>NC_045453.1:48841703-48851022 GCF_002776525.5 Piliocolobus tephrosceles | reverse complement strand
AAGACATACATGTGGCCAACAAACTAGGCTTAATACATGGGTGATGGATAATCTGTGCAGCAAACCACCATGGCACACATTTACCTATATAACAAATCTGCACATTGTGCACATGTACCCCTGAACTTAAATAAAAATTCAATTTAAAAAAGTTTTAAAAATTAAATAAAACCTAATTTTTAAAAGTAAAATAAAATAAAATTGGGTTGTTTCTTACTGTTGAGTTTTAAGAGTTCTTTATATACTCTGAATACAGATTGTCAGATATGTGATTTTCAAATATTTTCTCTCAGAATATAGCTTTTCTTTTTATTTGCTTAACAGTGTATTTTCTCAAAGCAAAAGTTATTAATTTTGGTGAATTCCAATTCCTCAATATTTTTCCTTTATTTGCTGTGGCATCATGTCTAAGACCTCTTCATCAAATATGAGGATTGGAAGATTTTCTCCTTTGTTTCCTTACAAAACTTCTATAGTTTTACATTTTATATATAGACCCGTGATTTATCTTGAGTTAACTTTTGTTTAAAGTGTGAAGTTAGATCAAGGTTCACTTTTTGCATAGAATGTCCAATTCCTCCAGCACCATTTGTTGGAGAAAAAAAAAAAAAAAAAACTACCCTTTTTCCTTTGAATTGTTTTCGTACCTTTGTCAAATATCAGTTGACCACATTTGTATCAGTCTATTTCATATGCTCTATTCTGTTTTTTTGCTCTATAAGTGTACCCTGTCTCCAATACCACATTGTCTGATTACTGTCTTTAAATCAGGTTAAATCTACCAAATGTATTATTTTCCAAAACTGTTTGGCTCTTATAGTTTCTTTAATTTTCCATAAATTTTAGAATAAACTTATTCTTATTCACAAAATGAAATCCTGATGTCTTTTGGATTGAAGTTACATGAAATATATAAGTCAATCTGGGTAAAACTGAAATTATACTATGTTGAATCTTATAATCCATGAACATGGTATGTTTTCCCATTTATTTAAGACTCCTTTGATTTCTTTCTTCAGCATTTGTAGCCTTTGGCATAAGGATCCTGCATGTTATATTGGATTTGTAACTTAAACATTTCATATTTTTGGAGTTATTGTTAATAATTGTGATAGAATGAATTGTGTCCCCCCCCAACGCGTCCCCCACACAAAAAAAATTTATATGTTGAGATCCTAACTCCCAGTACTTCAGAATGTGACTATATTTGGAGATAGGGTTTTCAAGGAGGTAAGTAAGGAAAAATGAGGTAATTAGAATGGTGTAATGCCTTTGAAAATGCAACTAGGGGGCGGAGCAAGATGGCCGAATAGGAACAGCTCCAGTCTCCAGCTCCCAGCACAACACAGAAGATGGGTGATTTCTGCATTTTCAACTGAGGTACCGGGTTCATCTCACTAGGGAGTGCCAGACAATTGGTGCTGGTCAGCTGCTGCAACCCGACCAGTGAGAGCTGAAGCAGGGCGAGGTATCGCCTCATCTGGGAAGCACAAGAGGGGAGAGAATCCCTTTTCCTAGCCAGGGGAACTGAGACACACAACACCTGGAAAATTGGGTAACTCCCACCCAATATTGCGCTTTACCAAGGTTCTTAGCAAACAGCACACCAGGAGATTATATCCCACACCTGGCTGGGAGGGGAGTGTCTCTTGCTGCAAGCCAGCAGCGAGGCTGGGGGAGGGGTGCCCGCCATTGCTGAGGCTTAAGTAGGTAAACAAAGCCACTGGGAAGCTCAAACTGTGTGGAGCCCACAGCAGCTCAAGGAGGCCTGCCTGTCTCTGTAGACTCCACCTCTAGGGACAGGGCACAGCTAAATAAAAAAAAAAAAAAAAAAGCAGCAGAAACCTCTGCAGAAACAAATGACCCTGTGTGACAGCTTTGAAGACAGCAGTGGATCTCCCAACACGGAGGTTGAGATCTGAGAATGGGCAGATTGCCTGCTCAAGTGGGTGGGTCCCTGATCCCTGAGTAACCTAACTGGGAGACATCCCCCACTAGGGGCAGACCAACACCCCACACCTCACATGGCGGGGTACACCCCTGAGACGAAGTTTCCAAAGCAAGAATCAGACAGGTACACTTGCTGTCCAGCAATATTCTATCTTCTGCAGCCTGTGCTGCTGATACCCAGGCAAACAAGGTCTGGAGTGGACCTCAAGCAATCTCCAGCAGATCAACAGCTGAGGGTCCTGACTGTTAGAAGGAAAACTAACAAACAGGAAGGACACCCACACCAAAATCCCATCAGTACATCACCATCATCAAAGACCAAAGACAGATAAAACCACAAAGATGGGGAAAAAGCAGGGCAGAAAAGCTGGATATTCAAAAAATAAGAGCGCATCTCCCCCTCCAAAGGAACACAGCTCATCGCCAGCAATGGATCAAAGCTGGATGGAGAATGACTTTGACGAGTTGAGAGAAGAAGGCTTCAGTCCATCAAACTTCTCAGAGCTACAGGAGGAATTACGTACCCAGCGCAAAGAAACTAAAAATCTTGAAAAAAGAATGGAAGAATGGATAACTAGAATAATCAATGCAGAGAAGGCCATAAATGAATTGACAGAGATAAAAACCACGACACGAGAAATACGTGACAAATGCACAAGCTTCAGTAACTGACTTGATCAACTGGAAGAAAGAGTATTAGTGATTGAGGATCAGATGAATGAAATGAAGCGAGAAGAGAAGTCTAAAGAAAAAAGAGGAAAAAGAAATGAACAAAGCCTTCAAGAAGTATGGGATTATGTGAAAAGAACAAATCTACGTCTGATTGGGGTACCTGAAAGTGAGGGATAAAATGAAACCAAGTTGGAAAACACTCTTCAGGATATCATCCAGGAGAACTTCCCCAACCTAGAAAGGCAGGCCAACACTCAAATTCGGGAAATACAGAGAACGCCACAAACATACTCCTGGAGAAGAGCAACTCCAAGACACATAATTGTCAGATTCACCAAAACTGAAATGAAGGAAAAAATGTTAAGGGCAGCCAGAGAGAAAGGTCAGGTTACCCACAAAGGGAAGCCCATCAGACTAACAGCAGATCTCTTGGTAGAAACTCTCCAAGCCAGAAGACAGTGGGGACCAATATTCAACATTCTTAAGAAAAGAATTTTCAACCCAGAATTTCATATCCAGCCAAACTAAGTTTCATAAGTGAAGGAGAAATAAAATCCTTTACAGATAAGCAAATGCTTAGAGATTTTATCACCACCAGGTCTGCCTTACAAGAGACCCTGAAGGAAGCACTAAACATGGAAAGGAACAACAGGTACCAGCCATTGCAAAAACATGCCAAAATGTAAAGACCATCGATGCTAGGAAGAAACTGCATCAACTAACGAGCAAAATAACCAGTTAATATCATAATGACAGGATCAAGTTCACACACAATAATATTAACCTTAAATGTAAATGGACTAAATGGTCGAATTAAAAGACACAGACTGGCAAACTGGATAAAGAGTCAAGACCCATCAGTTTGCTGTATTCAGGAGACCCATCTCACATGCACAGACACACACAGGCTCAAAATAAAGGAATGGAGGAAGATCTACCAAGCAAATGGAGAACAAAAAAAAGCAGGGGTTGCAATCCTAGTCTCTGATAAAACAGACTTTAAACCATCAAAGATCAAAAGAGACAAAGAAGGCCATTACATAATGGTAAAGGGATCAATTCAACAGGAAGAGCTAACTATTCTAAATATATATGCACCCAATACAGGAGCACCCAGATTCATAAAGCAAGTCCTTAGAGACTTAAAAAGAGACTTAGACTCCCATGCAATAATAATGGGAGACTTCAACACCCCACTGTCAACATTAGACAGATCAACGAGACAGAAAGTTAACAAGGATATCCAGGAATTGAACTCAACTCTGCACCAAGCAGACCTAATAGACATCTACAGAACTCTCCACTCCAAATCAATAGAATTAACATTCTTCTCAGCACCACATCACACTTATTCCAAAATTGACCACATAATTGGAAGTAAAGCACTCCTCAGCAAATGTACAAGAACAGAAATCATAACAAACTGTCTCTCAGACCACAGTGCAATCAAACTAGAACTCAGGACTAAGAAACTAAATCAAAACCACTCAACTACATGGAAACTGAACAACCTGATCTTGAATGACTACTGGGTACATAACAAAATGAAGGCAGAAATAAAGATGGTCTTTGAAACCAATGAGAACAAAGACACAACATACCAGAATCTCTGGGACACATTTAAAGCAGTGTGAAGAGGGAAATTTATAGCACTAAATACTCACAAGAGAAAGCTGGAAAGATCTAAAATTCACACTCTAACATCACAATTAAAAGAACTAGAGAAGCAAGAGCAAACACATTCAAAAGTTAGCAGAAGGCAAGAAATAACTAAGATCAGAGCAGAACTGAAGGAGACAGAGACACAAAAAACCCTCCAAAAACTCAATGAATCCAGGAGTTGATTTTTTGAAAAGATCAACAAAATTGATAGACTGCTAGCAAGACTAATAAAGAAGAAAAGAGAGAAGAATCAAATAGATGCAATAAAAAATGATAAAGGGGATATCCCCACCGACCCCACAGAAATACAAACTACCATCAGAGAATACTATAAACACCTCTATGCAAATCAACTAGAAAATCTAGAAGAAATGGATAATTTCCTGGACACTTACACTATCCCAAGACTAAACCAGGAAGAAATTGAATCCCTGAATAGACCAATACCAGGCTCTGAAATTGAGGCAATAATTAATAGCCTACCAAGCAAAAAAAGTCCAGGACCAGATGGATTCACAGCCGAATTCTACCAGAGGTACAAGGAGGAGGTAGTACCATTCCTTCTGAAACTATTCCAATCAATACAAAAAGAGGAAATCCTCCCTAACTCATTTTATGAGGCCAACATCATCCTGATACCAAAGCCTGGCAGAGACACAACAAAAAAAGAGAATTTTAGACCAATATCCCTGATGAACATCGATGCAAAAATCCTCAATAAAATACTGGCAAACCGAATCCAGCAGCATATCAAAAAGCTTATCCACCATGAACAAGTGGGCTTCATCCCTGGGATGCAAGACTGGTTCAACATACGCAAATCAATAAATGTAATCCAGCATATAAATAGAACCAAAGACAAAAACCACATGATTCTCTCAATAGATGCAGAAAAGGCCTTTGGAAAATTCAACAGCCCTTCATGCTAAAAATACTCAATAAATTCGGTATTGATGGAACGTATCTCAAAATAATAAGAGCTATTTATGACAAACCCACAGCCAATATCATATTGAATGGGCAAAAACTGGAAGCATTCCCTCTGAAAACTGGCACAAGACAGGGATGCCCTCTCTCACCACTCCTATTCAACATAGTGTTGGAAGTTCTGGCTAGGGCAATCAGGCAAGAGAAAGAAATCAAGGGTATTCAGTTAGAAAAAGAAGAAGTCAAATTGTCCCTCTTTGCAGATGACATGATTGTATATTTAGAAAATCCCATCATCTCAGCCCAAAATCTCCTCAAGCTGATAAGCAACTTCAGCAAAGTCTCAGGATACAAAATTAATGTGCAAAAATCACAAGCATTCTTATACACCAGTAACAGACAAACAGAGAGCCAAATCATGAATGAACTTCCATTCACAATTGCTTCAAAGAGAATCAAATACCTAGGAATCCAACTTACAAGGGATGTAAAGGACCTCTTCAAGGAGAACTACAAACCACTGCTCAGTGAAATAAAAGAGGACACAAACAAATGGAAGAACATACCACGCTCATGGATAGGAAGAATCAATCTTGTGAAAATGGCCATACTCTCCAAGGTAATTTAGAGAATCAATGCCACCCCCATCAAGCTACCAATGTATTTCTTCACAGAATTGGAAAAAACTGCTTTGAAGTTCATATGGAACCAAAAAAGAGCCCGCATTGCCAAGACAATCCTAAGTCAAAAGAACAAAGCTGGAGGCATCACGCTACCTGACCTCAAACTACACTACAAGGCTACAGTAACCAAAACAGCATGGTACTAGTACCAAAACAGATATATAGACCAATGGAACAGAACAGAGTCCTCAGAAATAATACCACACATCTACAGCCATCTGATCTTTGACAAACCTGACAAAAACAAGAAATGGGGAAAAGATTCCCTATTTAATAAATGGTGCTGGGAAAATTGGCTAACCATAAGTAGAAAGCTGAAACTGGATCCTTTCCTTACTCCTTATATGAAAATTAATTCAAGATGGATTAGAGACTTAAATGTTAGACCTAATACCATAAAAACCCTAGAAGAAAATCTAGGTAATACCATTCAGGACATACGCATGGGCAAGGACTTCATGTCTAAAATACCAAAAGCAACAGCAACAAAAGCCAAAATTGACAAATGGGATCTAATTAAACTAAAGAGCTTCCACACAGCAAAAGAAACTACCATCAGAGTGAACAGGCAACCTACAGAATGCGAGAAAATTTTTGCAATCTACTCATCTGACAAAGGGCTAATATCCAGAACCTACAAAGAACTCAAACAAATTTACAAGAAAAAAACAAACAACTCCATCAAAAAGTGGGCAAAGGATATGAACAGACATTTCTCAAAAGACATGCATACAGCCAACAGACACATGGAAAAATGCCCGTTATCACTGGCCATCAGAGAAATGCAAATCAAAACCACAATGAGATACTATCTCACACCAGTTAGAATGGCAATCATTAAAAAGTCAGGAAACAACAGGTGCTGGAGAGGATGTGGAGAAATAGGAACACTTTTACACTGTTGGTGGGACTGTAAACTAGTTCAACCATTATGGAAAACAGTATGGCAATTCCTCAAGGATCTAGAACTAGAAGTACTATATGATCCAGCCATCCCATTACTGGGTATATACCCAAAGGATTATAAATCATGTTGCTATAAAGACACATGCACACGTATGTTCATTGCGGCACTATTCACAATAGCAAAGACTTGGAATCAACCCAAATGTCCATCAGTGACAGACTGGATTAAGAAAATGTGGCAAATATAAACCCCGGAATACTATGCAGCCATAAAAAAGGATGAGTTTGTGTCCTTTGTAGGGACATGGATGCAGCTGGAAACCATCATTCTCAGCAAACTATCGCAAGAACAGAAAAGCAAACACCGTATGTTCTCACTCACAGGTGGGAACTGACCAATGAGATCACTTGGACTCGGGAAGGGGAACATCACACACCAGGGTCTATTATGGGGAGGGGGGAGGGGAGGGATTGCATTGGGAGTTATACCTGATGTAAATGACAAGTTAATGGGTGCTGACGAGTTAATAGGTGCAGCACACCAACATGGCACAAGTATACATATGTAACAAACCTGCATGTTGTGCAGATGTACCCTAGTACTTAAAGTATAATAATAAAAAACAATTTAAAAAAAGGAAAATGCAACTAATACTGCCAATATTGAATAGAAAAAAAAAAAAAAAGAATGGTGTAATGCAATATGACTGGTGTAAGAAGAGATTAGGACACAAACATGCACAGAGAAGACCAGGTGAAGACAAAGGGAGAAGACAGCCATTTACAAATCAAAGAAAAAGCCCTTAGAAAAAGTTAACACTACTAAAACCTTGATCTCACACTTCTTGCTTCCTGAACTGTGAGAAAATAGATTTCTACTGGTCATGCCACTCAGTCTGTGGCACTTTGTTACAGCCCCAGCAAATAAATACAATAATAAGCTTTTGGTTTCTTTCTGTTTCAGTTTCAGTTGTTCATTGCTTATAAATACAAACAACTATTTTTTATGTGTTTACTTTGTATCCTTGCAAATTGTTAAATTCACTATTAGTCCTAGGAGTTTATCCTTAAAGATTCCTGGGGATTTTCTACATAAGAAAATCATGCCATCTGCAAGTAGGGACAATTTTTTTTTCTTCCAATTGACATACCTTTTATTTCTTATTTTTGCAATTACAATAGCTAGGACTTCCAGTATAATGGAGAATAAGAGGGATAAGAGTGGACCTCCATTTTTCACCACTAAGTACAACGTTAGCAGTGGAGAATTTTGTAAATATCATTCTCAACTTGAGAATGTTCATCTTGTTCCTTGTTCATTGAAAGTGTCTATCATTAATGGATGTAATGTTTGTCAAAAAAATTTTTTTTTAATCGAGTCAGAGTCTTGCTCTGTCACCCAGACCGGCGTGCAGTGACAATCTTGGCTCACTGCAACCTCTGCCTCCTAAGTTCAAGCAATTCTCCTGCCTCAGCCTCCCGAGTAGCTGGGATTACAGGTGGCTGCCACCACGCATGGTTAATTTTTGTATTTTGAATGGAGGCTGAGTTTCATCATGTTGGCCAGACTGGTCTCGAACTCCTGACCTTAAGTTATCCACCTGCCTCATCCTCTCAAAGTGCTGGGATTACAGGCGTGAGCCACCACGCCTGGCTGTGTTTGTCAAATTATTTTTCTGTATCTATTAATATAGTTATGTGGTTTTCTTCTTTCAATTGTTAACATGCAGAATTACATTGATTGATTTTTGAATACTGAATCAGTCTTACACTTTGTAGCTAAGCCTCAGTTGATTTTCTACATTGCTATATTAAATTTTCTAATTTTATGACGTGGACTTTTGCATCTCTATTTATGAGAGATATTAGTCTGTAGTTTTAATTTCTTATAGTGGCTTTAATTTTGGTATCAGGAAAATACTGGCCTCATAAAAAAATTGGAAGGTGTTGACTCTTCCTTCATCTCCTAGAGGAGATCATGTAGAACTGTTATTATGTCTTCTTTAAATGTTTGGTAGATTATGTCAGTGAAACTACCTGAGCTTGAGATTTCCTTTTGTGGAAGATATTAAACTGTGGTTTCAATGTATTTAATAGTTATAGAACTATTCACATATCTATTTTATCTTGGGTGAGTTTAGATAGTTTGTGGCTTTTGAGGAATTGCTTTGTTTCATCTGGGTTGTAGAATTTATATGCATCAAGGTGTTCATAGTATTTCTTTCTTATATTTCTAATGTTTGCAGAGTCTATATCTTTTATTCCTGACATTAGTAATTTTTGTCTTCTCTCCCTTTTTCTTTATCAGTCTTGCCAGAGTTCATAAATTTTACCGATCTTTTCAAAGAACTAGCTTTTAGTTTAACGGATTTGCTGTATTTTTGTTTGTTTGTTTTCAACTTTACCAAGTTTTTACTATATCTGCATGATTTTCTTCTTCTTCTCCTTCTTCTCCTTCTTCTTCTTCTTCTTCTTCTTCTCCTTCTTCTCCTTCTTCTCCTCCTCCTCCTCCTCCTCCT
>NC_045453.1:48763754-48841303 GCF_002776525.5 Piliocolobus tephrosceles | reverse complement strand
AGACAGAGTTTCGCTCTTGTTGCCCAGGCTGGAGTGCAATGGCGGGATCTTGGCTTACAGCAACCTCTGCCTCCTGGGTTCATTGTGTTTTTGGTAGAGACGAGGTTTCTCCATGTTGGTCAGGCTGGTCTCAAACTCTGGACCTCAGGTGATCCGCCCATCTCGGCCTCCCAAAGTACTGGGATTAGGGGCATGAGCACCGCACCCAGCCATGTTTTATTTCTGTTTGCTTTCGGTTCGTTTTGCTCTTTTTTTCTTGTTTTAAGGTTGGAGCTTAGGTTGAGTTGAGCCCTTTCTTATTTTCTAGTATAAGCATTTAATGCTCTAAATTTCCTTCTAAACACTGTTTTATGTGCATTCCACAATTTTGATATGTTGTATTTTCATTTATGTTTGTTCTCTCTGTCTTCTCAATTCTCTGATTCCACTTTCCTGCCTTTTGGGGAGGTTATTAAACATATTTTCCTGTTCCAAGACATTTTATCGAAGTCTCAGACAGACATTCACAGCAAACTATTGATGGTGTCCTCCAGGTTCAAGACATAGCTCAAATTAACGAGAAAATTCAGGAGTTTCCTGCTTTAAGAAAAGTTATTACATCAAAATTTTTAAGTGCATTTCCAATAGAATAGGGGTGATTCTTCACATCATCAAAAGATTTATTAAACAATTCTATACTGAAGCACCACCTAATTCCCCCTTTCCGATAAAAAAAAAAGTCTCAGCTTTGCCTTGGAGAATCGCCTCTGTTCCATGCATAATTGCTGTGATTTGTGTTATATAAACTTGTACTTCATTTTTGTTGAAACTAGTTAGAGGTGTTACAGTGTGTGTTTCGGGGGTGTTTTTTGTGGCTTTTTTTTTTTTTGGTCACTTGCACTGAAAGAGTCCTGGTGACTAATACGAATTCCTCTAACAGGAAACTCTCCAGGGCTTTTTAAAGTATTTTTTTACTTTATTCCCTTCTTTGTTTTCCATGACACTGGTCAGCGAATTCCACAAAGACAAGGACTGTGACCGTCTTGTTCACCATGCAATATTCTGTGACCAATACATATTTTTGACTAAATGATAGGTCTCTGGTTTTCAGCTGGGATTTGTTTGGGTCAGGATGCAAATAGATTAATTGACCCATTTAATATAATGAGACTGGAGCATGTTTTAATGTTCTGGTCTCATTGAAGAAATGACCGTTAAGTGGTCTGATTCTTAAGTAATTTCCAATATGACTTCTTTCCTTGGGCTATGGCATGCATTTACTGTGTCCCTGTAGACCACAAAAAGATTTTCCTCTCATGGACAATTTCTGACAATGTTCTTTGTGGTTTTTGGATATAGAGATTACTTACTTCAAAACTGTGTTCAAAATAGACATGAATTTTGTCTATTAAGATCCATACATGTGTGTTGGGCCAACTATGTGTGCTGTGGGGCCCAGTGCAAAATGAAAATGCAGGGCCCCTGTCAAAAAGCAGGGGGGAAATGCCATTAAATGTACTGAAATCTAAAGCTGTTTTCTTTCTTCCGCAGTCTCCCTCTTGACTTGTCATGGTATTTTTTATTTGCGGTTTAATGTTGTTCTAAGTAAAGAAAACTTAAATTATAATTTTAAGTTCTTAGCATGAATTTTATCATTCATCTTTATATTGTGCAACGCCAGTTTTAAATGCAAATAAAGAGCTTTTAATGTGTGTGAAGAATCACCAAAATTAAAAAATTTGGATCTACAGCTCATACATGCATATGTATTTCATTCTTACCAGACCAATGAAAATGCTGCATGAAACTAACTTGGCTGTTTTTATTTTACTTATTCATATACTCACCTTCTACCAACATTCCTAACTGGGGATTAGTGATGAATAAGGCAGGACTGAAAGGAAAATAAAATATAGATTATCATACCTTTTCCATTCTACATCATTTTCAGCATATGTTGTTGGCTAATATAGGCTATGATAAAGTTTTTTGATCATTCACGATTCATTCAATGCCATTTTATTCTTTCTGCATTCAAAGCAAATTCTCGTGTGAATGGAAAGTTTGGCCTTTGGGGCTGTCAGGGCTGTCGCTTGATTTGTATGTTGTGGGTATAACATGCTTCGAGTCTTCCTGAACTCCTGTGCATCGCCAGAATTCTGTGCTCATGGGGCCATCGTAACACTATAGGCAAATGTACCATAAAGAAGAGCAGACACACAAATTCACATTTTGTACACAACTCTTCTGCTCATGTACATGCTCCGTGGCTCCATCAGACTTCACTTACACAACACAACTTAAAATTATTAACAGCAGAACATTCCACCAAGCATGGGGTCCTTCTGAGCACAGGCCCTGTGCCACTACCCGTGGGTCATATGCCCATGTAGCCAGCCTGGCATGTACGTGGAGAAATTACCAATAAACCGATTCCTCATTTTCCATTTGTTTTGTTATTCTACCCACACTTGACTCCCTGGGAAACCTGTGGAATCAAGTGTGACATTTTGAGATCATTAACTACTTGACAGGGGAGGAGAGAGAAATTTAAAGCAAATGTGTCACAAGTCACACCCGATTAAAGATCAATCCAGAACAAAGATAAAGGCACCTTAGAAATTGCAACATCAGTCAAGAGCAAGATGGGATTTGAGCCCAAATATTTTGGGAACAGGTCAGTTATGTCAAGGAACACAGAGCTGCTCTCTCCAAAGCATATTTAAATGAAAATATTCACGTTTTTTCCATCTGCCACAAACTCTGTACACTGCCTTCTTTTAAAATGATGTAGTTTATGTTTCATACCTAAGCTACAATGTTCAAACTCAAACAGCTTGGTGCCACAGTGGAGTTGTTGTTCGTGTGAAAAATAATACCTCGTTGTTCTATCAACAAAAAATACATATTATAATAAGTTAAATGTAATATGCCCTTTACACAACATAAAAATGTATTTCTTGCTTCATTTTTATTACTTTTTTTATTTTTGAATCTTTTAAAATGCATCACACACTGACTTTCCTCCTCAACACTATCCAATTTAACCTTCTGTTGAAGACTAAAGATTGTCAGGTTACACATCAATTATGATACTTCCAACTGGATTCAACACGTATTTACTCAGGGAGCACTCACAGGGAGGTATTACACCAAGAGAAATGGCAATGCTATTCAGTGTTTATGATCCCATTTGGAGAGGAAAGGCAGATGCATAATTTCAAAATTCCTGGCAGAACCCAGCAAGTTCCATCACATAAATCTAAACAAGTACCATGGGAACACGTAAGGATGAGGGAGGGAGAGTACATCATGGGAATTTGAATGAGTCCTGAAGGATAACCTGTGATGGTAAGAAAAGGCGTGCCAAGCTACGGAATTCACGGGTCTGAAGCAGGAATCCACAGGTGTGAAATAGAGCAGGGTGTTTCACTAGAACCACAGGTCATATATTTGGCAATACACAGAACAGTGAGAGAGAATGGAACTAATACCTACAAACCACAGGAGCTGTAGAAGGCTTGGTAATGGAAGATGGCACCTGAATTACACTTTAATGCAATAATGCGTTTTGAAATGTGTAGGACTGTTTGAAACTGTCGTAGTATAGAAACTGTTGTACTATTTAATGTGTTCTTTTAACTGGTTATTCTGTCACCTTTCTCTTTTGGTCTGCCAACTACTCTTCTTAATGCTATCAGGGTATATGACTCTAATAGCATCTACATCTAACTTTCTACTAAGATTCTGCTTCTAGTCTACTAAAAGCTTGGATACTAAATAACCAAGATTATTAGTATTATATTTAAATAAGTATACATAGCCTATGAGAAATGACTGAAATTTACTATTTTTCTAGACTGCTTACTGTTTCACTTAGTGAAAAACAAGGATTTGCCTATACGGGTCTAGTATCCAACAAAAATTAAAATTTCTAAAGGAAGCTTCTGCTTGAAAATATAATTGACTGTGACTATTTCTTCTTCCTACTCAAATCTCATTAAAATGACAGTCAAATAATTTTAAGAAACAAATTCGTAGGCAAGGTCAAAAAGAATGAGAAACCATTTCTCATAAATGTTTTCAACACATTTTTGGAAGGTGAGAAATGGATGGAAGAATGGTAATTACCTTGGCAGAATAAAGCAAAGGGAAAACCAAATGCTCTCAGACAAGCAAGAACAGAGCAGCTTCACTCTGCTGAAGCTCTGAATTGCTCAGTTCTTGTAAGTGGTGAGCATTTCAAGAGGAAGGTGAGAGCAAGGCCCACTGTGGAGAAAGACATTTGCTCAAAGTCTACCACAGCACAGCGGAGCCCAAGTCTCCTCTCTCATTGTGTGCATCCACACAACTCTTTCCCAGGTTCCTGGAAGAAAGTTGAAGGTTTATTCTTTAGAGTAACTGTATTTGGGGAGCATGACCAGAGAAGAGCTTAGATGAAGCAAGGATGAACTAAAAGTCTACTGTGGACACCCGCCACCACTCCCTTCCCTACACTCCTTCCAGAACTCTCTGCTCTCCTATGCACACACACACACACACGCACGCACAAACACACACCCTGGCAGGAGATTCCGATTTCTCTCCAAATAGTACAAAGAAAAGGCCTATAAATAATGACACTTGGAAGTTCTTCAAGGAACCAATGATTCACTTCCTGATAACCTTATGATGAAATTTGGAGAAAAGCCCCATCCATGATTTTAGAGTACCCAATCATAGTGTCTTACTCTTGAATATGAACATATCCCCAGCGATCTGCCGAGTCTCCACATGAATGAATGAAATCAAAAAGGAAAAAAGAGCAAATGTAGGAATTAATAAAAAATATTAAAAATAGTATTCATGTTCTCAGATAAGAAAAGATATTGAATCATGCTGTTGTGAGTAATGAACACAGAGAAAAAAAGAGCTCTTGAAAGTAAAAAATTTAATTGCTGAAATATTTTTAAATGTGATTTAAATGTGTTAGGAAGTTGACAAGGTTGAAAAAAAGTCCAGAGAGAAAAGACAAAGAGCAAAAGCAAAAAGATACTAAGAAAGGAAAACAAATTAGAGGATCAATCCAACCACCACCAAGAGAAGTTGGAGGCAGACAGAACAGGGAGACAGAGAGAGAGAGGAGAGAAAATTGTCAAAGGACTCATGCAAGAAAATTTCCCAGAACTAAAAAAATAAATTTCCAAACTGAAAGGGTTCTCTGAGAGTCTAAGACAATAAAAGATGAAAAATTTACACCAAGGTGCACAACTGAGAAATTTCAGAACACGGTTAAAGAGAAGATCTTAAACGCTTCCAGGAAGAAAAAAACAAATTACGTAGAAAAGAATAGGAATTCAAAAGTCGTCAGGCTTCTCAATAACAATAAGATTCCAGGGGGCCTAAAGGAGAATGAGTTTCAACTAGGGCTGCTTCCTGGGTGTGCTACCAGTGACATCACATAGGGCCCCGCACTCAGAAGGGGCCTTGCACTTGGCTTTAATGGTATGGCCGCCATTTTGAAATTCTTAATACCTTTATATTTGAATTTGTTTTGTAAGTGAAGTCCAACAGCACAGTAGTACATGCCCTGAGCAGTCTTGGCTCACGCCCTGTCCTGCCCCCTGCATCCTCTTATCTCCCAGGCATGGGTTCTTGGCTACCTCCTCCCCTATCCCCACCCAGAGATCGCTGCTGCCCTGTGTCCACTGTGGAAGAATTGAGGTTGGGCCAGCACATCCTACCCACTTAGCTACAAGTCAGGACTCTGATGCCTATGAAGGTCTACACTCACCCCTCAAGTATGCCAGAGCCTGAGGCATTAACTAGCAAATTAGAAACATCATGAAAGGTTGAGAGAGACCATCCTAGAAAGGAAAAATTTTTTTTCCTGTTCTTTGTAAAAAAAGACTTCTAAGTGTTTATTTTGCACTGGGCTCTACAAATTATGTACCCAGCCCTGATGTCAATGTTTTCTGCCTAAAAAGTGAGTTTTTTTTTTCTTTTTGGATCTCAAAAGTCTCAACTACGAGTATCACCAAAGATAAAAAGAGCAGGTACTCCTAACATTGGTTGATGTATAACCATGCCAGAATGGTTCCAGTATGAACCCTGGGCCTCCCAGTTGAGGGATTCCCAGTTTCAATGAGTCTCTTCTGAGCCACACCCTGACTACTGGATTTGAATGCCGGCATCAGGCATCCAGCCCGCAATGATTTCTGATTAAATAAAACAGTTTTAGACAGGACTAGATGTTTCCAAGGGAATCCATGAGCAGATTTCCAGGTTCAGTGGAGTTTTTGATGTATGAATAGAGGCACCAGAATTCAGAGGGATTCTGGGGTTTTGTAACCTCAAGTTAAAGCAAAACCATCTCAAGTGGGGTTTGAGATCCTGAAAATGGCTTCCAGGAATGAGGAGGATTTCCTTCTCTGGGGAATTTTAAGAGGAATATTCTGGCTCACCTGGAAGGACACAGTTTTGGCCAGAGGCAATGAAGAGGGTAGACCCAGATAGACTCTCTAAGCCCCTCTCATCTTGTGAGTCTCTGATTTTCATTTTCTTAGATGCCAAGGTCATTGCCAGCTGTGAGAAGAGCCAAGTCTAGAACTTGCTCTTTGAAGTAAGCACTGCTACTTGCTTCACACAGGTCCTCATTCCCAAAGCATTTTATTCTCCCCCGACATCTTCCCCCTCACTGCCCCCCGCAAATCTCACACCTCACTGGATTTGATGACCCGACAGTTACCCTTTACATGGGGATTTGTATGGTAAAGTGCCACTAAGAGGTCCCTGATCCACGTCTTCCTCACCAATTTATGCTGTCGTGGCTTTCAGACAGAAACTGCGAATTCACATGTGGCAGGCTTGGCGGTTCATCAGACAGGTTCTATTAACTTGGTCACCATGTGGTAACCATATTATTTCATTCTTCTTGGTAACTTTTGTGCAACACAATTACCTTTGACAGTTCTTGAGTGGGACAGCAATTTTCAGCAAATGTTTTCAGTAACCAGAGGCCAAAAGGAAAGGAAATGTGAGTGCTTCAGTTAAGCTTTGAGTGTGGCTCTGACAGCTCTTCAGCATCTCTGCCGTGTTATAAATAGGAATTTGGTGGAAATTTAGTACACATGGAACTTACAAAAGGGAGTTGAGCAAGGCTGATGGCTTCTACTGAATTTAAGAAAGCATTTGTCCTTACATTGCCAGAAAAGAGTCCTGATCCAGACCCCAAGAGAGGGTTCTTGGATCTTGTGCAAAGAAGAATTCGAGGCAAATACATAAAGTGAGAGCAAGTTTATTAAGAAAGTAAAGGAATAAAAGAATGGCTACTCTGTAGACAGAGCAGCCCCAAGGGCTGCTGGTTGGTTATTTTTATGGTTATTTCTTGATTATAAGTGAAACAAGGGTGGATTATTTGTGAGTTTTCTGAGAAAGAGACAGGCAATTCCTGGAACTGAGGGTTTCTCCCCTTTTTAGACCACATAGGGTAATTTTCTGACCTTGCCATGGCATTTGTAAACTGTCATGGTGCTGGTGGGAGTGTCTTGTAGAATGCGAATGCATTATAATTAGCATATAATGAGCAGTGAGGAAGACCAGATGTCACTTTCATCGCCATCTTGATTTTGGTGAGTTTTGGCCAGCTTCTTCACCACACCCTTTTATCAGCAAAGTCTTTATGACCTGTACCTTTTGCCAACCTCCTAGCCCATCCTGTGACTTAGAATGCCTGACCTCCTGGGAATGCAGCCCAGTAGGTCTCAGTCTTATTTACCAGCCCCTGTTCAAGATGGAGTTGCTCTGGTTCAAACGCCTCTGACGTACAGGATAATAAGTCCTATCATGATGAAGTTCTTCTGAGCTCCAAAATACAGTAGGGTGCAAGGATTTTCTTTCAGTAGGGTTTCATGCTAAAGATGTTTTGACATCCTTCACAACAATTCCTCATTGCAAAGAATGTGACATTCACTTCTTGGACTTGTTTGAATTTACAGTGCCTCCAGCATTCCTTGAAGATATCCAAGAGAGATGCAGTCCACCCTCCAAGTATTGATTTCTAATCTCAGGGAAAAGGTAAGCAATCATCACAGATGGGCTGTTCCAAATCTGGTCTTACAGAGTCAGAATTCAAAATTCAATTGCTTTTCCACATGCTTCACCATCACCACCATCACCAATACACATACACACAAACACACATGTACACACAAATGCACATACCCATGCGCACACACACATATACATACAATAGCCACTAAGCACAAAACAAAATACCTGCAGTCTCTAATCATACATCATAGGAAAGGAAAAGAGTCATTTGCCCACCAAATCATCAGGTATTAAACGGATTGATCAAACACAATTGGTCAATCTGCAGAGTTTAGGACTGACAGAGTTGAATATGAGGTCACATGGCCACAGCTACATCCTGGAGCGTATGCTGTGACTTGAATCCCATTGGCCTGGTACACAGCAAAACTTCCCTTTGACACACCCAAGGGAAGAGTCTGGCCTTTGCTCCTATTTCATGAGCAATGTTTCACAGGCAAGCTTTCTTTTGATCTCCAGTGACTAGACACATGATATCATCAGCTCTAAATCAAGCCATATTTTTACCCTCTCCCTGAAATGGTGAGGACAACGCCAGCTAATCCGTAACATGTTGCAGATAGCAACATCTCCTGGGACCATCATTTTTCACCTTCTTTATTTGCTTAGCAGCCACTTTGTCAATAACAGCTGGTGATATTTTCCCCGGTCTCAGAGAACAGAATTTTGATTATAAACTTTTCCTTCGTGCCTCATCCTCACCAAAGTTTGACGTTTAGCCGTTACTGGTTTTGAACTAATTTTCCACATGTCTGGGGGCTTTGTTCCTGCCTTATATGTGATTTTTTTTTTTTTTTTGTAGACACCAATAATCCAAAAAGTGATCTGCATAGGATATGATACAGAATAACTCAAGCAGACATGGCCTTTCTTCCCCCAAACGAAACAAGTGACAGTGTGTCAACCTTTTATAAGCGTTGAACATTCATCTTCTGCTTGGTTTACAGGACGAGAGGAGGGACGCAAAAGCCAGGGATTATGTATGTAACGAAGTAGTCCCAGCTCACGCTCAACATAAAAACAGTAGGTTGAAGTCTTTTGCTTGATTCCTTTAAAAATATTAACAGTAGGCTGGGCGCGGTGGCTCACGCCTGTAATCCCAGCACTTTGGGAGGCCGAGACGGGCGGATCACGAGGTCAGGAGATCGAGACCAACCTGGCTAACACGGTGAAACCCCGTCTCTACTAAAAATACAAAAAAATTATCTGAGCGTGGTGGCAGGTGCCTGTAGTCCCAGCTACTCGGGAGGCTGAGGCAAGAGAATGGCATGAACCGGGGAAGCGGAGTTTGCAGTGAACCGAGATTGTGCCACTGCACTCCAGCCTGGGAGACAGAACGAAACTGCTTCTGAGGAAAAAAAAAAAAAAAAAAAAATATATATATATATATATATATATATATAAACTGTAGTCTGGAGTCCTTTTTTTTCTTATTATAGAAACATAAAGTATGTCTGTTACACCAACATGTCAGGAATCACAAGCAAGCACAAAGTAAAACAAGAACAAACAACCCATAAATACTCCAGTATTCTCACCTGGCTGTCTCCACTATAGAGTCTGAAAAAGACCAATACTATCCAGCCTCCTTGCAGGTTAGGTGGGCATATGACACATTTCTAGCTAATGAGACCTCAACAGGGAAAAACAGGAACGAACACAAAAAAACCTCTGGGGAGAGTCCAGATTCTCCCATCTTCCTTCCCTGATATAAGCTTCAGCTGCTATCTTGGAACCATGAGACAGTCAGCCACCCTAGCATGAGGAAGACAGTCAGTGTGTTAAGGATGACAGAGTGGGCCTGCAGGCATCGTTGCAACACCGAACCAATGCCAGCAACCTCCTACCTCCAGACGTTTTATCAAGTAAAACAATCACTGCCTACTTATTTCAACCACTACTGACTGGATTTTCTGAAATAGGCAGCGTTCTAACTGATACTCCCAATTACCTAACAAAAACTCCATCATACCAGTATACAATATTCAAGTGCTTTTGCCTTTTTTTTTTTTTTTTTTTTTTTTTGCTTAGATTTACCTTTTGGTTATCTTTTTATTTTTATGGATATATAATAGATGTGCATATCTGTGAGGAGTAGTTGATATTTTGACACAAGCATACAGTGTATAATTATAAAATCAGGGTAATTAGGTTAACCATCACCTTAAATATTTACCATGTTTTAGGTTTATAAGCCTTCCAGTTCCACTATCTTAGTGATTTTGAAATATACAATAAATTATCGCAAAGTCTTTTGCTTTTGCAGAAGGTCAAATACATGTCTTTTTGCTTAATCTGAAACATTACAAATTTACCATTGAAATCAACTTCAGTAATGATTTTACTCTTACAATGATAATAATACATTATATTATCATGGCATCTTTGCTTTCATTATCTCATTAATTAAATTCTCATTTTGGAAGTAAGAAAAATGTAGCACAGAGAGATTAAGTTGCCCAAGAAGTAGTTGGGGCTTAAATTCAAGTATTGTGACTACAAATACTTTCGTCTTTCAGTAATATGATGTGCTGAGTCTTCTTTAGTGAGTTCTAGCAAATATGCAAACCTACACCTTGGGGAATGAGTAAACAGAGCTCTCAGTTCTAAAGTCAGCCTAGCTATCAACCACATTGAGACCAACATTTACTTCTCAAGCAGGTCACCCAGACTGAGCATAGAGAGTTCTGCTAGAGGTAGGACTTGAATAATCATGTCATCAAATGTCATCATGGTACCAGAGAATAAGCGTGCTAACTTTTCCTAGTCCTCTAGAAAAAAGATACTTTTGTCTTTCCTTTTCCATTTCTTTTACCGATTTGGTCAAATATGCCACAAATATGGTTTTTAAATATATGAACCAATGTTTTTATCCTCATAGTTAAGAACATGGTCTTTAGAATCACACAGAGCTGAATTCACATCTAGCTTCACCACTTACTAGGCATGACCCTTGGCAAGTTAACTTCTTAGGATTCAGTCCTCTTTTCTGTAATATGAGGGTAACGTAGTCACAATATTTCAAGGAAGTTTTGGGGACTAAATGAGAAAACGTGAGCTTGAAAAAGTGGGGCATATTGTTTATGTTCTCAGTGGTCTCTTCCAATTCTGTAACTCTGTAATAGGATTCAACTAATATTTCTTGTGGACTTGTAACGCGGCCTTATCTTGTATGATCCTCAGAGTAACCCTGTGGAGTTAAACCATCCCAAACCTTAGCAACTTGAAACAACAAACTTTTATCATTTTTCAAAATTCTGCAGATGAGTTGGTTGGTTCTTCTCATCTGAGCTGGCCTGGCCAGGCTCTCTCATGCATCTGTGATGAAACAGAGGAACAGCTGGCGGCTGGCTGTTCTAGGATGGCCACAATCACACATCTGGTAGTTGGATGGGTATCAGTGCTGCAGGATGACTAGCACGTGTTCTCCTCTTCCCGCAGGCTAGTCTGGGCTGGTGGTTCACTTCGTGGTCACAACAGAGTGAGAGAAAGTGCCCAACACCCCTTGAAGCCTAAGTTCAGAACTGGCACATGTTCATTTCTGCCACATTTGATTAGTCAAAGCAAATCTCAGGCCAGCCCAGGTATAGCAGGCGAGGAACTAAGACTCCACCCCTTGATAAGAGGAGCTGCAAAGTCACGTGCAAGCCTAGGAAGACTCTGTGGCCATTTTAGCAGTCGATTACGCTACTCAGCCAGTTTTCTGGAGCCACACATGTGGGCTGGCCTTCCCAAGTCTTCTCCACCCAAAAAGCCAGACAGAGTTTGTTTTTCCAGCAGGGCACATATTGCAGGCATGGGTGGGTTGTTTGTTTTTGTGTTTGTTTTGACTTTTAGCTATTTCCAGGATGTTTCTTTCACGGAGGAGAACGAATCAGTTCTGTCTGCCATGTGTATTAAGATGAGCTACAAGACAGCATTGCTTTGTAGTCAGAGGCTCTGAAATCTGGTGGTGACAGCCTCAGGGCACAGGAGGCCACCCTGGTCTTTAGGCTTAGGTGCCTGGAGCTACTTCACAGCCAAAGTTGCACAAGGCACAGGCATGACCTGCCAGGTTGCCCAGCCGGGCCAGCGATGACAGGGCACGTTCACCTCACCAGCTAATCAGAGACAATCCCAGTCTGAGGAATGAGCGGAACTCCCAGCCCTCAGATGACGTCAGGCTCAAGTTTTCTCTGCTAGCGCATTTGGAGATTTTACAAGAGACACAAAAGGTTGCAAAGGGCCTTGGAATGCCTCATTCAATGAAATCACACCCTCCCTTCTGGACTGGGTCAAGGATGGGTCACACACGCCCAACACGGTGCCTCCAGATGGGGCTGTGTAGAGGATGGGTCCTTATCCTGCTCCGGTCACTTCTCACCCCTTCCGAAAACCCATTGTGGGCCAGGACAAGGAGAAACGAGATCGTGACTGGCAGAGATACAGGAAGACATGTCCCAAAAAGAGCAAAAACACTTGCTCTCATGTACTTTGCTGACTGAGCCTCTGGGAACGCAGCCTTCTCCTGAGGAAATACCACAACACGGCTCCGATGCAGAAGGCTCCGAGAAGCGTCCTGGCGAGTGGGGGAAAATGTCCCTTCTGCGGCCTGTCTGACCTCAGGCAGAGCCCCGCTCGGTGGCATTCCTGGGTGAGTGGGAAAAATGAGAAATTCCTCCTACAATTCTCTCCACCCACAGAAGGTATGAAGTGAGGTCCGGCAGGAGGCCAGTATCAGATAAGTCTGGAGGCCAGAAACCTCAGCCAGGTTCACCCAGCACTCGGGAAGAACAGAGGTTCAGCAGCCCCTGAGGCAGGCACAGCTTGGCTCTTGGAAAATGGCCCTACTGGGCCTCATTCTCCAGGTACTTGGTTTTTGGCTCTGGAGACAATACTGAGTTCAGTTCTCACCCATGTAAAAGTTTTCAAATCCAAAAGCCAGGGAGACTCCCCACACCATATCCAGACAGAGGCACAAGGAATAAAACCCACCCACTTCCTTTCTATGCGTTTCTCCCTGCGGGCTGCAGTTCCACTGCTTGGAGGCGGCTGGATGGGGCCCCGCACTGTGGTTCCTTCTTTCCTCAGTAGGAATGTGCTTCAGATTTAAAGATGGCCCACCCATGTCCTGTGATGTGGAGCTCCCCCTCGGGACCCAGGGAATTGCGCATCCACCTCCTTACAGCATCAACCTCTTTCTTTCACCTGCAGTTTCCATTTGCCAAGCAAGTTTTCCTTCAACACAACATTTAGAATTAGACTTTTCAGATCCTGGTAAAAGCATGCAATTAATTTAAGTAAATGGAGGCAAAGGGGAGGCAGGGTGTCTACATAATGGGATGGAAAGTTGGTAGGGAAGAGGTGGGAGAGAGAATCTTCATCTTCATGGGAAAGAGAGAGCTAAAAATCAGAAATTCTCAGGATTTAACAGAAAGATCTGCCTGTAAAGATATCCGTACCCAGGAAAGGTTTTCTGGAATGCTCTCTTTATTCTCCCAAAGATCTCCTAGCCTCACTTGATAACATCCTATCTCCTGGAAGAAAATGTGAGATTAGCCCATAGGGTCAATATGAAGGTAAGGTGGAAGTTCCCTGAGGCCAAGTTCTCCAGCATCCTTTGCCTTCCTCATGTCCCCCAAGGGCCTTGTATTTCTAAGTTGCCTTCCCCTTGCCCACAGTGCTAGCCCCCCTCCATCTGTGTGGGCCGTGTGTTCACTCTATACTGAGCACATTCAGCAGCTGACATGATTCATGACCACGGCAGGCCCAGAAATTGGCCCCAGTCTCCAAGGTTTCTCTGGCTTGAAGCACATCGAAGGCCCTCAGTCTCCCCGGACTCTGCTGAGCTCAGATCCCTGTAAGGAAATCCAGCCTCACACAGGCTGGCGTGTCCAGTGAAACTGCTCCCTCCCCCACCTCCCCAGCCTCATGCACATTTACACACATTCACTAGGCTGGATGCCTAGAAACATCAACCTGCCTGATTCTACCTCTTAAAACTGGTGTTTATTTTCCTTAAAGAAATTTGGAAGGACAATGTAACCACATTGTAGGTAATGAAGAAAACAGAGTTTAAAATCATCATTCTCAGTCCATCTACCCTGACCCAATTATTTTTACTTCTGTTTAGTCCTGATTTGTATGCATATTGATTTTTTTAAATAGCAGTCATCAGAAGGTGGGGAATTTTCTTGGCTGACTTTTTTCTCCAAGTCAGTTGCATTTTCCGACCTGTAAGGCCTTTGGGTGCTGGAGTTCACAAATGGCTGGCAGGACCACATCCAAGCACCAGGCCCCTGGAACCAGCTCACAAGGCAATGGAGAAGGGCAAATACTGTAGCACCTCCATCCCTCCTGGAGCCAATCTAAGCATCCTTGACCTCCATAGGTGACTAGGGGAAAATCGAGTTGTATCCTTGAGTTGAACACCTTTGGGTGTATCCAATGCCAAGGCTCCAGCCTGCTCCCTGGCATGTCTACACTGGGGGAGGGAGGGAGGTCTAGCACACACCTTTTCCCAGCTGAGTGATGCAAGGCTGGTACCCATAGAACAGAGCCGTCAGTGTCTCTGGAGAATGGCCGCTGGCACTGGATTCAGAGTGAGTGGAACACTGGATGCTTGTTTGCTGAGCCAAACCCATCGGTTCCACTGATTCCCCAAACCTGCTGGGTTTTCCTAACTCAGCTTGAGGTTGGAGGGGGGCAGCTGGGGATGGTGAGCAGTACCCAGTGGACTGACCCCACTGCTGTCCCAGCCTCCTCACGCACAGTTGGTCTCTTTGGTAATAACACTCAGCTTCCTCTCAGTAGGTAAAAAAAAAACAAAAAAACAAAGAATGAAGAACAGACTATTTGGCCGACATACTAGCTAAGAGAAACCTTGGAGACAGCTGGAGGGCTACTGCCCATTTGACAGGGGCCATGCTTCCAAACACAAATATTAACCTTGGCAATCTGACTGTCTTCTGCTTCATGACTTACACAGTGCTTTTTGGGGTCATGTTTAAGTTGGGAAAGAGAGAGGTGAAGGAAAAAAGATACAAAGTCTCCTGGAACAACTGAGCTTTTGATTTCTAGAGAGTATTTAACTGGTACCAGTGTTCAAAATCCACCCTGATTAAAGGCCACTATTTTTCTGCTTTTCTCGGGCAGAAGCGATTGTGTGGATAAATCCGAGTAGTTCCTCCTCCTGGGGTCCTGAGGCTGGTGATAACAAAAAATAAAAATGTCAACAGCTGGATTCTTGGTAAAGATGGCAAAAGCACTCAAGTGATGACTAATCCCCACGACTTGAGACTGGGAGCCTTGGGAATCAGCTTCACAAAGCAGGAAGATGTTTTTCTGCACCATAGTCTTCCCCAGCTGAGCCCACAGCCAATAAGCCTGCGTCTAACCTTATTAGCAAAGCCAAATCCGGAAGACGGCAGAGATTCCGCACTACACTGGCAGCAGTGCCCACAGGGTGTGCCAGGAGTTCAGTGCATCCAACGATGGAATGAGAGTCCTCCTGACAGCCTCAAGGTCGTCAGCTTCTGGGGACAGCACAACTCAACATTAGTGCTGAAGCCTTTGAAACTGGGGGCCCCAGACCTCAGCAGTCATCAGGGCTTCAGAGAAGCCAGAAAAATATATGGTGCATCTGTTAAGTCATTGTTTTGTGGTTTATGCCACAGTTATCTTAGTTCCTCAAGATACATATAATTTGGGGCCCCTTTCCAGGAGGGCATTTCAATACACACCATTTGAACCAATGATTCCACTTTTAATAATTTGCCTTTAGGCAATAACGAGGGCTGCCTGTGCAATCTTAACCACTTAGAAGTTCGAGTGTGTTCATAAGAGTGAAACATGAATTGGCTAAATACATTATGTACCAACAAGCAATATGTAGTCATTTAAAATTGTGTCCTAAATAATTTAATGTGAAAAGTGTTGATATGGTAACTGAAAAGGCGTTATGAAACAGTATGCATAGCAGGATCCTGAAATGACTGCAAAACACTGTGTATAGTACGACGCTGCTTTTGTTTAAAATGCCTGTATGTGTTTAGACAGTCACAGAAAAGAACTCTGCGAGGGGAGTCCTTTGCTTCCCACATTCCTGCCTCAACTCACAAAACAGGAGCTTCCTCCAACTCTTAGGCTTTCTCAAGTACTAAGGAGGAAGTGCCCACCAGGGAGCAGACCTTCCAATTTAGAGAGAATGACCTATTGGTGACATTAGCACACAAGTAGATGGGAGTCATTGTGCCTGAAAACCTAAAACAGGAACTCCTCCTTTCCTGGGCTCTCCAGTCCACTCCCTGAAGGCCATAGGTCCTTTTCCTGCCCAACCACGCCTCTTCGTTCTGGTTCTAGGGTCTCAGATTGTCTTGGGTAAGTGAAAACACTCATGCTCTCCCTGAGCCCCAGTTGCCTCAATTTGAGCAATTAGCAAAGCGTATTGGCCAGGTGCAGTGGCTCACACCTGTAATCCCAGCACTTTGGGAGGCCAAGGCAGGTGGATCACTTGAGGTCAGGAGTTCGAGACCAGCCTGTCCAAGAGGGTGAAACCCCCGTCTCTACTAAAAATACAGAACATTAGCTGGGTGTTTTGTGGCACTTGCCTGTAATCCCAGCTACTTGAGAGGCTGAGGCAGGAAAATGGCTTGAATCCAGGAGGCAGAGGTTGTAGTGAGCCAAGATCTCGCCACTGCACTCCAGCCTGGGTGACAGAGTGAGACTTTGTCTCAAAAAAAACTGATAATTTTTATTCCATTTGCTCAATTCCTCATAAGTGCCAGTTAGACTCCTGGAGGGGAAAAGAAATGAGTGGTAGAATTCAGTCAACAAGTCCCACCTGAATTCAGAATGGCATAAGGCAGTGGTTTCAAGAGCTATTTGCCCCCCCCCCCCCGAGACATTTGGCAATATCTAGAGGCATTTTTTATTGTGCCAACAGGATTAGGAATTGAGGAGGGTCTTGTTAACAGCATCTAGTGGGAAAAGACCAGAAATGCTACAAAATACCCCACAATGCGTCATCCAACCCAAAATGTTGAGGTATTGACAATGTTGGGAAACCCCAGTTTTAAAGATCTATGCCAAAGTGTTAACAGCAACTTGTCTTTCATTTTCTATATTTCTAATTTTTCTATAATATTTGTACGTTGTTTTACTAAAAAGGAAAATAATAAAAGGTACTTTCACATTTTAAGATAAAGTGGCTATAGCATGTCAAAAGTTCAGATGTGGCCAAATGTTGTGACTATTGATAAAGAAAATAATCAACCTGGTTCTTACCAACAGCCCTTGGCACTCTTTGGAACCCCCCATGGAATGAAAATAGTGATTAAGAGGAAGAGAGATTGGATTTGATAGAGTCTACTCATGGACATGCATTATTAAAAAAGAACTTAGCAAGGCAACCCGTCCCTAGAGAACTAGCCTCGTGGATTTCATGTTGGCTGACTTTTTCTCTGTTCACTCAAATGGTATGAATTTTTAGCTGCTGACACCACCATATGGGTGGTGTGGGGTATGCCAGGGAGCATCTAGTTCTGGCTCCATAGGTTTATTATGGCTGGCCAGTCCTAATTAAAAGACTCCCTTTGTCTTGTCTTCAGGACTTCCAGACATGGAACCGGTGCTTTATTTTTGGCTCTGAGCATCTATGCTGCTTCCTGTTATGTTGCCAGATTCACATGTAAGCTAAGGCAGCCCTAGAGGAATATTTCCCTCCCTTTATTCTTATTCCCTAGTACAGTTCTGGACCCACAGCCAATCAAGTGCATCACAGAAGAGCCGGCAACTCTGACGTGCAAAACGCCCATGTCCTGCCACCCCCAGCATGCTGGTATTTTTGACAGTCCTCAATTAGAGCAGTACGGTTAACTTCAGCCTATCATTTGTGTGGGTTAAGCTGTTTGAAAAATCCTTGAGGGATCAGCCAGTGGTAGGAGGACCATTTTCCTATAAACAAATGATGGAACCTCGATGTCTGGAAGATACTAGCTGTGGTTTGGTTCCTGGGGCCTTTTGAGGGGACAGAAACGTCAGCTCCCTTCTTCCTTGGCTCCCTGGGCTATCTCACAGCTGGGACTGATGCTCTCCATTCCAGCATCTGAAGACCCTCAGGAGGCCTCTGGACCACAGAGATGTCTGGTTCCAGTTTCATTTTATCACTGCTAGTGCTAAAGGTGTAACGTTTATCCCCAAGTGACTATAAAAAATAACTCTTCAAGGGAGTTCTTGGGTATGAAGTTAATATAAACTCTTCAGAATAGCTGGAAAAGTTTATTTTGATTTTAGCATAATGTTTCACAAGAACTGAGTCACCAAAACCACTCTTCCCATAAGTCCATTTCACTGGGAGAATATTTATATAAAAATCCTTAATACTGGGGACATGGGAGGGAAAGTATACAGATAATCTAAAAGGAGTTTAATTCAGGAAGAAACAAAAAAAAAAAAGAAGAGGAGCAGTATATCCAGTTTTGTTTTATGTGATTTGAAATTTTATCTGATCTCTCATTAGATTGTTACCAAAATCCTGATATTAGAAAGAAGGCTCTATCCATTCACATATAACATGACAGTCTATGTAGAAATTTGCAAGAAATATACAAAAAAGCACCAGAATTAATACATGAGTTTATCAAGGTCATAGGATACAAGATCAACATTTAAAAGTCAATCATATGTCTATATATTAGTAATCAACAACTGGAAATCAAAATTTTAAAAAATAATACGGTTTAAAAACTACATAGTCTGGACATGGTGGCTCACGCCTGTAATCCCAGCACTTTCAGAGGCAAACGCAGGAAGATCTCTTGAACCCAGGAGTTTGAGACCTGACTGGGCAACATAGGGAGACCCTGTCTCTATAAAAAATTTAAACATTAGCCAGATATGGTGGCATGCACCTATAGTTCCAGCCACTCAGGAGGCAGAGACCAGGAGGCTGCAGTGAGCCATAATGGTGCCTCTGCACTTCAGCCTGGGTGACAGAGCAAAGTCCTGTGTCAAACAAAAACAAAAACAAACAAGACGTAATTATGTATACATTTTAAAATATATGCAGAATCTGTATGATAAAAATTACAAAAGACTAATGAAAGCAAAGAAAAGCTAAGTAAATGGAGAGATATACTGCATCCATGGACTGGACGACTCAACAATATTAAGGTGTTAATTTTCCCACAAAGTGATTTAAGGATTTAACTAAATTTCAATCACTATCCCAGTTAACAATCTTTGGCACATATAGTAACACTGACTCTGACTCTAAAATTTACATGGAAAAGTAAGAAACTTAAAAGAGGTGAAAAATGTTGAAAAAAATAAACTTGAAGAAATCACATTATACAATTTTAAGACTTACTTTAAAGCAATAATAATGAGAACCATCAAAATTTAAAACGTATGCTCTATGAAAAAGAATGAAAGACAAGCTAAGACTGAGAGAAATATTTGCAAATCACATATCCGACAACTTATTATCATAATATATAAAGAACTCTCAAAAAATTCAATAGTACATAAACAAAAAGACTTTTAGATTTTTATTTATATATATATATATACATTTTTAGAGACAGAATCTCACTCTGTTACCCAGAATGAGTGCAGTGGTGTGATCATAGCTCACTACAGCCTCGAACTGCTAGGCACACGAGATTCTCCTGCCTTAGCCTCCCAAGCAGCTGAGACTATAGGACTATAGGTGCATACCACCACATCCAGCTAATTTTCTTATTTTTTTGCAGAGATGAGGTCTCACTGTGTTACCCAGGCTGATCTTGAACTCCTGAGTTCAAGTAATCCTCGTACCTTGGTCTCCAAAATTGAAAAAAACCCTAATTTTTAAATTTTTAAAATCTAAATTTTAAGAGTTGAACAGGCACCTCTCCAAAGAAAATATAAGGATGGCAAATAAACATATGAAAAGAAGCTAAACATCATTACCTATTAAGGAATAGCAAACTAAGTCCACAATAAGATACCACCAGACACACATTAGAATGGCTTTAAAAAATTGACACCACCAAGTTTTGACAAACATGCAGAGCTATTGGAACTCGCATGCATTGCCAGTGGGGATGCAAAGTAGTATAGCCAGTCTGGAAAACTAGTTGGAACTTTCTTAATTAATTAAACATCTACTTACCGCATGACCCCAAAACCCCATCCCTGGATATTTATCCTAAAGAAATGAAAGCCTATCCTCACACAGACACTTGGTCATGAATGTTTTAGCATCTTTATTAATAAATTTCCAAAACTGGGAAAAACCAACACATCCTTCAGTGAGTGAATTTGGAATACTATTCAGCAATAAAGATGGTCCAAGAAACAAATCAGACAGATCTTAAAGGCATTTGCTGCATAAAAGAAGCCAGTCTCAAATAGTTACATATTATATGATTCCATTTATACAATGTTCTTGAAAAGGTAAAACTATAGGAACTGAGAATAGATTAGTGGTTGCTTGGGGTGAGGAGAGAATTTGCCTCTAAAGGAGTAGCATTGTGGAATCTGGGGGGCTGTTGGAACTCTCTGTACCAGAATTGTGGTAGTGGTTACTTACATCTATACTTGTAGCGTACTGTATACACATGAAAATGTCAATTTTGCTCTATATAAATGGAAACTTTTTCAAATTTAAAAGTAAGCTTTGTGTCACCATAGAACAGTGCTATTTAATAGAACATTTGATGATGAAAATATTCCATATTTTGTATCCAGTTCTGTAGCCACTAGTCTCATATAACTAGTAAGCACTTGAAATCTAGCAAGCATGACAGAAGAACTGAATTTTTGATTTTATTTAATTTTGCTGAATTTAATTGTAAGTAGCCACATATAGCTACTAGCTACTCTATTGGGCAGTGCACCCACAGAAGACTGAAATTTCTATATTGTGTTCCAGAGCTTATCCAACTTATGCTGATGCAGAAAACAGGAATATCTAGAATAATGAGAAATCAAAAATTCATTACATGTATGCTTGTTAAGAATGCACTAACTTTTAGGCCGGGCGCAGTGGCTCATGCCTGTAATCTCAGCACTCTGGGAGGCCAAGGTGGGCGATCACTTGAGGTCAGGAGTTCAACACCAGCCTGGACAACATGGCAAAATCCTGTCTCTACAAAAAATACAAAAATTAGCCAGGCATGGTGGAGCATGCCTGTAATCCCAGCTACTTGGGAGGTGGCGGCATGAGAATCGTTTGAACCCCAGAGGCAGAGGTAGCAGTGAGCCAAGAATGCACCACTGAACTCCAGCCTGGGTGACAGAGCCAGACTGTCTCAAAAAAAAAAAAAAAAAACAAACAAATAAACACATTAACTTTTAGATTTTATAGCAGATGTTGCTTGCAGATTAAAGTTTTCTGAAATTTGGGCTCAAGTAAATTTATATTCTTTAGCATATTACATTCAATGAAGTGATGGGCCTGTGTGCCGGAGCAGTCAGAAGACACACCACTAGCCTGTTGGGTGGCAGTAGAAGCCAGTCTATTTAATTGTCATAAGAAATTCAAAAGCAAACCATGGCATGTTGACTTTAGCTTGGGTCGACCGTAACAAGTAAGCATGCTGTCTCTCAGACATTGCAGAACCATTGAACCAGTATATTAAGATAATACACAAGGAGATACAGGATTCTTTACAATCCAGTCCTGATCACATCTCACCACTCTCTATATCTACAGAGGAATTTGTAATTTCTCCATCATGCACCTCTGTTGCTTGCTTTGGCTGTCAATTCCACATGGAGTTCCTTTTCTACTCTCTTTTAATGTGATAAAAGATGCCTTCCCTGGGGTGGGCAAGGTGGTTCACAACTGTAATCCCAGGGAGGCCATGATGGGAGGATTGCTTGAGGCCAGAAGTTCAAGACCAACCTGAGCAACATAGCAAGAAGCTGTCTATACAAAAAATAAAATAAAATATTAGCCAGGCATACTGGGCACCTGTAGTCCCAACTACTCAGGAGGTTGAGGCAGGAGGATTTCTTGAGCCCATGAGCTCAAGGCTGCAGTGAGCTATGATGGCACTACTATACTCCAGCCTAAGTTACATATTAGGTGACAGAGCAAGGTTTTGTCTCAAAAACAAACAAACAAACAAACAAAATGCCTTCCCTGTCTCTGTTGCAGTGTTCCCAAGCATCTGAGTATCTCCCAGTCATTTGAGCATCTTCATGATCTTGTGCCTTGTCTCCATCTTTCCTATACTCTTACTCACCTTCATACTTTTAATTTGGCTCACCTTCATTTACTTAGTCTGTCTTAAGCAATACTATCTGTGACATCATGGGTTTCACATGCTAGTTATATCTTTGCTAACATACATTAAGTAAATATTTATATATATGTATAAAGAAAGCTATTTAGCCATTCATGCCCTAACATAAACTCACAGGTTATGTATGCCAGTGTGGCACACATTCATCAGCTTGGTAACAAATTCCATAGTTATCTGGAGTGGGTGATCCGCCCCCTACCGCTCCAGAAAGTGGGTGATCCACCCCCTACTGCTGCAGCAATAACGCATAAGTCCTGTTCAGGGGATTGGAGGACTGTTTGTTGGGTAAATCAACTGCCCAGGCTCTGACATTTGAAAGTCCTCAGAGCATCTGGCCCACTGCCTGATTCTACTGGGAAGCTCTCTTACATATAAAGCTTTCAATCCTATTTTAAGTACTTCATTATAAATAGTAACAGAGAGCCAAAGACCACCAGACATTTGGGGAATGCCTCCCACATAAAAGAGAGAAACTAAAATAAAGAAAGAGGAAACAAAGAAATATGAAAGACACAGAAATCATGTGGGGATCAGAAGAAAACTTCAAAATATCTCACAAAACTTAATATCCTTAGATTTAAATGAGAATGTGTTGCATCTATGAGACAAGAACAGAGTACTGTGAAAATAATGAATTAGGTAATGAGAAAAAAACTCATCAAGTTTTAAAAGGATAGCTAATTTTTTTAAATCAGTAGAAAGCTTGGAAAATAAAGTAGATGAAAGCTCCCAGCAAGCAGAACATAGTAGCAATTTTTAAAGAAAGAGTGATGAGAGTCTTAGAGAAATAATCTAAAAGATTCAAGATCCAAATAATAGTCTTTCCAGAGACGTAGAGAAAAGAAAGAGAAGGAAATTATCAGATAAATAATTAAAGAAAAATTCCATGTTGAAGAACATGTCTTGAGATCAAAACAGTCCACCAAGTGACCAGCACTCTGAGACTCAATGAAGTAAAGAGAAGATTCTAAACAATACCCCACAGAAAGAGAAATGTCACTTACAAAGGATTGGAAATGAGATTTTCATTGCACTAGTCACAGCAACCTGTGCTAGAAGACAATGAAACAATTGAGTTTTAACCAGAAATCTACAAACAGACAAATTACAAATAATTGTGAGGGGAAGAATAAAGACATTTCCAGACACATTCTTAAACCAAAAAATAATTGCCTCTCATGTGATCTTTCTTAGAAAACCATTAAAGAACATAATCCTACAAAAGGAAAAAGCACGCCAAGAAAAGTGAAGGATGTGGAAATCCAGAAATAGAGATCACAAGGTGATGGTGAAGAAATATTTCAGGATGTCAACTGCGCAGCAGCCCTAAAGACTGCATCAAAACAGGATGACTGAGGGGTCTGGTAGGGAGGTCTTCAGAGAAAAAACAAACGGAACAAATAAATTATATGTTTGCGCTTTTGGAACAGCTGTCAGTGGGCATTGGCAGATCTAATGGATAAAATTAAGGTGAGACTCAAAAACTGCAGCTGAAAAACAACGAAATAAAACATTGTATGAGAAAGAGAATCACAGTTCCCTACTTGGTTCTAAAGTAAACCATGTTTATCAATCATAATAATATGAAGAGTGACAATTCATTTCGCTCAAAATTGTGATGCTATAATGTTAGGAGAATAGAAGGAAAGGAAAAGGGGAACGGGCGTATGGAGGTATTATGGTCTTAACATAGCAGGAAGTTAGCTCATAGGGTCTAAAATGGATAAATCCAGAAAGAATATAAGCAAACAATTTTGAGCAGTAAGACTTGAGCATAGGAAGGGGTAAGGAGCTTGCTACTATGGGGCATTTATTTAATGTTTAAATTATATCCACATATGTCATTAAAAAAAAAAACTTTTAAAATGAGAGAGAGAAATTATGGTTCCTGGGATGTAGATCAGAGAGCAAAGATTTACTTGCTGAGAGGACTCATAAATTGCAGCAAAACCATCTTTCTAAAGGCTCCTTTCTGCAACACTACCTCCAGTTGATAGGACATTACACAAGGGGAGAGAGGGAAAACCATGCCCAAGCTCCACCCTCTCTTTTGGAAAATTCTTGGCTCAGCTCACAATACTAAATCTTTGTTCCATGGTGTTTTAGGACTGCACCCTTTGAAGGTGAGATGTTTATTATCCATGGCTAGAAAGTTTCCTACATCCCTACCCACTACACATGTGACTGAGGAACTGCACAAGCTTCAGCGTGCTTTCTCCAACACTGGTATGTCAAGCCCTGGCTGCAAATTATGTGTAATGCGATGGCAACGGTGGCTTTGGAGTACTCCATGGACTGGCTCTGTCTTCCATTTCAGCCAGGTGAATGGTTCACTCTATATCCTTATATCTAGGGAGCTGATGGTGGGGAAATGACAACTTAATTTAACTGCACTTAACTGCCACTGTGTAATTTTTTCTGCTCTCCCAAGCCTGTTTTATCTTGGTCAAGGAGATCCCCCCGTTCCAAAGAGTCCTATGGAGATTTCATAGGACTCCTCATATTGGCCAAAAAATAGCTATGTTGATACCATGTGCAAACTTTCTTGTAACTCAACCACTGTTGCTTCCTAAATGGTGACAGCTCATTACAGTCATCTGCTATTATACTAAAACGCTGTTGGGATTTCATCTCACTTTTTATTCCCACTGGATATTTGGCAGGAGAGCTACAGTTTTGTCTAGTAAAGCAATCTTAATAAAAAAATAAAGGACAAAAAGAGAGAAGCATCACAATTCCATATCTTGATTTGAGGATGTGCCCTTGAGATGCTGATATCTTACATAATAAGAGGTTTTACGGCTTAAAACAAGAGTTGTGAATGCAGCATCTGGTATCCCAGTCAGGTCTACAGTTTTCCCAGATTTCACAATGAACAGTAGGAGTAATTGTTGTAAAGTACAGTCTCTTCATTCAGCATGGAAATGTCAGAGAAGTAATCTACCTTTCTATACTCAGTTTTAGGGCACTGGGTTTTGGAATTGAGGAGCTGCCTGCAGCCCAGCTTTGTAATTTACCTATCAAAACTAAGCCTAGCTCAACATGACTTTACTGTTTGTTCCAGAAAATTCTTGCCCAGTAAATAACTTGAAGGTTGGCCCCAAGAGCTTCCGAAAAATCTATTTTTTCAAACAATGAGCTATTCAATCAGCCTCCTTTCTCAGGCCAACAGATTGCTCCATGGAGCAGACCTTCTTGCTTATCAAAGCATGAGATGCTCTAGAACACTTAACTTTTCTGTGTCCTTCAGGCCCAAGCTATTAAATCATGGACTTTGCCCAGATGAAATCCCCACATTGAAAGGCCTGCCTTAAACCACTCAAAACCAGATATGACACTCTATCCATATTTGCCCTTGACCTCTTCCTTCTACAATACCACCAAGAGTCTGTCAAAGTGCTGCTCTCCCTCATGGCAGTAAGTAATAAACCCAGCTTGGATTGATCAATGAGGTACTTCGGTGGTCTTTTGTAGAGTTGGCAGTTGACAAACACATGCAGATTTTTCACCCTTGTTTGTAGAGTCACAACTGTTAGCTTGGCAGTCTTGCTCTGTTAGCCCCTTTTCCAGTTCTTTCCATTGTTTACTCTTTCATTCAAATGTTTATTGAATTCTACTGTGAGCCAAGGGATATAAGAAGCTTGGTTCCTCATTCCATGGATTAGGGAAGGAAGACACAAATCAACAAATCATATAAATATAGATGATAATAAATTGTGCTAAATGCTATAAAGGAAGAGTGTGAGATGGCAGAAAAACAATTAATAGGCTTACAAAGATCTGCAAAGGATTAGACCATTGGGGCTGAGATAGAAAGAATGAGTAATCTCCAGAGAAGTCTAAGGAAGAAGGAAGACCTATTCCAACCCAAAGGAACAATCCTCCCTCCCTGCAACTAGGTTACTAATTCATTAGCATGCTCTTCAATTCTTTTATCTTCAGGATCAGATAACTATTCCGTTGCTTCTGGCTACTTGTTTTTCACAAAAATGAAAAAGAAAGACAAATGTGCTTCAAATAACTGAAGAGAGAAGACAACAAATCCATGTTTTCTCACTGTTAAACTCCCTTTTTTCTGAGGTTCTTTAAACCCCTGGTAAGAAGGAGTCATGACAAAAATGGAAGATTAATCACTCGGCAAAAAAGTCTGGAGAGTGCTTATAGTCTTACATACATGTAAAACACCATACAGCCCAGAATTTTCTTTCCTAGATATCTACCCAAGAGAAATGAAAATACATACCCACACAAAGACTTACACATGAATATCTGCAGCCCTGCTATTCTTACTAGTCCCAATCTGAAAACAACCCAGTGCTCAAAAGTAGAATGGATTAACTGTAGTATATTCATTCAATGCAATACTATACAGCAAAGAGAATTAATGATCTACTACTACATGGAACAACATGGATGCATCTCGCAAACACAATAAAAAAGTCAGACTAGAATGAATACATACTGCACAATTCTGTTTATATGAAATTCTGGAAAAAGTGAAAACATCAGCGGTTACCTAGAATTAGAAGTAAAGGGAGATTGACTGCAAAGGGTGTGAAATAGCAAGAAATATATATAGAAAGAGAGCTCCTCCTAAAAGCTGTATAACTTTCTGAGAGATAGGGGTAGGGTGCTAAGAGAATCTTTTGTTCTAATATTTGGTCTCTGTCCTGGTTCCTGAGACAGAAACCCTAATACCCTTGTAGATTGGGGTGATCTAGGGGAATCTTTTGTTCTAATATTTGGTCTTTGACCCCAGATCCTAACATACTGCTCTTTAGACCTTTGTGATCCTGAGTGATAGGAGTAGCTGGCACAGAGCTCCCAAACCTCTTGAAATTTTCTGGGTGATAGAAGCATCTTTTGTTCCAATGAGACAACTCTTGTTGGGCTCCAAAATTGGAGTTGGTCACCAGCAAGACCAAATCATGATTATAAGCTTGGAACTTTCAGCTCCACCCACATTCTTTGGAGAAGAAAGAGGGGCTGGAAATGGAGTTAATAATCAATCATGCATACATGATGAAGTCACCATAAAAATCCCCAAACTATGGGGTTCAGACAACTTCCAGGGGGGTCAACTCATTCATGTGCTAGGAGTGTGGTGCACCCTAACTCCACAAGGACAGAAGCTCCTGTGCTCAGTGATCTTTGCCCTGTATAGCTCTTCATCTGACTGTTCATCTGTAGTTTTTATTATACCCTTTATCAATAAACCAATAAACATAAGTAAAGCGCTTTCCTTCCTGAGTTCTGTGACTCTAGCAACTTAATCGAAACAAAAGAAGCAGTCATGAAAACCCCCAATGTTTTCTGGCCAATTGATCAGAAGTCTAAGTGACAACCTACTACTGTATTTGCAATTTGCAATTATCATCAGAAGTCAGGGTTGGAGAAGCGTTTTGTGGGACTGAGCCTTCAATCTGTGGCATCTGATCTAGCTCTAGCTCTAGGTAACAGTGTGAGAATCGAGTTAAATTACAGGACACCTAGTTAATGTCCAATGCAGAATTGCTTGTTAGTGGCGGTGCAGGGAGGGGGAACCCACACATATCTGATGACAGAAGTGTTGCATTGAGTAGTGTGTGTGAGTGGAAACAAACAGTTTTGGGTTTTCCTTGGAAATGAGCGTTAAGGAATTTTTGGGTTAATGGACATGTCTCCAGCCCATCAGAATCCACCAGAAAACTACTTATGCAATTTATCAAGAATGATAATTTCTTCCTATGAGATTTGTATATAATAACTCACAAAAAAGGTTTAATCCCAGATAAGGTTTGGGATATTTTTTTCTTCCAAATATACACGCACTGCAAAAGAGGGATTTTTTTTTTTAATTTTAAATGTTATCTATTGTGATTATTTCTTAGTGACGGGGTTGTAAAGGAATTTTATTTTCTTCCTTGCCTGCAGATTAACATTTTTCTGGTGTATCGATGCACTGCTTTTGTAGTTCTAATAATAAGAAGAAAAGTTTTTACCTTCATTTAAATAAAGAATTCCCATTTTGCATTATAAAATGTTTGATGATGAGAAATGAAGTAAGAAATATGAATGTGCTGGTGCGGGAGCCTGTGGAAGACAGGACCATGTCATCCCAACTGTCCTGAGCTGAGGAGTGAATTGTGGTCAGGAAGGGGAGGTAACTCCTTAGGGAAGGAAGGGTGTGGAGAGCCAGAGACCAACGGCCCCATGGCCATGGGAGGAGTGGCAGAGGCTGATTAGGTCCTGTCAGTTCTCCCCCATATCTTTTGTCCCCATAGTGACCAAAGACAGACAGATAGTCAAGGTCCACCTCATATATAGCAGCCTTCCCTGTGTGCCTGCCTGTAGGCCTAAGATAGCTGGACTGAAGCTAAGTCTACATATCTGACCCCCGAGATGGGTCAATTTAGTATCTCCCCTGACACACCTGTGTCCATTCAAAGAAAAGAGAACTTGAAGTGACCTAGGGGTAGTTTGCTGTTCATTAGATTGCTGTACCTACTGCATCTCCCAAGACCAAATTAGAATGCCCCTTTCTAAGTAAGTGTATTCGTCATGTCTTGGCCCCACAGCAGGTTTCTGTGCATGTGCACTAGAACTTTCTCCTGTTTGCCACTCTGGCGACAGCCACGAATGTGCTCCATTAAACTATTTTGTTTTTCTGAGCCAAGTTGAAATGGTTGCATGCCTAAATATTATGAGTGAGCAAGTGAAAAGATGGATTTTGACTGATAAGTTTCAGAACAAACAGATCTTTATCTGGCCAACAACTTATACGTGATTTCAAATTCAAGTTCTTATTTTCATAACTTTTCATATTCAACTTGGATCTTTTATACTTAACTATTTGTTCTTTACTCATTTGGTAAATATTTGTTGATCACCTACTCTGTGCCAAGAATTATCCTAGACATTAGGAATTGAGTAATGAATGAGACAGGTTTGGTCTCTAGATCCACAGAGCTTATACTCTAATATAAAAGATGGACAATGAGCATGCAAATAAAGATAATAATTTGAGAGAGTTGTGAGTGCCATAATAAAAAGTAAAACAGGATAACAAAATACAGAGTAATTGGAATGTACACTGAGTATATTTTAGCTTGATGTGTTATCAAAGGCCTGTCAGAGGCGATGATAGTTGAGCATAGGCCTGAATGATTGAAAGGAAAAGAGAGCATCAGGACAGGCAGAGGGAGTGACAGGTGTGAAAACTCGAATGCAGGAACAAGCTTGGTGTGTTGAGGGGGCCTAGGAAAGGCCGTGGTGGTGAGGGGAGAGTCGACAAAAAAGAGAGAGAAGAGCTGGGTTTGAAGAGGCACAGGGCCCCAGGCCATGGAAGACCTTATAGGGTGTGGTAAGAAGTTTTGGGTTTATTTCGATTGAACGGAAAACCATTGGAAAGTATTAAGTAGAGGAGAGATGTGATAATTTGTGTGTCTTACAAAGTCTGGCTGTGGGGAGGAGAACTGCCTGGGGACAGGAAAGGAATGGAGGCAGGGAGTCTAGTTGGAAGGCAGAAGACAGACAACACAAGATGGTAGCTTGAACTGGAATGGCAGTGGAAGAGATATTGAGGAAGATAGAAATTCAGGATGTGTTTGCAGAGGTGAGGAAAAGACAGGATTCAAAGACAACATTTAGATTTTTTAGCTGAGCAACTGGGCAAGCGAGAACATCAGCTGAAATGGTGAATTCTGGGGAGAGAATAGGTTGTGGACAGAAGGGAAATAGAAGCCTAGGAATATGTTTTGGACATATTTGGAAATGCTTTATTAGGTGTCACAGTAGAGATGTCAAGTACGTAATCTGGAGTTTGGATGCAGTTCAGGCTGGATATTTGGGAGGCATGATATTTGATAAAGCCATAAGATTTGATAAGATCATCTATGAAGAAAAGAGGGCTGAGAACCAAGCCCTGAGACCACCAATGTTCAGAGGTCAGGAAGAGAACAGAAACCATCAAAGGATACTGAAAAGGAGAAACCAGGGAGGGATGAGGACACTCGAAGAATGAAGTGTCTAAGAACTCAAGTGAAGAAAGCCTATAATTCTAAACCTTCTACTGCTTCCTACTTACTTCTAATTTCCTTTTATCTATAAACAATCCTGTAAGCAGTGTTTGCACTATTTCAGCCCAACAACATACCACATCCAGACCTACTGAAAAGACATTTACTGTGATTAAGTCTTTGGACCATAGCCCAACATCCTCCTAGCCACCTACATGGTTGATTTTTCTTTCTCCTGCCCAGGGAAAGGTCAGCCAAACACAAGTCCCCGCATAATGTGACACAGGTCTTCTTCATTTCGCCCAGAGTTGACTTCCCTGTACTAAGAAAATGTGCATTTAATAGATATACTCTCTCCAACAAAAGACAGGATCCAGAGAACATTCTTACAGTTGCATACCAAAAAGCATTTCCCCCTTCCCTGCAGAGTCTACACTTCTCTTGGTACCAAGAGGGTTTTGCCTTATTTGACTATACACACACACACACACACACACACACACACACACTCACACACTAACTTGGGTCAGGAATTAAAAACTTTGAGCAGGAATTGGTTTTAGGAGTGGAAGTACCAAATGCTACCACCATCCAGCTCTTGCTAAGCCTTGGGCATTGTAGCTAATCATTTAGTAACACTGAAAGACTCCCTTTATGGAGGCTTCCCCATCATCAATGAACTCATTTTATATAAATATTTAGCCAGGCAATAAACTGGACAGCCTATATTACTCAACATCAGCCTCAAAAGACCCTCCCGATTTTATATACACAGCATCTTGGTAGAGTAATACATTTTACACGCATGACATGGTTAGCGATAAATACACCAGGGTAGGTCAAACCCTGTTTGGTTCTCTGCTTTTAACTGTCTTGGGCTTTGTGTGTTTCTTTAATCAGTTGGATGATTTAGATAAACAACATGTATTAGTCTTTGTAAGTATAACATGCCTTGAACTTTTTCCAGCTATTCATTCCCATTCATCATCATAATAGTTGCTCCCCCTTGACCATCATTAAGATTAGAAACGTCCTTGAACCATTTAATGATATTCCACAAGACTGGACAGACTTTTCATGCCTTGATGAATTGCGATCACTCAGCTTAGACCAATGAAATTGGATATCCTTTAATGTGCCTGATGACTTTAAGGAGTTTTAGGGAAAGCAGTGCTCCAGCCTCAAAATGGTTTCACAGAATAAAGATCCATTTGGGGAAAGATGCATGACTTATGTAAAAACTGATGAATGAGTTAGATCTAATCTAATAGCTAATTGCAATGAGTATTATTTATTTGCTCATATTGCTAAATATGGTTTTATCTACAAGTGACTATTTATTAGAGCACTCATTAGAATCCTTAATGAAGGTATGAACTGATTTTTTTTAAAGTCCAAGTTAGAATGCTGAAGGAAGATTCCTCCAAGTAAATTGACTTTTAACTGTTCACACCACAGATGATGAGAAAAAAATAAAAACTTAAAAACAAGGCTGGGCCAGGATATGTTCCAGCTACCCTGGAGCTAAGAAAAACTAGTTGCTTCTATTTTATGGGGTCTTGCGTCTCCAAATGGCCACTGTGGGAATGATTGACCCCCCCAAATTTTGTGATACATAAGCAAGCAGACTTGACAATTTGTGCCATAAATATCTTTAATACTTTTACAAATAATTTGATTCCATAGGCTCTGAAACCATTGACATTCCCATGGTGTGGAGCTGCCTATTATATTGGCATATTTAAATCATCTTTGAGTTTCTTCCTAAACCATGGTTTGAGACCATAGGATGAAGAACAGAAACTCCCAGGTGTATAGTAGAGAGCACTGTGCTTGGAGTCAAAAGATCAGCATTCAAGTCCTGGTGCTTTCATAGGCAATTAATTAAATTACTCACAGAAGCATCAGTTTCTTCTTTTATTCATCAATTATTTATTGAGCATTTGTAATTTTCCGGGCAGTATTCTTGGGATAGATGAGAGAACAAAAGAGAATACAGGGATTACACTCCACTGTTGGTCTTGTTTGATATAACTCCCTTCCTTCCGGAATTGTTGTATGGGTCAAATGAGACATCAAAAATAAAACTACTTTATAAAGCACTTTGGGGGAATTTATACACTAACTCCTGGAAGCCATGAGTTGAGGGCTGCTCCAGGGAGTGTCACTTCTGTCCTGCCACAGGCAGAGCAGTCTTCTGCAGTTTGGAGAGAAACCTGAGGTAGGCACAGATGCAGATAGTGCTGGTTGGAAATTAGCTGATCCACACTGGAAACAGTGGGGACCACGGGATATGAACGCGAACTGTTATGAATGATGCAGACGTGAAAAGATAAACCCATTTTTGTCATTACTCTGCTGGTTAGATGGTGCCTGCCTGTCCTCTTCCCCAACCTCTGTACCCTAATACGTACCAGCCACCTGCAGGATGGCTTGCAATACATTAGTAACTCTTCTCATGAATCAGCTGGACCTGAAATACTCTAGACTTGAGTTTCTCAAACTGGAGTTTGTGGCTCCTGTGGTCTATGGATGTAGCCACCAGAACCATTAATTCAATGACAATACTACAATTTTTAAAATTTTCATTTTGATGACAAACTAAAATAAATTAATACAGATATACTCAGGGTGACCTTGTAACTCGTCATAATAGGCAATTTCATTTTCTGCATTTGTATTTGAGGTTGTAGCAATGATGATGCCAAATGAACATTTCAGGTAGTTGGAAAAGAAAATAGTGGAAAAATCGAGTGATGATCAATAATGTATGTTTAAGGGCCAGGCGTGGTGGCTCAAGTCTGTAATCCCAGCACTTTGGGAGGCTGAGGCAGGTGGATCACTTGAGGTCAGAAGTTCGAGACCAGCCTGGCCAACATGGTGAACCCTTGTCTCTACCAAAAATACAAAAACTAGCTGGGCGTGGTGGCATGTGCCTGTAATTCCAGCTAGTCAGGAGGCTGAGGCAGAAGAATCGCTTGAACCCAGGAGGTGGAGGTTGCAGTGAGCCAAGATGGTGCCATTGCACTCCAGCCCATAAAACAGAGCAAGACCCTGTCTCAAAAATAAATAAATAATGTATGTTTAAATGTATGTTGAACATTTTGAAAGCCTATGTGGGCTTATCTTTATGTTCATGTTCTGAGCAGAGATGGTGCATGGATCACATCTATGTATATATCAAACTTGGTTGGCAATAAATGTAGTAGTGAACTCCCAATAATTTTTCATGAAATGGCTGTGTCACAATTTTCCAGGGTGTTTATTAAGTGGATTGGCTGAGAAAAAGTAACGGGTAGGTAGTTTAAAACAAATGTATTGTCCAAAAGGAAGTGCAATGTCAATCATAATTGTTGACAACTCAGACGATGGCTATCAAGTTTAAAATCAACAGGATCAAGTCAACTAATGAAATACTGTTTGCAAATAAATGCTTCTATAATAAAAGCAGTCCTTCTGCTTCTGGAAAGATGAAGTGCAGGTACTTTTCCCTATTCCCTCCACTAAGTGTAGCTAAAACACTGGGCATAATATATAAAACAAATATGAGTAGAGTTGGAAAGGTGGAGAAAAAAAGATGGACTAATTAGGGACTGTGGGACCTGAGGAACAGTATGGTGGTGAGTTCTATTTTCATTTTGCCTCATCTATCCCATCAAATACTACTCATACTGATAACCAGGCGGGTTGCAACATGAATGGCAAAAGACAATCAACAGATGCCAACACAAAGATAAGAGAATTTTTGACAAGGATTTCAAAGCAGCCATTATAAAAATTCTTCAACAAGTAAGTTTGAACATGCTTGAAACAAATGGAATATATTAAATCTCAGCAAAGAAATATAAGATACGAAGAAAAAATACATGGAAATTATAGAGCTAAAAACACAATAACTCAAATTAAATTATATAATAATTAAATGTAAAACAAAACATAGTGTAATATATTTATTATACCATTATTAACATGAACTTTATTGGTCTGGAATCTTATATGCACTTAGAAATCTACTTAGATGTATAATCATACAAGAGCTATATGCATAAAAAGCTTATACCTTTCTATGTACGTTTTGAAGTGGCATTATTTTAAAATAATTTATGTCAATATTAAGGAAACTGAAAATTTTTTTCTTTTATAAGGGTTTCTCATTCAAACAAACATTTTAAAATGACATTTATAATGTATTATGAGCTAAATTATGTTCCCCCAAAATCCATGTTGATGTCCTAAGCCCTGGGGCCTCAGAATGTGACTTTATTTGAAGATACAGCCTTTTCAAGCCTGTAATCCCAGCACTTTGGGAGGCCGAGACGGGCGGATCACGAGGTCAGGAGATCGAGACCATCCTGGCTAACATGGTGAAACCCCGTCTCTACTAAAAAATACAAAAAACTAGCCGGGCGAGGTAGCGGGCGCCTGTAGTCCCAGCTACTCGGGAGGCTAAGGCAGGAGAATGGCGTAAACTCGGGAGGCAGAGCTTGCAGTGAGCTGAGATCCGGCCACTGCACTCCAGCCCGGGCGACAGAGCAAGACTCCGTCTCAAAAAAAAAAAAAAAAAAAAAAAAAAGATACAGCCTTTACAAAAAAAAGTAATTAAGGTAAAATGAGGTCATTAGAGTGGACCCTAATTCATTATGACTGATGTCCTTATAAGAAGAGGAGATTAGGACAGAATTCATCAGCGTAACCATCTAGTACTAGGCTTTCTTCCTAGGAGGTTTTTTGATTACTGCTTTAATATCAGTACCTGTTATAGGTCTGTTTAGATTTTCTATTTCTTTTTAAGTCCGTTTTGGTAGTTGGTGTTTTCTCTAAGAATTTGTCGATTTCATCTAAGTTGTCTGATTTGTTGGTATACAAATTTATCCATGGTATACAAAGTTATCCATGCCATTTCCTTTATATTCTTTTCATTTCTGTAAGGTCAAGCAGTATCATCCCCTCTTCTATTTCTGATTTTAGACATTTGAGTCTTCTCTCTTTTCTCTTGGTCACTCTAGCTAACAGTTTGTCAGTTTCATTGATCTTTTTGACAAACCAACTTTTGGGTCCATTTTCTCTATTGTTTTTTGATTCTTTATCTCATTAACTCCCTCTCTAATCCTTATTTCCTCCTTCTATTTGCTTTGAGCTTAGTTTGCTCTTCTTTCTCCATTGTCTAAAGGTAGAAATTTGGTTGTTGATATGGGATCTTTCTTCTTTTTTAGTGTAGGCATTTAAACTATGCAGTGTAAGCACTGCTTTCACTGCATCCCCTAAGTTTTGGTATGTTGTGTCTTTGTTTTCATTCATCTCAAAATATTTTCTTATTTTCCTCTGCTTTTGTCTTAGACCTATTGGTTATTTAGTAGTGTGCTGTTAAATTTTCACAAGTTCATGAATTTCCCAAATCTTTCTGTTGCTAATTTTTAATTTTATTCTATTGTGATCAGGGGACATATATTGTATGATTTCAATCCTTTTAAATGTATTAAGGCTTGTCGTATAGCCTAACATACAGTCTATTCTGGTGAATGTGCCATGTGCACTTGAGAAGAATGTTTATTCTGCTGTTGTTGGGTTCTATTGATGTCTATTAGGTCTGCTTTGTGTACAGTGTTGTTCAAGTCTTATATTTCCTTGTTGATCTATGTCTCATTATTCTATCCAATATTTAAAGTGAAATATTTAAGTCTCTGACTATTACTGTTGAATTGTCTGTTTTTCCCCTCAATCATGTCAGTTGTGTATTTTGGGATTCTGCTGTCAGGTGCATATATGTTTATAATATTTATAAATTCCTAATGAATTGATCCTTTTATCATTATATTGTATGCCCTTTTTATTTCTAGTAATATATTTCGTTTTAAAATCTATTTTGTCTGGCATTAGTTTAGCCATTACATCTTTCATGTGATTACTGTCTGCAATGATACATCTTCTTCCATCATTTTACATTCAACTAATTTACATATTTGAATATAAAGTATATCTTCTGCAGAGAGCATGGAATTGCATCTTGTTTTTTCAGTCACGTCTGATACCCTCTCAGCTTTTGACTGGATTTGCTTAATCCACTCACATCTGTGATGGTTAATTTTATGTGTCAACTTGGAGGGTGCTTTAATATGAAATTAGCATTTAAATCTGTGAACACTGAGTAAAGCAGATTGCCCTGTTCTGTGGGTGCCTCATTCAGTGAACTGACAACCTGAATGAATAAAAAGACTGGTCTCCCTAAGCAAGAAGGAATTCTCCAGCAGATCACCTTCAGACGTCATCGGCACTAATTGGTTTTCCTGGGTCTCTGGCTGCTAATCTTCAGACTAGAACTGTATCCAGGGCTCTCCTGAGTCTCAAGTCTGCTGGCTCACTCTACAGATTTTTATTTGCTTTTATATTCACTTGAGCCGAATTCTTGTTTTATATATATATATATAACTTATTTTATAAAACTATATAATGTTATATAGGTAGACACACACATGTAATTATATATATATATATGTATGTATATGCTATTGGTTCTTTTTTTCTGGAGAACCCTAATACCTAATGTTGTTATTGATATAGTTAGATTTATATTGCCATTTAATTGTTTTCTATATGTCTCATGTCTATTTGTTTCCTCTGTTCCTACTTTACTGCTTTATTTTGCATTGTCAGTATCTCTAGTGTAACATTTTAATTTTATTAATGGTTTTTTAAAACTTATTTAGTTTGTATTTTCTCAGTGGTTGCTCTAGGGCTTACCATATACATCAGAATTCATCAGCATTTACTTCAGATTTATACTAACTTAATTCCATCAAGAAACACAAAAACACAAATGTTACTCTTATATAGCTCTACTACCCATTCTTCCTTTCTGTGCTATCATCGTCACACATATTACATCTATAGATGCCACAAACCTAATAATACATCATCGTAATTATTACTTAATGTAATTTTTGTCTATTAAAGAAAGTGAGATAAAGAAGAGTAAGTATATATTTGTAGCATTTGTTATATGTACTTTCTTATTTATCATTTCTAGCTCTCTTTATTTGTTTCCATGTGTTCAAGTTATCATCTAGTATCGTTTCCTCACTCCAGTAAAACTCTGCTTCCACCCATCTCCTTTATGTGGTTGTTGTCAAGTATATTACCTTTCCGTCTATTATGGCCCAACAATACAATGATACATGTAGTATTTTATACACTTGCTTTATAAAATTATTTAAGAGAAGAAAGAAAAATATATATACTGTCTTTCATAATTGCAATTATCAGTGCTTATTGTTTCTTTCCTATGGACTCCATTTCCATCTGGGTTTACTTGCTTTCAGCCTCACAATTTCCTTTAGTATTTATGGTAAGGCAGGTCTGATAGCAGCAAATTCTTTCAGGTTTTTTTTTTTTTTTTTTTTTTTTCTGGATATGTCTTGATTTTTTTCTTCATTTTTGAAAGACAGTCTTTTAGGATATAAAATTCTTGGTTGATTGCTGTTTATTTCAGCACTTTGAATATGTTGCTCCATTGCCTTCTGACTGCCATGATTTCTTACACAAAGTCAGTTGTTCATTTTATTGGGGTTCTCTTATTAATGACATTTTCCTCTTGCTGCTTTCAAAATTTTCTGCTTGTCTTTGAACTTCAGTATCTTTTCCATGATGTGTTAAATAGACAATAATGGATCTCTTTGTGCTTCCTACTTGAGTTTATTGAGCTTCCTGAGTGTGTTTTCCAGCAAATTTGGGGATTTTTCAGCTGCTATTTCTTCAAATACTTTTTCCTCTCCTTTCTCTTTCTTTTCTTCTTCTAGTACTTTCATTATGCACGTTAGTTTATTTACAGGTGTTCCACAGTTCCTTGAGACTCTTTATTCTTCATTTTATTTTCTCACTGTTCTCCAGATTGTATAATCCCTATCAATCTATCAAATTTGCTTATTCTTTATTCTGGCAGTAAAAAATTTCCTGTTGAGCCCCTTCAATAATTTTTTTTAGTTCAGTTGTACTTCTTGACACCAGAATTACCATTTGGTTCTATTTTTATGTCTATCTCTTTATTGCTATTCTATAATTGATGAGATATTGTCTTCATAGTGTACTTCTTTAAGCATTTTTTAAAATTCTTTGAGCATATTTATAATGGCTAAACTCTTTATAAAATCTGACATTTGGTCCCTCTCTGAGGAAGTTTCTGTTGACAACTTTGTGTGTGTGAGCATGTATGTGCATGTGAGAGAGAGAAAGAGAGACAGATGTACGTCAGAGAGACTGAGTCACTGTACCTGTTTCTTTTGCTATCTTGTAATTTTTTTAGAAGTAGACATTTTAGGTAACATTTTGTAGCAACTCTGGTTACTACTTCCTCTCTTCCCTTTCTGGGTCTTGTTTTTATTGCTGTTTCCTTGCTCATTTGTTTGTGACTTAGCTAGGCTATTTTGATAAAGCCTGCCTTTCTTTCAGAGATGCCCTGCCCAGAGAGGAGGAATCTAGAGAGACAGTTTGGCCACAGAGGCTTTGCTGAGCTGCCTTGGACTCTGCCCAGTTTGAACTTCCCGGTGGCTTTGTTTACACCATGAGGGGAAAACCGCCTACTGAAGCCTCAGCAATGGTGGATGCCCCTCCCCACTCCAAGCTCAAGCATCCCAGGTCGACTTTAGACTGCTGTGCTGGCAGCGAGAATTTCAAGCCAGTGGGTCTTAGCTTGCTGGGCTCCATGGGGGTGGGATCCCCTGAGCTAGACCACTTGGCTCCCTGACTTCAACCCCTTTTCCAGGAGAGTGAATGGTTCTCTCTCGCTGGTGTTCCAGGCACCACTGGGTGTGAAAAAAAACTCCTGCAGCTAGCTTGGTGTCTGCCCAAATGGCCGCTCAGTTTTGTGCTTGAAACCCAGGGCCCTTGTGGTGTAGGCACCCAAGGGAATCTCCTGGTCTGCGGGTTGCAAAGACTGTGGGAAAAGCATAGTATCTGGGCCAGAATGCACTATCCCCTGGCGGCACAGTCCCTCAAGGCTTCCCTTGGCTAGGGAAGGGAATTCTCTGACACTTTGCGCTTCCCAGGTGAGGCAATGTGCCACCCTGCTTCTGTTCGCCCTCCATGGGCCACACCCACTGTCTAACCAGTCCCAGTGAGATGAGCCGGGAACCTCAGATGGAAATGCAGAAATCACCCGCCTTCTGTGTTGATCTCACTGGGAGCTGCAGACTGGAGCTGTTCCTATTTGGCCATCTTGAGAAGACTGTTAAGGAAAGTTTTAAGGTTTATTCTGATGCCACAGGACTCTTCTTACTCTTTTTTGCTTCTTTCTGGTGAACTAGCTAGCATATTGTTTAGATTGTTGTTCTTAATACCAGGAGCACCCTTATGCTTGCACTTCACACTGTTTTAGATACATTCAGTTTCTTTGGAGAGAGCATCAGTGCTCTTTTCCTATAGTCTGCCTCTCCCTCAGCAAACTCGCTAAGCCATTAATCTGGGTGCTGGGCAGGGCGGTAGCCTCTGGTCTTCTTTGTTTGCCCATCCCAGAATGAAATCTCTGATTTATACATGTTGGGGGCAAGGGTGATTGGGACCTCAGTTTTCTTGGGAAAAGAAACTTCTTTCCTGGGGTAGAGTCTCTGCCTATGAATAAGTGATGGCTACAGGAAAGTAGCCGCCAGCCTCTCAGATGCGCACACCAGGATCCAGCCTCTTCAACTTGGAGTTGGAGGGGATGAGAAATGCCCGCAGCCTGCTCCTCCTGGTGAGATACAGTAGGACTTGGTTGGGAGCTGAAAGGAGAAGCAGCGCCAGTCTTCCTGGCCACACTCAACCTGAGTGAATCTTCTATTGATATGAGCTGGAAGTTGTGGGGCGGGGAGTGGGTCATAGCCTAAATGCCACAAACTAGCTGTTTTTAGCCAGTTTCAGTAATTTTTTCTTGAATACATATTTCTTAATCTGTTTTATGCTCTTAGAACATTTTCCAAAGACTCTGGGAAGTGGGAGTCTGAAGCTTCTCGTGCTTCTCCCAGATGTAGAACATCCTCAAATTATCTTCTAAAAGTTTGTTTTGGCCAGGCGCAGTGGCTCACACCTGTAATCCTAGCACTTTAGGAGGCCAAGGTGGGAGGATTGCTTGAGCCTAGGAGTTCAAGACCAACCTGGGCAACATGGCAAGACCCTGTCTCTACAAAATATAAAAAATTAACTGGGTGTCATGGTGTACACCTGTAGTCCCAGCTAGTTGGGAGACTGATGTGGGAGGATTGCCCGAGCCTGGGAAGTTGAGGCTGTGGTGAGCCATGATCGTGCCACTGTGCTCCAGCCTGGGCAACAGAGGGAGAACTTGTCTCAAAAATAAATAATAAATAAATGTGTTTTGTCTTTTATATTTAGATTTACAGTTTACCTGTAATTCATTCCTGTGTATGGCATGAGATACAATTCACATTTTTTTCACTTGTATATCTGCTTGCTCCAGGAACATTTAAAAATACACTTTCCCTACTGCTTTGCTATACCATAATTGTTGAAAATTAAGTGTCCATATATTTGTGGAAAGTGAAAAGTGACAGAAAAATAAAGCAAAAAAGGAATGTACAGTGCTGGAGGGGGTGTGGTTAGGAGGGTGCTCAGGGATGATCTTGCCAGAAGGTAACATTCCAGCAGAGCTGAAGGAGATGAGGGAAGAGCAAGCCCATGTGAAGCCATCTGGAAAGTGCTGGCCAAGCAGGGGGTACAAACATGTGCAATGCTTCTGAGATGGGAGGGTGTGTGGGCTGCTCAAAGAACAGCAAGGAGGCCAGAGAACTAGTATGGGGTCAGAGAACAAGAAGGTTCAGATCCTAGGGCCTTGTAGGAACTCTGGGACAAGGTGTACTGGAAGGTTTTGAGCAGACAGTTGCCATGATCTTACTCCTTTTGGCTGCCATTGAACAGGTGACTGTCAGGACAAGAGGGGAAGCAGCAATGCCAGTGCAGAACCTATTGTAATAACTCAGGTAAAAGACAACCTGATTGTAGCAGTGGAGGTGGCAAGGAGCAGTTAGATTCAGCATACACTTTAAAGGAAAACCAACAGGATTTGTGAATGGATTGGTTGTGGAATCAGAAGGAAAGTAAAAATTCAAGGATGTCAGGTGGCAGCTCCCAATGAATCTAGCCTCTGCTACAAATGTCCTTAGGCTGTCCCTCCCTCTTGAATCTGGGCTGAACCAGGTGATTTAACATAAGCAATAAATGTGGCAAAAGTGATGCTGGGCCATTATGGACCTAAACCTGTAGAAGGCCTGGTAGTTTCTGCTTTTCTGCTCCTGGGAAGCTTGAGCTGCCTTGTCTTTTGGGGACATGGTGTGGAAAGATGCTGTAGAGAGGCTCTGAGCCTGCATGGAGTAAGAAGGACACTCAGCCATCCAGCATCCCAGCTCGGCCTATCCCGTAGCTCACCTTCCAGCTAAATGCAGCACACTAGTGACTATCAGCAAGAGCAGCAGAAAAACCACTAAGTTATGTCAAGCTCAATTTGCAGAATTGTGGGTAAATAAAACAGTTGTTGTTTAAGCCACTAAGGCTTGGGGTGATTTGTTGTTCAGCCATAGAACATGAAACAGATGACCCCTAGAGTTTTGGCCTGAGTGCCCAGAAGGATGGAGCTACCATTTACCAGATGGGAAAGACTGCTAGTTAACAGGTTTGGGGGAAGAACCGGGGCGGAAATAATAAAATCTTACTACTTGTACATGGAAAAGAACACAAGTTTTTCTTAATATATTAGAAGATGTCCTCTACCTCGTAAGCATTACTGGATTTTCTGATGCCAGGAAAGATCATTTTAGGAGTAACTCTTTGGATCTCCATCACAATAGCAACAGTAGAGGTTAAAGGAATTGTTTTGAATTTTTTTCTGTCAGGCTTCTGACATTCTGTTGACAATCAAAGAAATCCCCATGGCAATTCAAGGCAAAGAAACTCCCACCCACAAAGTTTTTCTGGCATTGCCACTGTGGTTTCAGGGCTTCAGCAACTGCACCATGTAAAGGAGAAACCACTGAACTCACTTTCCCTCCCAGCTTTCCACAACTGGTCATAATGAACCACCTTGGGCTTGGCTGATGGTCTTCTGGAAGCTGAGTGTGCCGCCTTGGAGGGAAGCCCTTGCCAGTTTTAGATTTAATCCTTCCTGTGGCCACTTTAGAGACAGAAGCATAGGGGGGGAAAAAAAAAGATTGCCTGGTCAATTTGGTCAGCCTGTGAGTTTCTGATCATAGACATCTGGCCAATACCTTGCGGACTTGAATGCAAATTAAGTGCTGGGGAAGGGTGGTGTGTTCCTTAAGAATTCTTAAGGCCCCAGAACAAATATTAATGTCATATTATTAACTTTATGTTTCCAAACTCCCACTCACTCCCACTATAGCCCACTACATTTACCTACTCATACCTCTTTCCCCTGGTTAATCAGCTTCTGGGAAAGGTTTAGAATATAAAGGAAGACAAAGTAATCATATGCATTAATCATAAACGCAGGGTTTCATTGCTGCTGGGCTCAGCCTTGCCTTGGGCCAGTGTTCCTGGGACAGGGAGTGGCTTCTACCTCTGTTCCCTCTGAAGGTCCTCCACCAGCCACTGTAACCTTAAGGTGAACAGGAAGACTGGGCTTTGCAGCCAGAGGGGACTCCCAGTGTTGAGCGTTTATAGGATTTACGTCAGAACAAAGCTGGTGTGCCTTACTTAAACATTTAGTTTTAAGAAACATTTTGGAAGACATTTTTAAAAATTTACCATGAAATTATGTTATGAACAGCCAGACTTGAGAGATGCCCTTTTGGAAATGGGTGTTGTGTGAGGCTGCCATGGCATGCATGTCGTGAAAATGTGTTCGTGACACAGGACACTATTCTGGCCTCTCCGAATTTCTTAAAGTCATGAAACGCCTTTGGACAAAGCTTCTTCCAACTACTGTTAACTCAATTCCAGGTCATTTCCTTGAAGGCATCCACCAGTCCTTGAAGAACTGTTGCTCTTTAGCTTCTGTTTACTTCACCATATCCTTAAAAGTGTTTGTCTGTCTCCAGCAGTCTGGTGCCTGTTAACACTGACTTAGTTGCAAACTCTTCACAAACTTTTGTGGCCAAACCAGCCTTATCACTTGGAGAATGTACTTCCGATGTTACGGATGAAAACGGTTGAGCAGGAGCAGATGTCAGGAAGAGAGCCCCAGTGAGGGGCATAAACAGACTGGTGAGTCCACCCTCAGTGGAGGGCCTAAAAACCCTAGTGGCCAAGATACATGTGGAGTGGAGTGTGTTTCAGTTTGAAGTCCTCCAGAAGCAACCCTGAGATAAGGAGTTGACTCCAAGTAGTTCATTTAGGAGATGATTTCAGTAAACCCAGGTACAAGAGTCGAGAAGGAACCAGAAAAGGGAAGAAAGCCAACGCAAGGTGTACTAAGTCAACTACCAGAGGGGGAACTGAAGCTTAATTCCTGGGGGAACTCTGTCAAAAACTGCAAAACACATATTTGGTATTATTGCACCCAAGGAGCAAGGAGCTGGCCAATTTACACACCAACTTCTAGGGAGTACTGATTCCCTGGCATCTGTGGCCTGCAGCACCCAGAGACAGAACAGCTTTCCATCATTCTGGAAAAGGGCTGTCGAAGTTGTGTAGGGGATACTGAAACAGTGAGGTCCAAGAGCAATGACCATGGCCTGCTCTAGGATGCCTTCCGGGCTGGCTTTCATTGGCTGACACCTTACCACAGTGCTTGTTGTATGCACCTGTAGCCTGAAAATACAGACATCGGTTATTCTGCTCAGCACTGTAATAGATTTCCCCAAAAGTTTAAGGATACAAATATATATACTGGGCATCACTAGGCTGAGCCAGCATTGTATGGGGAAGCAGTAAATGAGGGATTGTGTAAACTTGTAGGTCTGGTCATCTTTTTGTGATATTATTAAATGAAAACTGCAGGCTATAGAACCCCATTGGGAGTTCAATATAGCGCCCTTTTTTGTGTGTTAAAAATACATAGAAAATTCATGCATAAAAAGAATCTATCTGTAGGGTGTTTATTAAGGGTTGCCTCCAGGGAAGTAGGATTATGAGCTAAATTTTTATTTAAAATTTAAATTTTTAAAATTTTCCTTATCTATTTTCTAATTTTTTTCCTAATAAGCACAGACTACCTTTGTAATAAAAATGGCCAAGTCAAAAAATAAAAGATCCCACAATTATTAATACAATCTCAAGATTCAAGAATGATGCTCTTTTCTAAATCTTCTGTTCTTCACTCCCTCCCTTCCTTCTTCCCTCCTTCCATCCAGTGTTAAAACAGAGGGACCTCACTCGTCTGCAGGTCACTGGTATGCAATATTACCACTCTCAAATGTGGCAGAAAACTGGAAATTATGCAAAAAAGGCTTTTGAGTAGCGTCGAGAGATGTCCTCATATCCATAAACCAAAATTCATTCACTTTGCTCACAGACAAGCCCCTCAGACTAGCATCTAGGACTTATTTATACACACTTTGTGAAAACTTCTAACAGATACTGATATCCAAATTCAATTTCACATTAATTTTCTGTCTTTCCAACTTCTATTTCAGGTTCAGGGTATACGTGTGCAGGTTTGTTACATGGGTAGAGTGTTGTGGGGGTTTGGTTTACAGATAATTTTATCACCCAGTTAATCAGCATAGGATCTGACAGGTGGTTTTTCAATTCTTACCCTCTTCTCACCCTCCACCCTCAAGTAGGCGTTGGTGTCGATTGTTCCCTTCCTTGAGTCCACGTGAACTCAGTGTTTAGTTTAGCTCCCACCTGTAAGTGAGAATATGCAGTATTTGATTCTCTGCTTGGGATAATGGCCTCCAGCTCCATTCATGTTGCCATAGAGGACATGATTTCATTCTTTTTTTTTTGTTTTTGGAGATGGAGTTTCTCTCAGTCACCTAGGCTAGAGTGCAATGGCATGATCTTGGCTCACTGCAATCTCTGCCTCCCAGGTTCAAGTGATTCTCTTGCCTCAGCCTCCCAGTTAGCTGGGACTACAGGCACCCACCACCACGCCCAGCTTAGTTTTTGTATTTTTTAGTAGAGATGGGGTTTCACCATGTTGGCCAGGCTGGTCTCAAACTCCTGATCTCAGGTGATCCGCCCGCCTTGGCCTCCCAAAGTGCTGGGATTACAGGCGTGGGCCAACGTGCCCAGCTGATTTCGTTCTTTTTTATGGTTGTATAGTATTCCATGGTGTATACGTACCACATTTTCTTTACCTAGTTCACTGCTGATGGACATCTAGGTTGATTCCATGTCTTTGCTATTGTGAATAGTGCTGCAATGAACATATGCATGCACTGTCTTTACAGCAGAATGACTTACATTTCTTTAGGTATATACCTAGCAATGGGATTGTTGGGTTGAATGGTATTTCCATTTTAAGTTCTTCGAGAAATCTCCAGGCTGCTTTCCACAGTGGCTGACATAATTTACATCACCACCAGCAGAGTATAAGTGTTTTCCTTTCTCCACATCAAGTTCACATTCAGAAGCGGTAATTAGAAGGTAAGAAAGGGCCTGCCATAGGCAGACATACTGAAGGCAGAGAAAGCAGTGGCAGAGCTGACAAGACAGCCCAATCAGCACAGGCGCTCCAGGTGCCTTAAGCAAAACCACATGCTCTTGCCTCCTCCCCAAGCCCTGGAGATGCCCCTGTTTCCAAACCCAGAGCTAGGTCAGTGACCACCTTGAGGAATCCAGACTAGGCTTAATTGTACTCAAGAGAACCAGATATCCAGCACTCAGACCTTACAAAGAAATCAAATATAGGCCCACAGTTAAAAGTATCCATGTTAAAAGTGGGCAACTTAATACACAGCTTCAGGTTCTTGGTGACATAAGCCAGACTAGAGAATGAGGTTATTTCCCTATCTATTTCTACCTTTTCTACTTTAGTGTGAAATGAAGTTGACTTTACATCTCTCAGTATTCTCTGGTTCCAGTAGCTGATCTTTAATATCTGATCTGATAAGGAAGGAACTTATATTACCTCTTACATTTTTGCCTCCAAGATTCTGAATATCACTATGTTCCCCCTCTTGGTTTCACAATATTCCTTTAAAAAAATTTAGAAAATTGGAGAGTAAAGTCTTGACAAACTGTTCTTGGAGAGGCTATACTCTTTTATACTGGCCAGTTTTTAAACTCTTAATAAAAGGGGTCCTTAACAAACTCAGACTTTTAAATATAAATGGAGAAAAGGCAAAAGGAGATGAAAGAAGTGGCATTCCTGGTGAAATTGGTCAGACGATTTTCAGACTCCAAAGTGTCCTGATAGTTTTATGTGATCCAATCCAGTTCCTGAAAAATCTCTGCCAACAGGTAACAGGTCTTCGAAAGCTTTTGAAGCCAAAGGCTCCCCACCAGCCAGCCCATCTCTCACTAAGTTCTCAGCCTGATTAAGAATGAGAAACAGATACCATGGCACCAACCTGTCTATGAGAGCACAGCAAGACAAATGTAATTGCCTGTACCAGGAATACAAATAGGCAACTCTCAAATTATTCATATTTACACCCACTCCATTTTGGTTGTCTTTCCTTTATAATTTGGCCATACATTGATGTCAAGTGTATAATTTTATCTGGGCTTTATCAGTTACCGCCCAGAGCCATGATTACATGGTGCAGGGAACTTCCTCCCCTTTAGTGAGTCTATCTTTAGTATCTTCTTGATAACCACTTCTTACATAAAAAACAAATAAAAAAAAAAATCAAAAGGAAAGTCTTGGTTTTCTTACATGGCTCCAGAATCCCTGAATATAACATTTAGAAGTAATTTATCAACTGAAACTATCGAGCTTTTAGCTGCCACTACAATTTTTCAAAGCAAAGTGTTCTTATTCCTTCTCTTTGTTATTTTTATCAAATTGCAACAGAAATTTTGGGACCTCCATATTGACCATTCAGTCATGTACTAAGTTCAACTTTCATCTTGCCAGTGTCTTCTTTAACTGCTTAAGACTGGCCTTGGAACAATTAGAATAACAGCAAGATGAATAATGGTATGATTTCCGGGAGAACATTTTATAAACAAAATAAATAACAACTGTCCAATCAAGGATTCAAAAGATAATTTATTAGTCTGAGAAGAGGAGTCACATACTATACCCAGTAATACACTTCATTTATTTTTGTGCCTTTATCTTAAAAATATATTTAAACAAAAACAAAGATTATATTGAATTTTCCCATAAACTTTGCTTTCTTATTTACAGTGTTATATTGCAAATAACATTCCATTATACACAAATTAAGGACTGTGCATTACTGTATGTTCTCTTTACATATTCTTTCATAATATAGTCCATACAGCTCGAAGCTATGCAATATTTAAGCTTAGAAAAGCTTGATGAAAGAAGTACAAACTGTATCAATCAGACTATTATTTAAAAAGGTTCTGACATTAATTCTCTGCTAGATTGTTTCACTGAAACCATTCTTTGTTAAAGAAAAATGCCCCGTATAAGGGATGAGAACAACAGTTTAAGTTACCACAGGATCCACTTAAACTGGTTAACAAATAAAAACCCTTTATTACTTATCACTGTTATTAAATGAAGCACTACCACTGTCAAGTCATTTAAACAAGTAGATTTACTCTTCAGTTCTGACACATTACATCAGCGACAGCTGGTACCTCTTTACGAAATAAAAAATGTTTCCTGCAACTTTAGGTTTTACTTGTAAACAGTTAAAGCACACATTTTGTAAAGATGATTTAACCATTCCTGGTCACACAATGAGGAGTTTCTACTTCATCCAGGGAGAAGCAAACACACACACTCCACACATACACACACGCACACATGTGCGCACACACACGCGCGTGCACACACACATAGTCCCGCTCACCCGCCAAAGGCCCGCGTGTCACTAAGCGCTAACTACAGCAGCACTTGTGTCTCGAGCAGTGCACGAGGTTGCAATAGGAATTATAAAACAAGAAAGATAAAACAGCCAACTTCAGTTAAAAATCCCAAAAAGCTCAGGATCTGAAATGCCTCTCAGACGCTTCACGCTCAGCCTGAAGGGTCAGTTCACTGGGCTCTCCAGGCGGCACACCCCACCTTCGATTGCCACGGACTGTCCTGCCACCGCACCGGGAGGGAGTCTTGAAATGTGAGTCTGCAGAAAGACAGAGACAGGAGAGCATCAGGGGGTTCAGCAGTGTCCTACACCCCCACCCGTGTCCAAAAACGGTAGAGGAAACACCAGAGCATTAGGCCTTCACTTTGCTTCTGAGCATCCACAGACTGTACCACTGGTAAACTTTAGTTACTGAAAGATCGTTTGTTCAAATCGCTGAGGAAATATTTACTGAGCATCTGCTACATGCCAAGCACAGCACTAGCAACTGAGATACAGAGGTGACCAAGTTAGTCAAGACCCCTGACACAGAATGTATAGTTTAGTCATATTCACAAGAGTAGCAGTTTTAATGCCAGCTCTATTGAGTATAGTTGTTATGTGAAAACTAGTAATTGTATATGTTTTGTCCTCTAAACAGAGTAACTAAGGATACTTAATTCATGTTTATACCCCAAATTTATTCCTTAAAGAATTTCAGTAGCTTACAAAAACTCAGGTAATTCAATAGCCTAAAATAGGAGAGGAAATGAGAAGAAAAACAAGAGCTTACAAAATAAGGGAAAGACGGAAGTGGGGCTAACAAAGAAATCTAAGCTGAGAAGTTTGGTACCCGTGCCAGAGGCAAGCCTGCTGCCCTGTCTTTCAGTTTCCTAGCAACAGAGATCAGGTTGGTGGTTCATGTAGCATAAGGATCACAGCAAACTCATTGCTTGGATGAGAACAATTGTTCCTGGCACTGAGACCAAGGAGTCATTTCTCCTATAGGTCTTTGTAAAGAGGGCCCTGTGTTTAGCGACCGAGTGAAGACATCATCTATACAACAGGGAGTTTTGTAGGCTGAGTGTTACAACATCACTCAGAGGAGGCTGGGGCTGGAGGCTCTGGCAGAAGACAGTAAGCACTTCACTCTGTTTCATGAGGGGTCAGGATGAGGTCAGTCAAGAATTCCTCATTTTGGTGATCTGGCTTAATCCAAGGATAGATAAATGTCTGGAATTTCTAAGAAGAAAGAGGGGCTGCATAAACTTCAGGCAATCCTCTCTACTTGTTTCTCTAAACGAGCTTTTCCTAAGTACTGAAACCTTGGGAAGCGAAGACAAGTAACCTTGGTCTGAAAAAGTGTGAGCCAAGATGTGTTTGAAGCTTCCCGTGGCGACTCAGTGGGGCATCAAATCATATAAGCAGTGGGAGCTGTTGAAGATAATGTTTTGTATGAACTTATCTCCAGAGTTCTTTTTGAGAGAAGTGAGTTTAAATTTCTCTTTAGCCTAAAAACAGACCACTTTCTACAACAAACCAGGATGTCGGCACAAAAAATGCAATAAACTATTTTACATTGAGCAAATGGGTAAGGACTGTGTAGACTCTAGAGTATCCCACAAGCAGAAGAACTTAACAAGGTACCTTTACAAGATTTAAATAGCAATGCACTTTTATAGGAATTTGGAATAATGGGAAATAACACATTAAAATGATACATGAAAAAGCAGCAGACATCCATTTTGGGTCATCTCCCTCCACTCCTCGCTGGATGCCATGTCTCTAACACCCTTCTCTGGCTCTTTCTCAAGGGAAACCTTGACCAGGCACCCCACTCAACTTAGAAGCTCTTCTAGCTCCTATAGCACCCATATGAGCACTTCTCATCCAGTCTTGGTTTTGAGTTTTTAGGTTTCTGTAATTGAAAGTCAGTTATGGGCAGAAGCTTGTGTTACATACATCTCAGTTTCCCTGTACCTGACCGTGTGTTTCACATAGAAGCACACCACTCTGGAAATGCTGAGGGGGTAAATGAGTGAAACAGACCATTCTAGGGCTATGTTTATGTAAACATGCAGAATCTTAAGGCTCTCTGCTCCTCCCATTCAAGAGACAGCCGCATCTTCTAGTGCAGTGCTAGCCACATCCCTGGTGAAGGTGAAGGCCACAGTAAAAGGATTTGGCAGTATCGGGCACTGGTCACTAGGGCAGCTTTTAACTCCAGTAAAGTAGATGTTCTTGCCAACAATGACCTCTCCCTTGACCTCAACTACATAGTCTACATGTTCCAGTACGGTTCCACCCATGGCATATCCCACGGCACCATCAAGGCTGAGAATGGGAAGCTTGTCATCAATGGAAATCCCATCACCATCTTTCAGGAGTGAGATCCCACCAAAATAAAATGGGGCAATGCTGATGCTGAGTACACTGTGGAGTCCACCAGTACCTTCACGACCACGGAGAAGGCTGGGACTCACTTGCAGCAGGGAGCCAAAAGGGTCATCATCTCTGCCCCCTCTGCTGAGGCCCCCATGTTCATATAGGCATGAACCATGAGAAGTACGACAACAGTCTCAAGACCGTCAGCAGTGCCTCCTGTACCACCAACTGCTTAGCACCCCTGGCCAAAGCTATCTATGGCAACTTAGGCATCATGGAAGGATTCATGACCACAGTCCATGCCATCACTGCCACCCAGAAGACTGTGGATGGCCCCAAGGGAAACAGTGGCATGATGGCTGTGGGGTTCTCCAGAACATCATCCCTGCATCTACTGGCACTGCTAAGGCTGTGGGCAAGGTCATCCCCGAGATGAACAGGAAGCTCACTGGCATGGTTTTCCATGTCCCCGTCGCCAACGTGTCAGTTGTGGACCTGACCTACCATCTGGAGAAACCTGCCAAATATGAGGATATCAAGAAGGTGGTGAAGCAGGTGTCAGAGGGCCCCTCAAAGGCATCCTGGACTACACTGAGCACCAGATTGTCTCCTTCAACTTTAACAGTGACACCCACTCTTCCATCTTCTATGCTGGGGCTGGCAATGCCCTCAACAACCACTCTGTCAGGCTCATTTCCTGGTATGACAATGAATTTGGCTACTGCAATATGGTGGTGGACCTCATGGCCCACATGGCCTCCAAGGAGTAAGATCCCTGGACCACCAGCCCCAGCGACATCATGAGAGGAAGAGAGAGACCCTCAGCTGCTGGAAGTCCCTGTCCACACTCAGTGCCCTACCTTGCTGAGAATCTCCCCTCCATACAATGTCCACGCAGACACCCTGAAGAGGGAGTGTTCTAGGGAGCCTCACCCTGTTGTATGCCATGAATAAAGTCCCCTGTGCTCAGGCAAAAAAAAAAGAAAAAAAGGAAACAATTTTAAGTGTTTTAACTGATATGACCAATCTGTTTGGTTGAAAAGTCAGTCACACTAGTTTGCCATAGTAAAGATTAATCTTAGATTTTTTTTGGCTGGGTGCGGGTGGTTCACGCCTGTAATCCAAGCACTTTGGGAGGCTGAGGCAGGCGGATCTTCTGAGGTCAGGAGTTCGAGACCAGCCTGGCCAACAGGGCAAAACCCCATCTCTACTAAAAATTAAAAAAAAAAAAAAAATTAGCTGGGTATGGTGGCGCATGCCTGTAATCTCAGCTACTCGGGAGGCTGAGGCAGGAGAATCACTTGACCCCAGGAGTCAGAGGTTGCAGTGAGCCAAGATTGTGCCACTGCACTCCAGTACTCTCTCTCAAAAAAAAAAAAAAAAAAAAAAAAAAAAGGCCAGGTGTGGTAGCTCATGACTCCAATCTCAGCACTTTGGGAGGCCAAGGCAGGAGGATCACAAGGTCAGGAGTTTGAGATCATCCTGGCTAACATAGTGAAACCCTGTCTCGACTAAAAATACAAAAAAAATTAGCCAGACATGGTGGTGGGCACCTGTAGTCCCAGCTACATGGGAGGCTGAGGCTGGAGAATGGCATGAACCTGGGAAGCGGAGCTTGCAGTGAGCCCAGCTTGCACGCCACTGCACTCCAGCCTGGGTGACAGAGCAAGACTCCGTCTCAAAACAAAACAAAACAAACTTAGATTTTTTTTAAATACTAACTAAAATTTTCCACCTTCCAAGTGATGGTGCTGTTAGAATAGAGATGGAGCTCTAGATTCTCAGATGCAAACAGCTCCACACCAATGGGATCCACTGGCCGTGTAGTTATAATTTGCCGCTTTGTTGCTAATTCTCAGAGAAGCACAGACAGATTCTTGAGGTTAACACTGCTTGAAAAACTATCAACTTATAAATTAAACTGACTGTTCAAAGCCAATATTATTAGGGCTATATCTTTTTATAAAATCAAATACACTGGATTAAAAAATTTAGCTCAAAGATTCTAAAGTAAGAAAATTAAAAGTAATACAGAAAGTATATAATTACCTGATAACCTAATCACAATCTAAGTAATAGCTGAAATTTCCTATCATTCATACTCAATGTTAAGATCTTTTAAGACCACCTTAGAAACTGCTCTTGTATGGTTTCTAAGAAAACTACACATGACTTAATTTAAAAAGTCTGCTTCCAGACAGAGACCATTGGAGGCATGAGCAACTTAAACAGTAGTCAAATGGGGGTCCTGAGTCTTGTACGTTTGTTGTGTTATGCTGCATTAATAACATTCTGACAAATCCAACACCAGGAGGAACGTGAAAAACACTAGGGTAAACTTGTTTGCATGGGCATTTTCCTTCCTGGAAAAACTCTAGCCTCCTGAGACACAAGTGTGTTCAGCTCAATTTGCTGTTACCGTGTACTTTTGAAGAAACAGATCCTTTTATTCTACCACTTTCCCTTCTCCCATTAATTCTTACTTATTTTTTAAATTGCTGAGTAATAGAAAACATCTAATTTTTTCATTCACTAACGATGTCACATGAACTTTAATATAATCTGGAATATTGTGTATCGTTTATAGAATAAAAATCCATTTAACAACAAGTAAAGCTTCTCTTCTGTATTCATCACTACTTGGGCTATGTAAATATGGTACTGTGAGACTGTACTGTGAACTGGGTATTACCTTATATCCTTGCATTGTGAATTCTTGCCTGACATGACAATAGTCACCCTCAGCATTTTTTTTTTTTTCTTTTTTCTTGAGATGGAATCTTGCTCTGTCACCTAGGCTGGAGTGCAGTGGCTCGATCTTGGCTCACTGCAACCTCTGTCTGCCAGGTTCAAGAGATTCTCCTGCCTCAGTCCCCTGAGTAGCTAGGACTACAGGCGCATGCCACCACACCTGGCTAATGTTTTTTTTGTTGCTTTTTTTTTGTATTTTTAGTAGAGACGGGGTTTTACCATGTTAGCCAGGATGGTCTCGATCTCCTGACCTCATGATCCGCCCCGCCTCGGCCTCCCGAAATGCTGATTATAGGCATGAGCCACTGCCCTCAGCTTTCTTTTAGTGCCACAAATGTGATATACCTTAAATGACTAAGTCCAGAGAGAAAGGCAAGAGAAGGGCTGGGGAAGTGTGTCTGGTTGGATTTTATTGCCTTGTTTCTACTGTGGGCTTTTAAATTTTTTTCTGTCTTAATGAGTTGAATCAGGAGATACTGCCACCTACCCCCCATCCTTTTCCCAGAAGTTCCCTGCCCATTGGTTTTTAAGAGCTGTCTTTCTTTTTTTTTTTTTTTGAGACGGAGTCTCGCTCTGTCGCCCGGGCTGGAGTGCAGTGGCCGGATCTCAGCTCACTGCAAGCTCCGCCTCCTGGGTTCACGCTATTCTCCTGCCTCAGCCTCCCGAGTAGCTGGGACTACAGGCGCCCACCACCTCGCCCGGCTAGTTTTTTTTTTTTTTTTTTTGTATTTTTTAGTAGAGACGGGGTTTCACCGTGTTAGCCAGGATGGTCTCGATCTCCTGACCTCGTGATCCGCCCGTCTCGGCCTCCCAAAGTGCTGGGATTACAGGCTTGAGCCACCGCGCCCGGCCTAAGAGCTGTCTTTCAAAGAGACACAAATTTGTGAATAAGTATATTCTAGGCATTCTTTGTGTGCAGCATTAAACCTTGGAATGTAGTTAACTGCTCTAAAAATAGAATTTGGTCTTCAGACTTCATCCTGAAAGCAGATGTACTCAACTAGCTGACAGTTTCACATGAACCTTCTTAATATAGTCTGGAATAATGTGTATATTTTATAGAATAAAAATCCATTAACTATAGGTGAAAAGATCTGGATGCCCACTTACTAAGCCTGTGTGACGCTGGGCAATGGAAAATGAAGACTGGGTTAGACGGTCTCTAGAGCATCCTTTCAGAGTTTGGACAATCTCTGATGCTGACTTCATTTAGCTTGTATATACATTGTTAATGAATCAAAAAAAAGTATTTACTTCTATTTTCTCATTGTCTTAAAGTATTAAATAGGCCAGAGCAATTCTGAAGATATAATTTCCAAGTTCAACCAACCAATCAGAAATATCAACAGAATGAGAAAGGAATGCCATATGTTATTCATCTTACTATGTGTCACTCATACCTCATTCTCCACATTGAAAAGAAGGATGCCATTAAAGATCACTAGCAAACGTGGATGAAACACAAAGATGACATTTGGGTAAATTTCACTGTTAGCACTGAAACAGGGATATGTGAGGGCAAAAAGTTCTATTGTTCTCACATATACATATCATGTTTAAGCAGCCTTAAAATAAGATTAAAATGCTGTCTGATGAGAACAGCACGTTGTACCAGCCTCAAGGCCACTTTGGTTCTTACTATCACCAGGCTCACTGACACCATACTTCAGTCAGAGGCAACATCAGACAAGAGTTCCCTCCTATTTTTAGGTTAAAAGCCCTGTGAAGATACTCACATAAACATGACAAGCTCCACAGCACCTGTTATTCCACCACTCATGTGGAGAATTATCATGAATATTCCCTCTTGCTACAGGTGATAAAAGTGCTCCATTATTTAACAAATATTTATTCTGCTAGTTATTATGGGGGAACAGAAGAATGAAACACATGGATCTTGCTCTGAATGCAATTGTGTCTTTGCAGGATGCAGAAACTAGTTCCTTGTGAAATCTTCACAATAAGTCCCTATATTTGCATAATGCTTTAGTTTCCATAGCGCTTCTAAAACAATGAGATCTCCTCAAAATACCATGTCAGACAGAAAGATGTATAGTACACCTATTTTTTTTTTCAGATTAAAAAAAGAACAACAAATGAGACTCAGAATGGTAATGTGGTTTGCTTATGGTCCGAGAGGAAGTGGAAAAATGTGAATGAAAGCCTCTGCACTCCAAATTAAGGGCTATCTTGACTCCCCCTGAAGACTTACCATGAAGAAGGATTCTAAATCTGGCTCTGTTAAGAGACATGCCTCTAACTGCAGGAGGCTTTGGAAAGCAGGTTATCAGGGTGAAACAAGGCTTGCTCAGGGAAGCTACTGGCACAAATCTTACCGACAAATTTCAAGACGATTCTGAGACTCAGAGAAATCGGTTTGAGCCTCAACTCTCTGTTGATAGATTAGATAGTTTCTGGATTTGGAAATCACTGGCTTTCTGGGTTTCAATGTCTTTGTAGGTAAAAGTGAAAAACTTCAACTCAGTTATATTCAGAGTTCTTTCTGATTTTGACATTCTACAGAGTTTTACTACTGAGGGTTTCCTTTCAGGTCTGTAAGGCGAGGCTCTGGGTCACCATTCCTTGGTCAAGACAGCCCAATTTCCTCTTCATAGGGAACCTGGTCTCAACATCCTGATGATTTGTACTAGGTGAAACCCAAAATGTCATTTATGGTCTTCTGGTTGGTAAGCTGCTAGGTAACAGGAATCTTACTATAGTTTGAAAAGAGCATCTTCTATTTGAAAAGAAATGAAAGACTAACACTTAAACTATCATTAAGAATGAGGCCACTCTCCATTTGTGTAATGGACAATTTCCTGAGAATCTCAGTTAATCTGTCAGTGAGGAATTTTGGAGGGGAAAAATACAAACCACCAACAACTTATTTGAAGAAAGTTCTCTTTGTCAAAATCTTGTGCTTCCTGACTTACTGATCTGACCCGTGCCCCCAAAGAACTGTTAAGGCACTGCGACCCAGAAAGCAGCATTTCTCAAGCTGACTTCTGCTGGGTCCTGGGAAGTGCTCTCTCTTTAAAAAAAGCGGGGATCAGTGCGGGAGCATGGGCAAAAGCTGCAAATGTACTGCTCCACGTTGTTCTACTCTTCTTAGAGCTAGACAGGCACATGAACACAGAAAGGTTCAGACACCCTGCATTCAAAAGACCCGTGTGACTCTATAAAGTTAGTTCATCCCAAATGTCAAAGAATGCCTTCCTTTAATACTAGCTGTACCTGGAACTACTACAAATAACATGCTGAAACTTTCCTTTTATTTTACTCCAAAAGTTAACCTCACTTTCCTTTGCTGATTCTTCCTCATCTCCCCAACCGCTAAATGTTGGAGTGTCCAAAGACACAACAGACCACTTTCTTCCACTCATTTTAAAGAAAAATGTCTATGAAGTGTTTTGGATATAAAGTGAAGCATCTGGTTGCACTGGAAATTGAGGTAAGAATAATAACTCTATAGATCTACCTCCTCCTCCAGTAGCCACTCCATTTCTTTACTTCCATTTACAGCAAAGTTCTTTGAAAGAGTTCTCTACACCTATTATCTCAAATTCTTTCCTTCCATTTTCTCTTTAAGCCCTCTATAATCAACTTTTCGCTTTCACCTCTCCACCAAAACCCCTCTTTATCGAAATAAGAAATGACTTCCAATGCCAAATCCAATAGCCTGTCCTCAGATCTAATTTCACAAGGTCCAACAACAGCATCTGATAAAGTTGATCACCTGCTTCTCCTTGAAACAAACGTCCTTTTCCCTTGTTTTTTACGACACCACTGTCACCTGGTTCTCCTCTGACCTCTATGACTGTAACTTCTCAGTCTCCCTGGCTACTTCCCTAACTTATAACTGCAAAAGTTCCCCAGGGATCTTTTCTCCTGTCTGTGTTCACGTCCTTGGTGATCTCATCCAAATGTTTTTTTTAAAAATATTTATTCTTCACAGAATTGGAAAAAACTGCTTTAAAGTTCATATGGAACCAAAAAAGACCCTGCATTGCCAAGACAATCCTAAGCCAAAAGAACAAAGCTGGAGGCATCACGCTACCTGACTTCAAACTATACTACAAGGGTACAGTAGCCAAAGCAGCATGATACTGGTATCAAAACAGAGATATAGACCAATGGAACAGAACAGAGTCCTCAGAAATAATACCACACATCTACAGCCATCTGATCTTTGACAAACCTGACAAAAACAAGAAATGGGGAAAGGATTCCCTATTTAATAAATGGTGCTGGGAAAATTGGCTAGCCATAAGTAGAAAGCTGAAACTGGATCCTTTCCTTACTCCTTATACGAAAATTAATTCAAGATGGATTAGAGACTTAAATGTTAGACCTAAAACCATAAAAACCCTAGAACAAAACCTAGGCAATACCATTCAGGACATAGGTATGGGCAAGGACTTCATGTCTAAAACACCAAAAGCAATGGCAACAAAAACCAAAATTGACAAATGGGATCTCATTAAACTAAAGAGCTTCTGCACAGCAAAAGAAACTACCATCAGAGTGAACAGGCAACCTACAGAATGGGAGAAAATTTTTGCAATCTACTCATCTGACAAAGGGCTAATATCCAGAACCTACAAAGAACTCAAACAAATTTACAAGAAAAAAACAAACAACCCCATCAAAAAGTGGGCAAAGGATATGAACAGACACTTCTCAAAAGAAGACAATCACATAGCCAACAGACACATGAAAAAATGCTCATCATCACTCGCCATCAGAGAAATGCAAATCAAAACCACAATGAGATACCATCTCACATCAGTTAGAATGGCAATCATTAAAAAATCAGGAAACAATAGGTGCTGGAGAGGATGTGGAGAAATAGGAACACTTTTACACTGTTGGTGGGACTGTAAACTAGTTCAACCATTGTGGAACACAGTGTGACAATTCCTCAAGGATCTAGAACTAGAAATACCATTTGACCCAGCCATCCCACTACTGGGGATATACCCAAAGGATTATAAGTCATGCTGCTATAAAGACACATGCACACGTATGTTTATTGCAGCACTATTCACAATAGCAAAGACTAAGAATCAACCCAAATGTCCATCAGTGACAGACTGGATTAAGAAAATGTGGCACATATACACCATGGAATACTATGCAGCCATAAAAAAGGATGAGTTCGTGTCCTTTGTAGGGACATGGATGCAGCTGGAAACCATCATTCTCAGCAAACTATCGCAAGAACAGAAAACCAAATTCCGCATGTTCTCACTCATAGGTGGGAACTGAACAATGAGATCACTTGGACACAGGAAGGGGATCATCACACACCGGGTCCTATTGTAGGGGGTGAGAGAGGGATAGCATTAGGAGATATACCTAATGTAAATGACGAGTTAATGGGTGCAGCACACCAACATGGCACATGTCTACACATGTAACAAACCTGCACGTTGTGCACATGTACCCTAGAACTTAAAGTATAATAATAACAAAAAAAAAATTATATGCTGAGATTCCCTAATATGTATCTCCATCTTAGTCCTTTCTCCTAAACTCCAGACACACATATCCAGCTACCTTTTGGGCCTCCCCATTTGATGCCTAACAGGCATCTTGGAATTAACATGTGCAAAACTGAGTTTCTACTACTTCCCCCCCAAGTCTTTTTCCCCTACTTCACCTTCTTCCTCACCCTAGTAAATGGCAATTCCATTCTTCTGTTTAGGCCAAAATCTTAAAAGTCATCATTGCCTTTTCTATTTCCCTCACATCTCTATCCAACCCATCAGCAAATCCCATTGGCTCTATCTTAAAATACACACAGAAGCCAACTACTTCTCATGACCTGTGTGACTAATGCTCTAGTCCAAGTCATTATTATCACTCATCTCTATGGCAACAACCTTCCACCCAGCCTCCCTTTCAGCAGCTGGAGTCACCTCTTAAGATGTAAGCCAGTTCATATCACTCCACACTGCTCATTACTCTCCAATGGCTCCCATTTCAGAGGAAAAGCCCAAATACTGACAATGGATAAAAAACTATGTAATCTATCTGGCCTTCCATTGCCTACTCTGACCCACTAAGACTGGCCTTCTCACTACCCCTGCAACACACCAGGCACACACCTAATTGAGAGTGCTGGCACCTGCTGTTCCCTATGCCTGGAATAGGTTCTTGCCTTGCTCCCATAAATCCTCCAAGACTTTACTTGAATGACACCTTTGAAGTGAAACCTACCTAACATTGGAACCACTGTACCTCCTAACCCCTTTCCTAGTTTCACATCTCTTTTCAGCACTTATCACAAACATAGTATAGGCCTTATCTTGTTCATTATTTCCCCCACCAGTATGTAAGTTCTCAAGTACAGGGATTCTTGTCTGCTTTGTTCACTATGATGTCCCCAGAAAAGTACCTGAATATAGAAGGCACTGAATGATGATTGTTTAATAAATAATTCATTCAAAAAATGAGATACTGTGTTTTATCAAACTTTTACTCCTAAGTAAACTGAGGTTTTTTTAAATAGCTGAAATCTCAAGCCAAGTAATAAGGCTTCCTTCTTAGTCAGTCATTATTAGCTACTGTAATATCCCTAACTCTTAACTGTTCAAACTTTTACCATGATATTCACAAAAGCCATCAATGGAAGAAATCAAAGAATTATTGGGGTTCTAATCTGTTTTAGGAAGCACATTTAAAATAGCATTAATTTTCTATTTCAAGTGAAGAAAAATCTATTTCCAAGTACTCTGAGCATCTCCTACTAGTGAATTGTTAATATAACCCTCATCCTAAATTAGGTTTCATTTTACCCTTCAACATGGCCGCAGACAGTGCAGTCCAAACATGTACAGTACAGTGATGACAGCTCCAGGGCATAAAAGCAAATTGTCAGTGCCTACCACGTACTGCATCTAGAGGTATCGGAAAGAAACGTAAATAGAAAGAACAGCTCAACCATAGCCAAATGTCTCAATTAGTTAATACTAAAATGTTAAGTTTTCACAAATTTTCAGTATTGCTTTACTTTTGGAACATAAAAGTCATACATTGTAACCATCATAAATGAATTCTAATCCTTAGGATTAAACAGAACGAGCACTCCAAGATGAAGACTTTTTAAAAAACATAAACTATATTATTTGAATGAATCATACTGGAATGAAAATGTATTCTAGCAGATAGCCTTGGCTTAGGGTTCAAAATCTACAACACCGGTTAGTCTCAAATGCCTGTGAAGCAGGCCAGGTGTAGGACTGTGGAAGTGGAGCGCCCAGGCTTCACCAAACAGGGCGGCTACCACCTGGTTCTAACCAATCACTACCACATAGGAAGTGGGTCCCAGTGTTGTCAAATCATCTGCTCTTACAGGAGAAAACAAACCAGAACTTAAAAATCATATTTTAACATAAAATTTTAGAAGTTTAAATCTGTGTACAATTTTTCCATATAATTTGCATTTTATATAGATTTAATTTTTTTCCAAAGCTGCTATGATGAATACAGCTTTTGAGCTCAGATCTGGAGATTACTGGGAAGAAAGGACAGCGACAACAAAATGTTGTATCTACGCACCATCCTAACTCAAAGTTCTACCCTAAAGCTCAACATGCAGTCACTCATTAAAGAGCTGTCCGCCAAATGCCTACTATGTGTTGGGCCCTGTGTTGTCATTAGTACCTGCACATATAATATATACCTAGTAGATTCCATATCTGTAACTCACCCATTTAATGAAATAATGTAATAAAAGTTGTTACGGCATAAAATCAATGGGGGATTCTCAATATTTACAATCATAGAAACCAGTATCTTTTCTCAAGTTAGTAAGTGAACATGAAACAAGAATGACATGACCAAGATTATAGTTTTTTTTTGTCTCGAGATTGAAAAAACAAGAGAAAATCCTTTCATCATTTGGCTACTGCTTCCCACTCCAAAAACAAAAACATCATAGGTAATCATTACTCATTTCCTGTTCATAATAAAGTCAATCATTTTTAAGTACATTTGTCTCATTTACATGTCATGGTTATATGTCCTGTGAGCAAACAGCAGGCATGACTCTGGCTGGGAAGGTACATATTTATCTAAAATGTTGGGTACTAGAAGGTAACAAGGTGATACTCTAAGTTAAGTTCACATCGGTGACTGATAACTACATATGTATGTAGAGATACAGAACTTAATGTTTTCATTAATTTTCATGTTGCTAAAACAAAAAAGTTTATTCACTTCATTTCAACTAACATGGAGGGTCTACAAGTCAAGTAATAGATTAAAACAGACATTTATCTTTGCAAAGAGCTTACCCTACACCATGATTAAAATGAGAATAATCTGAATACATATTATTCACACCCCTGAGAAGACTTATACTCTTAACAACACAGTAAATTCCCTCTTTTGTTTTTCTATTTATTGCTTTGGAGCAATGTTGAATGAATCATTTGGAAGAAATTAATGATGTAAGACTAGGCAAAAATAAAATTATCAATGACTCTTAGAAATTAACTTGAGGCTGATGAAACTGTTTTTCATATATTCAATCTTCTGCAATCTTTTCCTGTTTGTGTAAATGACTTTCTAATTAGACCCAATGGATTATCCTGGCAGCCCTCAAAGCATGGAAAAGAAACACAAGTTTCTACATTTGAAATTCTGGGCAAACTTAAAAAGGTAGAAGTAAAATCAGTGATTAGCCACTTTTCCTGTGGTTTATAAGTGCACTTGCCAAACTTAGCTGTCTGGGTGTTTTCTTAGTACACAGGTTTATTGGTGGCGCCTTAACGACCATCCCGAGGCAGCTGGCTTCCTGCCAGGGATCAGATACCTTTAGTTGTTGGATAATATAAGAATTAGATTATCAGCCGGGCGCGGTGGCTCAAGCCTGTAATCCCAGCACTTTGGGAGGCCGAGACGGGCAGATCACGAGGTCAGGAGATCGAGACCATCCTGGCTAACACGGTGAAACCCCGTCTCTACTAAAAAATACAAAAAAAAAAAACCAAAAAAACTAGCCAGGCAAGGTGGCGTAAACCCGGGAGGCGGAGCTTGCAGTGAGCTGAGATCCGGCCACTGCACTCCAGCCTGGGCAACAGAGCGAGACTCCGTCTCGATTAAAAAAAAAAAAAAAAAGAATTAGATTATCAAAAGCAGTTAGAATTTGGTTAAGACTGAGGCCAATTTGTATCTAGGTGGTTCCTGTCAAATCTAAAATATGGTCCAATAAACGTATTTGGCTGAATACATCCATTCAATGACTAAATGCCATTGGCCACTATTGTGAAACTGAAGTCTCTTTTAAGGGATTCATGGTCAATACATCCTGTAGGTGTTCCACTGTCCAGTGCTCAGTGGAATACGAGAAGACTGCCTATAATCAAGGTTCACACAAGAGAAATTTAACATAGCTAGTAAGCAACATTCTCCCTTCTACTTTCAAAAGGAAAATTATTTGGCTGGGTGTGCTTAAAAGAAATGCTGAAGGCACACCTTAGGTTTGATTTAAAAACCTAAGTTGTGGCGCTGTCAAAGTGGTAGACCTCTATCAGATAGTTTTTAGAAAGAGCTCTTTTGCCACCATTTTGGCTTGAATTGCAGGGTTCAGGGAGGAATGTCTTTTCTTGCAGCTTCCAACAATTTTTTTTTTTCTGTTCTGGGAACTCTGAATTCACTTGCCAGCTGGTTTATTAACTTATTAACATTAACTTATTAACTTACTAACATTAACTTGCAAGTCAGAGTTGCATTTTGACAAAATGTAATAACCACTGCCACTTCTACCAAAGAAGCAGGGTGAAAATTCAGGTGGCATCACTCTTGTCATAGTCAATACAAATGGCACCTTTGGGAGCATAACTGCAGTGTAAATGGGACCTGTGGAGTTGTGGTGTGATGGTCCTGAGAGATTTCCTACAACTTCCACCATCACCTCTTCCTCTACCACAACTACTGCTGCCACCACCACCCATCATAACAAACGTAGCATCTATTACAGACACTTCACTTTTATTATTCAACTAATTTTCAGAATTCTATCAAAGCATTAATAGTATTCCCACTTTAATGATGAGGAAACTAAGGATCAAAGTTGTAACTTGCCCCGGGTTGCAAAGTACGGACTCCAGGATTGAAATCCAAGTCTGACTAATTCTAAAGCCCATTCTGTCGATCATTACACGCCTCTTTAAAGACAGTCTTACCTGGGGAACATAGTAAGACCCTGTCTTGACAAGAAATAAAATAAAAATTAGCCAAGTGAGGTGGTGTGCCCCTGTAGTCCTAGCTACTAGGGAGGCTGAGGCTGGAGGATCTCTTGAACCCAGGAATTTGAGGTTACAGTGAGCCATAATCGGGTCACTGCACTCCGGCCTGGATGACAGAGAAAGATTCTGTCTCATAAAAAACAAAAACAAACCAAGATAGTCTTGCTAATACCTTTTTTAAGACTTTCAAAAAATAGAGGTATGATTTTACATACAATAAAGTGTACAGATGTTCAGCAAAGGGTTTGATGATTTTTAATGATTTGTACCCCCATGAAACCAAATCCTAAAGAGAACATTTTCCACACAGAACATTTCTATTACTGCCCCCAAATTCCCTCATGCCCTTTTCTTGAAGCAATCACTTTCTGACTTCTATCACCATAGCTTAGTTGGGCCAGTTATTAAACTTCATATAAATAGAATAATTCACTTAGTATTCTTTTATGTCTGGCTTTGTTCACTCAACATAACTTTGTGAACAAAGTTAAAGTTATGGAAGAAAATTATTTAGCTTTGTGAGGGTTTACCCGTGGCCCAAGATCTTATTAAAGTTTTATAAATAGGCCAAGTGTCCAGTGGCTCATACATGTAATCCCAGTGCTTTGGGAGGCCGAGGTGGGAGTATCACTTGAGGCCAAGAGTTTGAGATGATGCCAGCCTGGGCAACACAGCAAGACCTCATCTCTACAAAACATTTAAAAATTATCCAGGCCTAGAGGTGTACCTATAATCTTAGCTACTTGGGGAGCTGAGGCAGGAGGATCGTTTGAGCCCAGGAGTTCGAAGTTACAGTGAGCTATGATTGTGCCACTGCACTCCGAGTGGGTGACAGAGTGAGATCCTGTCTCTAAAGTAAATAAATAAATAAATAAATTACACTATTTAGGTAAATAGGATGATTTTATGAGGTTTTCAGACATTAAAGCTGAGAAAAGTTAATAGTCATCAAGATTCATACATACATAATCACATTTGAAATGATAAAATAATGAAAGAAAAAATATCTTAAATAAATTGCAATTTCCAGACAAACATCTATTCCTATATCAAATTTGATTTCTTAATTTATCTCTCATTTACATTTCTTTTCTGAATCTCTGTTCAGAAATAATCTTTTGTTACGCACAATAAAATCTTTTTAGCACAAATAATCTTTTGTGTTACTGCCCTAGTCTTAATACCACAAAGTCACCTGTTTTACCTTGGTTATATTTTTATCTTTAAGAGCAGGATACACTTATTAAGTCAGTTATGCCCCAATAACCTTGTGAATAAAACATCTGAGAATTAAAAACAAATAAGGGTGTTACTATTTCAGTAATCCTCATCCAATTTCAGAAAAATCACTTCCCTAAAGCAGCAACTTCGCCTGAAAAATTCTTTATATCCCTAAACAGACGGAAAGAAAAGTGAAATTATGAGAAACCTATGGCAGTTTACTAGATATTGTGTGCTTTTAGTAGTTTAGCACTGGTAATACTTGAAGGCCAAGAGTAAATTAATAGGATAATATTTTAAAATGTATACTTAATCAAAGTTTAAGGTACGTAAGCAATTAGGTAAGCTTGTGAAGAAGCTGACCAAAATACATACATCAGGAGATACAAGTGTCCATCTAAATTTCCTCTTTCATTTTTTTAAAAGAATGTTTTATTAAGGTTGTTGAATGTATAATTTCCCATTTTGGAAATCTTTATTGTAAAGACAATTCTTTCATCCGATGACAAACAATATCCACACTGCTGGTGATTATTCTGGCCCTCCACATTGAATAAAATTTGGTTTCATTCATTTATTGATTGATTGATTGATTGATTGATTTATGAGACGGAGTCTCCCTGTGTTGCCCAGGCTGGAGTGCAGTGGCGCGATCTCAGCTCACTGCAACCTCCGCCTCCCACGTTCAAGCACTTCTCCTGCCCCAGCCTCCCAAGTAGCTGGGACTACAGGTGCGTGCCACCATGCCCAGCTCATTTTGTGTGTGTGCGTGTGTGTTTGTGTTTCTTTTTGTATTTTTAGTAGAGACAGGATTCCACCATGTTAGCCAGGATGGTCTCGATCTCCTGACTTCATGATCCGCCTGCCTCAGTCTCCCAAAGTCCTGAGATTACAGGCTAGAGCCACCACGCCCAGCTGGTTTCTTCCTGCGACAAAAATTTCCATCTATAATTCTGAGACAATATTTAATAATTTCTGCAGTGTTTGGTGGACCCTGTTGCATCAACAAATCTGGCAATTCCTTTCCCTCAGAATGCTGTGAAACTGCAGAAGAGTTGGACGGTATTCCTGCTGATTTCAAAGCTGATACATTGATTTTTAGGGTTGCCTCTTCTGTGGAGGAACACTGCCTTGATTACAGTACAGCACCTTAACAGTAAGTCTTAAAGTCTGGTACTGTTAAGTCCTCTAACTCTGATGTTTTTTAAAGTTGATTTTTGCGGTTCTAGGTCCTTTAAATTCCCATACAAATTATCAAATCAACTTGTCAATTTCTTATTAAAAATGTCTGCTGGAATTTTTATTGAGATTGCTTTGGATCTACAGCTGAATGTGGAAAAAATGACTATCTTCCTGTGTTTTCCAATCCATGAATATGGCACGTTTCTCTATTTAGGTTGTCTTCTATTTCTCTCAGCAAGGTTTTGTACTTTTCAGGGAACAGGTCTTGCGCATCGCTCGTTAGATTCATTTCATGTCCTCTGAGAATAACTATGGTTTTTACTATTTCTTTTCCAAGTTTTATCTTTTATTTGCTTTATTGTACTAGTGGAGCATCCAATAAAATACTGAATAGAAGTGACGAGTGGATGGCCTCTTTGCCTGCTGTCCGTGTTAGAAAGAAAGTGTTCAGTGTTTCACCAATTAGTATGATTTTAGCTGTAGGTTTTTGATAGATGATGCCCTTAATCACATTGAGGAATTTTCCTTGGATATCTCATATTTTGAGATTTTTATCATTCACGCAAGTTGAGATGATCATATGGAATCAAGAGGAACATATGGGTTTTCTCCTTTATTTTGGTAACACAGTAAATTATATCAATTAACATTAATATATCATAAAATTCATCCATTTAAATAACTGTTCAATTCAGTAGTTTTTAATATATTTGCAAAATGTGCAATGTTCTAATTCCAGAACATTTTCATCACCTCTAAAAGAAACCCTGTGCCCACTAGCACTCACTCCCCATTCCCTTACCCCTACCACTAATCTACCTTATCTCTGGATTTTCCTATTCTGGACATTTCATATAAACAAAAATCATACACTATGTGGCCTTTAGTGTCTGGCTTCTTGTACCTAGAATAATGTTTTCAAGGTTCATCCAAACTACAGTATGTATAGGCACTTCATTCCTTTTTATAGCTGAAAATATTCCATTGTGTGAAAATTTCACATTTTGTTTATCCATTCATCAGTTGATGGGCATTTGGATTGTTTCTTCCTTTTTTTTTTTTTTTTGCTATTATGAATAATGCTGCTGTAAGTATCTATGCACAAGTTTTTATGTGGACATATCCTTTCATTTTCTCGGGTATATACCTAGGAACGGAAGTGCTGGGTCACATGGTAACTCTACGTTTAACTTTTTGAGGAACTGCCAAACCGCTGTCCAACGTAGCTGCACCATTTTTACATTCCTATCAGCGACATATGAGGGTTCCAATTTCTCCACATCCTCACCAATACTTGTTATTATTCACAATTTTTATCATAGCTGTCTTATTGGATGTGAAGTGGTATCTACTTGTGGTTGTGATCTGCATTTCGCTAATGACTACTGATGATGAGCATCTTTTCCTGAGCTTACTGGCTATTTGTATATCTTCTTTAGAAAAATGTCTACTCAGATCTCATGCCCATTTTATGCCTTTTTATTGTTCAGTTGTAAGAGTTCTATATATGTTCTGGTACAAGCTCTTCACCAATTATATGATTTGCAAATGTTTTTTCCTATTTTGTAAGCTTTTTTTTAACTTTCTTGATGGTATCCTTTGAAGTGTAAAAGTTTTAAATTTTTATGATTTCCTATTTATTTTTTCTTTTGTTGCTTGTGCTTTTAGGATCATATCTAAGAAATAACTGCATAATCCAAAGACAGAAAGATTTACTCCTAAGTCCTCCTAAGAAATGTAGAGTTTTACCTCTTAACACTTTGGTTCCTGATATAGTTTGAGTTAGTTTTTATATATGGGATAAAGGGCCCAACTTCATTCTTTTACATGTGGATATCCTTATGTTCCAGTATCATTTGTTGGCAATGACTGACTTTTGAAATGTTAAGTCAAATGTGCATTCCTTGGAAAAACCTTATTTGGTGTCCACACGCAATAATGCTGCTGGATTTTTCATCCCAAAATAATAACTTAATAAGCATCTCTGCATATATATTCATGACAGCTATTGGTCTGTAGTTTTCCTTCCTTGTAACATCTTTGTCAAATACTGAGGTTACCCTTGTCTCATAAAATGGGTTGGAAAACAACTCTGCTTTGTTTTTCTGAAAGAAATGGCATAAGATTAATGTTATTTCTTCCTAAAATGTCTGATATAAGATACCAGTGACACCATCTGGGCATAAAGTTTACTTTATGAGAATGTTTTGCTTATAGAAATTCAATTTCTTAAATATGTAAATGGTTATTTAAATTTTGGGTTTTTGTGTGTGTTTAGTTTGTTAAGTTGGTTGTTTTTAATAAATTAATAAATTTCATCCAAGTTGGTGCCTCTGTTGAAATGAAGTTAGCCATTTAATGCCTACAGAATCAGTGATCCTGCATTACTATTTCCTTTTCATTCTTGCTGTTGGTATATTTGAGGGTTTCTTTCTTTCTTTCCTAATCATTATTTCTAAAGCTTTATCAATTGCACTAATTTTTTTTTCAAAGAACTGCCTAGCTTTGTTTTTCTCCATTTTAAAATTTCTTTTCTATGTTATTGTTTGCATTCTTATTTTGATTATTTTCCATATATTCTTCTTAAAGCTTCTTAAGATTATAGCTTAACTCACTTACTTTAAACTTTCTTTTCTACCATAAGTATTTAAGGACATACTTTTCCTTTTAATGTTTTAATTGCATCCTATAAATTCTGATCTATTGTTTTCATTATCATTCAGCTGAAAATAACTGCCAGTTTCTCTTGGTAAATATTCCTTATGAACTTGAAAATAATAACTTGTTGAATGTAATGTTCTATAAATAAGACTTTGGTCAAGTTGGGTCTATTATTCATATCCTTACTAATTTTTATTCAAGTCATCTACTATTGTATGTCTTATTTCATACTGAGAGAAAGAAGGATGTTAAAGTTTCCAACTATGATTGTAGATTTGTCTAGTACTTTTATTATTCTCAATTTTTGCTTCTTTTACTAGGCACATATACATTTAGAAGTTTTATACCTTTTTAATTGAATTGACCACGTTTTCAATATGAAATGTCCTGTTTTATCTCATATCTCCCATGCTGACATTAATATAGCCATATCAGTTTTTCTTTTTGAAAATTATTTTATTTCTAGTTTTTATCTCATTGAACTTTTTCTATTATTTTTCATCCTTCCTGGGTTTGAAATTATCTTTTAAATGATGTGAATATACACAATGTCAATTATTTTATGTTTTTAATTTTTTCAACTGACATACTAATCATTTTATTTTACTGACACATAATATTTGACATATGTATGGGACACACGTGATATTTTGTTTCATGCACACAATATGTTATGATCAAGTCAGGGTATTTGGGGTATCCATCACCCTGAGTATTTATCATTTCTATATATTGAGAAAATTTCAAGCTCCATCTTCTAGCTACTGGAAATATATAATACATTGTTGTTAACTACAGTCAACTTACTCTATCAAAAATTAGAACTCATACTTTTTATCTAACTGTACAACTGTACCCATTGACCAATCTCTCTTCATTCCCTCCTCCCACTCACACACCCTTGCAAAGTTCTGGTATTTATCATTGTACTCTCTAGCTCCATGAGATCAGCATTTTTTAGCTCTCACATGTAAGTGAGAACATGCTAAATTTGTCTTTCTGTGCCTGCCTTACTTCACTTAACATAACGACCTCCACTTCCATCCATGTTGCAAATGACATGATTTCATTCTTTAATATGCCCAAATAATGTTCCATTGTGTATATATGCTACATTTTCTTGATCCGTTCATCTGTTGATCTACTCTTAGGTTGATTCTGTATCTTTGCTACTGTGAGTAGTGCTGCAATAAACATGCAAGTACAGCGCAGGTATCCCTTTGATGTACTGATGCCCTTTTCTTTGAATAAACACCCAGTAATAGAAAGGTTGGATTGCAAGGTAGTACTATTTTCATTTTTTTGAGAAATCTCCATACTGTGTCCCATAGTGGCTGTATGAATTTACATTTCTACCAACAGTGTAGGAGTTTCCTTTTTTCTGCATCCTCACCAGGACCTGTTATATTTTGTCTTTTTAATAACTGCTATTCCAAGTGGGTAAGATAATATCTGACTGTGTTTATGATTTGCATTTCCCTGATGATTAGTGATGCTGAACATTTTGTCACGTCCGTTGGCCATCTGTATGTCTTCTTTTGAGAGATGTCTACTCACGTTTTTTGCCTACGTTTTAATGGGATTGTTTTGTTTTTTTAAACATTGAGTTGTTTGAGTTCCTTGTATATTCTGATTATTAGTCCTCTGTCAGATGAAAAGTTTGCAAATATTTTCTCCCATTCAACTGGTTGTCTGTTCATTCTGTCAACTGTTTCCTTTCCTGTGAAGAAGCTTTTTAGTTTAGTAAGAGTCCTATTTGTCTCAGTTTTGTTGTCTGTGCTTTTGAGGTCTTGGCCATAAAAATCTTTGCCTAAACCAATGTCCTGAAGTATTTTCCCTAGGTTTTCTTCTAGTAGTTTTATAGTTTGGGGCCTTCCATTTAAGATTTTAATCAATCTTGAATGGATTTTTAGATACGAAGAGAGACAGGTATCCAGTTTCATTATTCTGCTTATGAATATCTAATTTTCCCAGCACCACTTATTGAAGAGGGGGTCCCTTCCCCAATGTATGTTCTTAGAGCCTTTGTGAAAAATCAGTTGGCTATAAAGGTATGGATTTCTGGATTCTCTATTCTGTTCTATTGGTCTATATGCCTGTTTTTATCATAATGTTTTGGTTACTATAGGCTTGTAAGGTATTCTGAAGTAAAGTAGTGTGAAGTATTCAGCTTTGTTCTTTTTGCCAAGGATTGCTTTGGCTATTTGGGCTCTTTTGGGGTTCCATATAAATTTTAGGATTGTCTTTTCTATTACTGTGGAAAATACCATTGGTATTTGGTCAATAGGGTTGTTTTAAAGATATTAATTCTTCTGATCCATGAGCATGGGATGTCTTTCCATTTGTCTGTGTCCTCTTCAATTTCTTTCATCAATATTTTGCAGTCTTCCTAGTAGAGGTCTTTCATCTCCTTGGTTAAATTTATTACTAGGTATTTCTTTTTAGTTATTGTAAATGGGATTGCCTTCTTGATTTCTTTCTCCAGGCAGTTCATTATTGCTGTATAAAAATGTTACTAATTTTTACATGTTGATTTTGTATCCTGGATCAGGAATTTCCCTTAAGCAAGGTTTGGGATCTGAGTCCAGGTGAGACTCTAGAGAATTCTCCATTCTTATAGTCCAGGCACCAGCATTCTAACCATGGGAGACTTCTGTTTGTTTATAGGCAAGCCATCAGCTTTCCATGATGCTAAGGTGTTCGTTTTGCTCTTTGTAAGCTCCTCCAGATTTCTGTGCCGTGGAGTATTTCTTCACTCTCTTATCCTGGCACTAGGCTTCGGTACAACATTGCCTTGCCCTTGATGAAGGCCCTGTACATGTTGGGAGCAGGAGAGGTTTTTAAAACTCTCTTTTGCTTTAACCCAGCCTTCTGTTGCAACTGTGTTGCAGTTGATAAAGGACCACTATTGCTTATGAGTTGTCTTGCGGCTCTCTTGCTATGCCTCTAGTCTTTCTTTGGCCACTGCCATGTATTTGGTGAAAATCTTATGCACCTTAATGAAACACTCACAATTCTTTGCTCTGCTCCAAGCTTTTGGTGTGTTGCCACTTGATGAAGGCCTCATAGAGAAAAACTGGTGGTGGGTATAAGCTCTCTGTGAATGGAGTGTCTCAGGATTTTAATCTGTTACACCAGCTCACACATGCCCATAAAGAGTTCATTAAAAATTTGGCTGATTTATCTTTATATACCTCTGTGTTGAGTTTGACTCCTCCTCCTGCTGCTCTGCCAGGGAATAAAGAAATCGGAGGTTTTTGTCTCCTAGCAAGGGCTTGTCTCTTTCTGGAATTTAGTTTACTTAAGTTTTTCTCTACATATTAAGTTCTCTGGATACTTTTTAAAAATTTATGATTCTATAGATTATGCAGCTCATTCACATAATTGGGAGTAGAAGCAACAGTCTCTTGTAACTTTCTTCATTCTAATTAGAAGTGGAGTTTCTTTTCACTTCTTTTGATAACCCCCTCTTGTGTACGTCATGTTTTATATTTAAGTCTTCCTCCTAAGGCTTTATGTGAGAGGTAAGTTTTAAGTCTAGCAAAAAGCACTCAGAAATCTCATCTCTGATATCCTTTGTAAATATACATTCACTGAGTTTTTTAAAAAAGTCCTGGAAACCATCTTCATGAAGATAAAACATGTTAGAACACAGTAGACACTACATTGGTATTGCAAAACTCCTACTGAAAATTGAATAGCAACATATTTGTTTATGTAATCTGGAATGTTGAATTTGGAATTCTGCAGACTGGAAGCAACATCAAGGACTTAATGGGGTCTAATTATCTGTATTGAGACAGATAAGGTTTTGCTTCCTTATTCTTATCATATCATATCACAGGAAGGGCTTAAGGCGAACTAAGGATTTCTTATGCTCATATGACAGATGAGGCCTCTGGGATCCAGAGGCAGAGTGATCAAACCACAGCTCACAGTGTGCATGGAGTGGGAAGGCAACCCAGGCTCCAACTTCCTGGCACTGCACCCATCCCAATACTTATTTATTTTAACTGCATGGCCCAAAGAACTAGTCAGATGTACCAATAATAGAAATCCTGGCACGACCTCATGAGGTTTGGAAGACTTCATGGCATTAAAATAGAAAATGGTAAAAACAAAATGTAAATATCACTGAGTTACCACCCAGTGCCCTGTGCTTTCCCTAGTTTAGGGAAATATGGTTTGGGCAACATCTGTCCTGTTTCATTAGCATGTGTCAGAGTATGACACAGGGTTTGTCACACAAGGCAGAGAAGCATCACAAGTAAGTATTTGTTGGGCGACAGAGCGATACTCCATCTCAAAACAACAACAACAACAACAAAATTTGTTGAGTAAAACTTTTTTTTAGAAAAGCTGAGTAATGTCACAAAAAACATCCTAAGAGGACAGTACCTTGATCATGAAAAAGCTTAATCTCTTAGATCCCACTGGAAAACAAGGAACTATTATAGAAATATTTTGCAAAATATTTGTAATGGGATGTGTTATTATCTGAATTTTGGTCATTCTAGTCAGGAATTCAAAACGAGAAAAAGGTAATAGTTTGGGGGAATGTAATCATTCATCCAATGCAGACTTAGTTAAACCAAGGGTGATATTTTTTGAACTGCATCATTTCAAGTACAAGGCCCAAAGAACTAATCAAATGTGCCACAAGACCCAAGAGTGAAATTTTAAATTTTTTTAATTTGAAAATAATTTAAGAATTACAGAATAGTTCTGGGAAGATCTATACATCCTTTACTAAGGTTCACCTACTTTTGCTCCATTTGCTTTGCAGTTTGCTATTGCTCTATCCATCCATTCATCCACATATTTTTCTGAACCACTGAGAAAATATTGCCTATATTATAGCCCTGTACCCCTAGATGCATTAGTATATATTTCCTAAGAATAAAAATATTATACACCACAGTACAGTAACCAACCTCAGCAAGTTTAACAATGATATGACACTTTTTACTATCCATATTCCAATTTTGTAAATTGACCTAATAATGCATTTGTAGCATTTTTCCGATATAGGATCTAGTCTAGGACCAGTTACTGCATTTAGCTGTCACATCTCTTTAGTATTGTTTCCTCTGGAATATTTCTGCAGCCTCTGTCTTTTATGACATTGATATTATTGAAGAACACGGTTCTTTTCTTCTTTCTTCACAGAATGTTCCTCATTTTAAATTTGTCTGATGTTTCTTCACAGTTAGGTTCAGGTTATATATTTCCAGATGGAATACTAGACAAGTGATACTGTATCCTCAAGTTATCATAGCCAGAGGCACATATTGTCCATCTGCCCCTCATTGTTGGTATTAATTTTGATCACATGGTCAAGGTGTTGCCTGGTTTCTCCATTATATAGTTATTATTTTTCCCTACAACTAATAAGAAGTCTGTGGAGAGACACTTAAAGACTATAAAATAGTCTGCTCCTAGTCAAGGAAATTTTTATAACAGTATTTTCACTGTAGTTATAAAAAGTGACCTCCACATAATAAAAGAAACCTAATTTCATGTATGATAGTTGAGTAAGTTCCATGCCAGTTTTAACATCTGTTTCTATTACAGTAGTCCATGCACACTGGGTGTTTATTAAAAACTCTTCATTAACTGTCTGCTATCTGGGTAGGATATGGGCAATCTGTTTTTAAAATCCAACTGGTACCAATGCCCTAATTTTGACTCCTTAGAAAGAAATCTTCACCTTATGCTATCAAAGCAGTTTAGAAATTAAATTAAATGATTTAATTGTAATAACATTCTTTTAAAAAGGAGACTTGTAAAAGAACCTAGCTCTATTCATATTATATATGCATTCTGGTTACAATGATATTGATTATTATCCAGCCTTTTCTAAGCAATATGATTTTTAGCTAAGCTTTAATTCAAGGCTTTAACTTGGATTAAACACAGCTAGCTCATACACGTTCAAATGGCCAGGTGGCTTCAGTTTCTGAGTTTGGTAACAAGCAGAAGGAAGACAATTTTTGAAAAGCAGGGCACAAGTGTTTTAACTTTTTAAAATAGTTTTTAAATTTTAAATATTTTAAGATGCCTTCTTACTCATTGTGCTACCATGGCTCTCAACATTATGGAGAAACATGCTTCGGAAACCAGTCACGATGCTGAATGGGTATGCCACTAGTTAGCTCAACTATTCTTTTATAGAAGTGAGGAAACCAGAGGGAGAAGAAGGTCCAAAGCTTAAACAGAATACAAACATTGTTATAGCCCCTTTTCGCTTTTGAGCTCAGCCTCTCATCTACAACTTTGTCTTACTTGCAATACAAAAAAAAAATTCTAGCATTTATAACAAAAGAGGTAATTTTTCTTTTTGACCAATAGAATTCAGCAGCCAAATCATTCGTGTTTTTGTTTTCAGGTTTTCTTTTTTTCTTTTTTTTTTTTCTTGAAAGTATTTGTAGTCACAGGCTCAAAGGGGAAAGGAAGGAAGAGGGATTAACTCTCTTCAAGGAAGGTCAAAAACATAATTTACAAGAGAGGCAAGAGGACTAGCTGTATCTGCTGGCCCAGTTGACTACCAGCTGGAGAATTTACCAACAGTAAGAAAACCATGTCTACCAGATGTCAAGCAATATAACTGGAGGCCAAATATCTTCGGGCTCATAGCAGGACTCTCCACTCTTTACTACCTGTATTTCACATTAAATAGTAAGGTGTCTTTCACGGGCCACCAGCAAGGATAACAAAAAATTTCCACACAAGGGACTTAATAACATAATCATACCCGACCAGACTGGCTTCAGTGCTGAAGTCCACTTCAAACATGCTCTTTTGTTAAAAAGCAATCTTAGTTCTGAATCATTATGTAAGGGGACAGAGAAACTGAAATGACTGCAAGCTACTTGTATGCAAGGATTCTTGGGGTTTATCAGGCTTGTTTCACATATGGGAACTGTTTTGTCACTGAGAAGAAATGAATCTGAAAATATGAATAACCATTTTCATACTTATTCATTAAACCTGTGCTATTCAATATGGTAGCCATGAGTCACATGTGGCTATTTAAATTTAAATTAAGTAAAATTTAAAATTCAGGTCCTCAATCAAACTAGCCACATTTAAGTGCTCAATAACCACATGTGGCTAGTAGCTTCCCTGTTGGAAAACAGAGATATAAAATGTTTACATCACACAAAATTCTATTAGTGCTGTTCTAAACCCTTAAATCACCTTTAAAATAGGTAATTGTATTTCCATTCTATATAAATTATGAAACAAAGCAATCTTTTACGTATTCTCTTAGAAAATAGGTCTACTAACACAATATAAATGTTGTACCAGGTGAAGGTGAAGCAAAGGGGGAGGGTGGATCTCAGTAATATTTTCACAATATAAGCCAATCCTTGTCTGAATAAATGTTCTTTATACTACTCACAAAAGTTCTGTGGAACTACAGGCTGGCTGGATAATATACAAAGGACAGTCAGGATGGGTATTACATGACAAATAAGCAATAAAGTGTTCTTTATTATATTTATCCTTTATCTATGATTCAATCTGTATCAGACAGTTCATATCAGAAGTTTTCCTATTTTATATGTCAAAATGTGCAAAATAAATCATTTCCTTTAAAAACAAGGCTGCCCAGCTTCACAGCTTTAGAACTGAGGGACTTTAATGCCAAGTAAACATCACAGGCCACAGCTGTTTCTAAAAAATTTATGAACAAGAAGAACATGAGGCCAATATAAAATAAAATCCACAAATCAAGTTGCTTACTCCAGGCTCAACCATCATGAGTCCAGAGAAGCCAAGCAACTCCGGAGACCGTACGTGGATGCCTACATGATTACCGTAACTCACTGAGGGATGAGCGCCACGGGCATGTGGCACATGGACAAAGACCTTTGATTCTGCCCACGAAGACACCATGTCAGGGCATGACAGAACACACTGAAAGATCAGACGGGTCATACTTGCAAGCATGTCAGCCACCTGTGCCATTAAAAATGCAGGATGGGCCAAAGCTTGTTTGACTCAGTTTCCTTTATTCCAACACTCCTTGCAGAATCATCCATCTGCAATCATCCATCTATGTCAGCTCATCAGCTTCACTCCCATTTTCTCTTCCCAAATCCCAGTTTCCTCTTTTCTACTTATTCACAATGGGCAAAAAGGAAGAAGCTGGGGCTGTGGGGGAAGGTGCGCAGGCTTTTCCTAATGCTCCCTTGCTATGTCACCAAAAGCAAAATAGACATGCTGGTTTTCTCTGGAGCTGTTAGCATTGTTAACTGTTCTTATTCAGATTCTTATAAAGATCACAGAGCTACTGCCCAAGAAAAGCTGAAAAAATTCATCCACATCAACTTAGCTGGTTAGAGGTTTGTGCGATGGCTACAAGGTTTTCAGATTATGAACCAGTTTTTTCCCGCTTACCTTGGCTTTCCCATCCTGGGCTGACATATATCCAACACACATGCTCTCCGTCGTGTGGCTCCACAGAAATTCCACTGCCGTAAAAGAGAACACAAATAGGCACATTCAGATCACAGATGGAAAATAAATCTTTGCTTTTTAATAGAACAGGTAAAGATAGCTTTATATTTAACACACTCAGTTCCCCACTTTCCATTTGCTCCTTCATAAATGTCAAGATGATTTATCACTAAAACTGTGTAATGCCATTTACTGTGAAATGAAAAATGTATTTCTTTCCTGTCAAAACTTATGATTATTACATGTAAAATAAATGCTCTTCTGTTTGACTCTTGTAACATTAAATGCACACACATTCATACATACGGTATACAGTGATTTAGTAAATGTAATATTCCATAGTGTGGTTTCTTTTTTTTTTTTTTTTTTTATTATACTTTAAGTTCTAGGGTACATGTGCATAACGTGCAGGTTACA
>NC_045453.1:48600455-48758754 GCF_002776525.5 Piliocolobus tephrosceles | reverse complement strand
TGTAACCTGCACGTTATGCACATGTACCCTAGAACTTAAAGTATAATTAAAAAAAAAAAAAAAAAACCATAACGAAACCCAGAGACCATAAAAGATGGCCAAGATCAATATATTTGACTAGTTAAAAAATATTTATAATGCTTTCTTTCTTTCTTTCTTTTTTAAGACAGAGTTTTACTCTGTCACCTAGGCTGGAGTGCAGTGGCACAATCTCAGCTCACTACAGCCTCCACCTCCCAGGTTCAAGCGATTCTCGATTCTCATGCCCAGCTAATTTTTATATTTTCAGTAGAGACGGGGTTTCACCATGTCAGCCAGGCTGGTTTTGAACACTTGACCTCAGGTGATCCGCCTACCTCAGCTTTTCAAAGTGCTGAGATTACAGGAATGGGCCACCTTGCCTGGCCTGTTTATAGTGTTTGTTTTTGCCATTTAAGTCAAGAGATGAATGACAAATTTGGGGAAATATTTGTAATTCATAGCATAAAAGGCTAATTTTCTTAATATATAAAGATCCCCTACAAATCAATAAGAGACAAATATCCAAAGAAAATGCAAAAAGGATATGAACAAAAGGGAATATGAATGGCTCTAAAACATATGAAAAGATAGTTTACATTACTCATACTAAAAGAAATGCAAATTAAAATCACAAGATACTGTTACCAGGTTTCAGACTATTATTAGACTACCAGGTTTCAGATATCAAAAAGTTTGAAACAACGTTGTGTTAGCTGGGAGTGGAGAAAAGAGCAGATTCATACAGCAATTGTGGGAGCATGGCCGTCTGGAAGAACATTCTCTTTATCTGTGGTAATTATGTTCTATAATGTTGATGAACAGTGAATTAGCAAACAAATGAGCCTCTACAGGTAGGGAAAACACGGAGCTAGGTTCCTGCAAATCTCTGGTCAAAACATTTTTAACAGCGTATCAACAAATAACCTTATTTTATATGTGTTTCTGTTTAATCTTTTTAAAATATTTATTTATTTGCAAATAATTATATGCATAAACACTAGCCAAGAAGGGTTTAACGTTTTCCTGATGCTGGGTAACACGCCCATAAATTTCTTTGGCTTTCAAGTTACGCAACAATGCTATCCTCTATGCTTTTTTTATTGGTCATCATTCCATGAATCCACTAATTAAGCTGCTTTTCCATCTTTTCCATTGCTGCATATATAGATGTTACTTTAGCACCTTCTGCAGCAGTCTCACATACAGATCAGTGAGTTTCCTCTTCTTTTATCTGGGTGTATCATATTGTTGATTTATTAACAATGAATTCACCACTAATAGCACTATAATTTCAGCCTAAATGAAGCTTATCCAAAATGCACGTTTTCCCTCACGAGACACTACCACCTTCTCGCACTTTGAAACACCAGATAGCACTTTAGCACTATGCTTGGTGCAATTTTAAATGGCAAAATCATCATTAAAAAGTGCAAAAATGTGGAAAACATGGCACAAAATAGACCACAAAATGGACACATTTGTAGTACAAGATCTGAAACAGGAAGGCAGAACATCGTCTTGTTCACTTCAGCTGGGAATGTGCACATCAGGTGACTCAAAATGTTTACCACTTCACGCATGTTCACAAGTGACTATAAGAGTGCTGAAATGCTGACTCGTGTATTACAAATAAATGTTAGCAAGTAGGCAAATTAACAAATACAGAATCCAGGAATAACTGAGGATTGACTTTATTTATCAAAATTACACACCCTTTGACCTAGCAAGTCTATTTCTAGATATTTATTCCACAGATATGCCCTTATACATATATAATAACATATTTATAAGAATCTTCATCAAAGTAGCTTTAATTAGCAAGAAACTGGAAACCAATTAATTGCCTATCGGGCATGTGTATAACTATGGTACGATATACAATGAAATACTATGTAACAATTAAAAACAAATGAGGAAGCTCTACATGGATGATATGGAACCAACTACACTGTTTTTCAAACTTTTTGATCACAAACCACAGTAAAATCCAAAACCAAATCAAAACAAACAACAACAACAAAAACCCACATATGGTCATTTACTACACACATCTATTTGTAACTAAAATTTCACAAAGTAATAATTGCTCTTCTACTTGCAATGTATTGCTCTCTTCTGTGTTCTTTATAGTCTACTTATTGCTTTTTAAAAATTCTGCTTCTGACTCACTAAGTTGATTTAGAGCTCATTAATGTGACATGCTACAGTTTGAAAAAACACTAATCTACAAGATAGTTTGGCTAAAAAAAAGGTAAGGTGGAGAATAATGTATAGAGATGGTGCTGCCATTTTTGTGAAATAAAATAAAAGAGGATCATGTATGAACATGCTTGTAAGTACACAGGGTCTCTCTGGAAAAGTATCTTAGGAACTGGCAGCAATGGTTGCTCTTGTAGAGGGAACTAGTTGAGTAAGGAACTTGAGTGAAGGGCAATCTATTTTTCACCACCTTCTGAAACTTCTCAATTCATCCTGTTTTCATGTATTTCCTATTTTTTAATGCCTCTAAAAATCTTGATTACCCAGTTAATCTACGGTATCTATGAATAATTTCTTACCTGTTTAGATGACGACATTCTGACCTTACCATATATTTTAATTGTCCTTCATTAGAATATATTATCATGATGTGAAACTAGTCTAAAGTTTCCAATTTGTTTCTTGTCTCATGATTATCTAAAACATTAGCAAATATTAGGATGGGGCATGAAGAAGCCCCTACTTCCATTTACACTGAACACATATACTTAAGGCAAAATCTGCTATGTTCGAAGAGCAATCAAAACAAATAGAACAAAACACACACTGTGCCTGATAACTTCCTCAAGCTGCTTTTCCATCAGAAATTTAAAAAGGTCAAAATCATTATGTTTTTTAAAAATAAATAGAGACATTTGTGAGTAAAGTTTACTCACAAATACACAAAATGTATTGTTAAGTCCTAATTCATAATTAAATTAAATTATATTTAATTTATATATAAATAAATTATATATATTATATAATATATAAATAAATTAAATATAAATTATACTTAAAACTCAGCAAAGAGTAGTACAAAGTTTGCACAAATATGGTTACACATAAAAATTTACAATTTCAGTAAAAGAGTGGCATTTATCGGCCAGGCATGGTGGCTCATGCCTGTAATCCCAGCACTTTGGGAGGCTGAGGCAGGTGGATCACGAGGTCAGGAGATTGAGACCATCCTGGCTAACACAGTGAAACCCCATCTCTACTAAAAATACAAAAAATTAGCTGGGCATGGTGGCAGGCGCCTGTATTTCCAGCTATTCGGGGGGCTGAGGCAGGAGAAGGGCGTGAACCCAGGAGGCGGAGCTTGCAGTGAGCTGAGATCGTGCCACTGCACTCCAGCCTGGGCGACAGAGCGAGAAAAAAAAAGAGTAGCATTTACTATCAGTGACATCTGGGAGTCTATAATGTATCTCCTGATTTTGAGTACTTAATCTGAAATTCTTCCATATACTGAAAATTGAAGTTTATGGTAAGAGTATTAAAAGATAATTCTAATAATACAGCAAACATGGGAAACGCTACTTCATAGCACTGGAATTTTTCAAGGTATAATTATTACATGAGGGAGACCATGAACTCAGGCAACATGCAGGGTAAATGAGTGGCCTGAAGTGACACATCTGAGCCTATGAAAGCACTGGCTATAACAGTCTTGGTGTGGTCAAGCTCAAGCTTATTTCCATCTAGAGAAGCTTCTAGCCTTTCAGTAATTACCATTTTCCTTTGGTAGTGACTAGTAACTGTTTATAACCTCAACTACTGATTGAAAAATGCTTAGGTTCTTTAGAAGGCCAAAGCCCAGGGATTTGCGAGACTTCTAGAAATGCCGAGACCATGAAAAGATTCTCATCAGAAAACATTAACAACACACTAAAATAAGTTCCTGAGTAGGTTCAACATGTGAAACATGGACACAGATTTGGCAGAATTCTTCTCTAACGAGTGGCTTCTTAACACATCATGTCATACAAATGCAATGTGAGAAAAGGTACACACTATTGATCCTGTTCCAACGCTGTTCCAACATTGGAGAATGGCTTAGATAGGGATGAGCTGTACGTGTGCGCTTCATCGGTGATGGATTAATTGCATTATAAGAATCTTCACGATGTATTTGTACTTCATCTTAGAAGCTAGGTTTTCCAGAAAGTTGCATTTAAGAATTTGGAACAAGTAAATGTTTATGTCCAACAGCGGTACGACTTCAGTCTTGGTGGAGCTCTGTTAAAGCAGCCCTTAATCCCCAATGCAAGGCTTTGCCTCCTAGTGGCATTTAAATCACCAGCTTTATGGGTTAAAAGAGCTATAAGTTACTTCTCTCATGATGTTTTCCCTAGGATACTTCTCTTTCAAAATCATCCGCATATCATCCTGTTTAAGTCAGACAAAACAGTTTCCTTACCAGGTTGCAAGTAAGTTTTTTCTATCCAAATGGATTCATTTTTCTGACCAGAAAGAAGTCATCAGCCACTCTCCTCCTCTTTAAAGATACATATACATATATGGTCCTCCAATTGTTGTTAACAACCCCCAGCTGCACTGGCTCCCACACCCACTTAGAACCTCTGTGCTCGGCTTCACATCCCAGACTAGCTTGCAAGGAAAACAGAACTCTAAAATCAGAACTGTCTTGGGCTGGGCAGTTGCCAAGTAAGCTGTCACTCCTGAGCCTTAGGTCAAATGGCACAGCCTAGGCCATTCTGCACAGTATTTAAGTTACTCCTTATTGAATAAAGAAATTCATTTTTTAAATGGGAAGAATGAGGCACTGTAAATAGCACAGCCTCCTCTTATGGCTGTAGATTTTTGCCCCTGGTTGTTAGGGTCTTTATAACCAGTAGGAGGTTTATCTTTAGGAAAAAAAAAAAAAAAAAATGCAAAGACGCTTTACCGTCTTGACATGGAATCCTTAAGACTCATATAATGCATGTCCCATTACGGCCGTGAAGAAACTTTGACTTGGCATGCTTCCCTGAAAAACTTTCACCACTTCACTGTCTTGGGAGCAATGGGGATTGAGTTCTATAGAATCCTGGTTACACTAAGCCAAGAAAATAATCATTCCCTCTTTCCAAGGCTTGTTCAGATTTGTTCAAGACTAAATAATGAAGGATGCTGACTGAAAAGAGGAGGATGTGGGTCAAATAGTAACATAAGCCCTGGAGGACACTTCAATTATCTTCCTGTTTTATCCTTTTATTGTATTAGAAGCTGCTGGAAACAGAGGGCCACTTGGTTGGGACTTGGAAGTTCTCTGGTGAACACAAAACCATTCAGTAAAACAAGTTTTATTAAAACACAATTTTATTCATTCAACAAATACTTGTTTAGGATTTATTTCATGGTAAACTCTATTACCCTTTGAGCAGATGAAACTGACTATAAAATTTCCTGAGTGTAATAAGAATTACATAGTCACTAGAATTCTATTCATAAGTGTTCGTATTCTATATTTCAGTTGGAAAACTTTGTGAGCCAAAAAATAATAATTCTTGGCAAGATAATCGCTAGAACTATACTTCTCATGATGGAAAAGAAAATTACAGATGAAAATCTATTTCCAATATTCAGAGTATATTAGTGACACAATGTATAGAGATACGTTCATGATTTAAAGGAAAGAAAGTTCTGGTAGAAACAAAGTGGCAGATTATAGATACTTGCAATCAACATCTTTGTATTATAAAACCAAAACTAATTCTGAAAATATTAATCTCAGAGCACTACTTCATCAGATTAATACTTCATCAGATTAATACCTCATCGTTGAAAAGTTTAAATATCATCTCTGCCTTACTCACCTTGCATCTAAATTATTTAATGTTTTTCTTTCCACCTGATCCTTAAATAAGAACTAAAATGTGGCTTATCTCTTAAGAGATATCTTCATTACAGTGAAGATGTAACAATTCCAAAACATTGCTGAGGCACTAAAGAAATGAGCTTCCAACCATGACAATGGACTGTCACGTAGAACAAAGTTTTAAAACCATTTTTAAGATAAAGTTATTAACATCAGACAAACATCTATAAGTACCTCTTTTCCCACTACCAGTCTAAAAGTTAATTTGCCTTCTCTTTGACAGTTATTTTTATGATCATGTGAGCCCAGCAGAAATGCCTAGTCATAAGTGCTCACTGTGGCGTGTGCCATGTAATGGAAATAAGTGATATTGCTGGTGCCCTAAGAATGAAGCTCCTTTGAAGTATGTGTGTTTATATGTGCTCGCCAAATTTTTAATACCAGTAAAATCAAAAGGCAGTTTGGAATTTTAACTTACAGTAAAATAACCTTTTATCTTTTTAATGTTCCAGGAAGCACCAATTCGATTTAGCATTTTTTATTTTGAAACCACAGCATACTTTGGTAACAGCAACAAAACAAAGCATTCAATGAAGAACTTTGCCTATTCTGAAAAGAGGGAGAAAAACACTGCATTTAAGTTATAATTGGCCACAGTAAAACAGTTTGATTTGATAGAGCTATGTTTACAATGATAAAATAACTCCTTATCCTTTCAGGTAATTATGTGAGAACATACAAAAATTTTCATATAATAAATCATATGATGATATACCATTTATATAAAGTTTAAAATCAAGGAAAACTAAGCAATGTATTATTTAGAGATATACAAAAGTGTGAAAAAAGCTTTCAGGAAAAGCAGGGGGTAAACATAAAGTACAGGATGGGGAGAAAGCACAGTAGTAAGATCAGAGAGGCCCACATGGGGGCTTCAAACATATGGGTAATGGGCAATTTCTTAGGCTGGGTGGCAGGTCCACAGGTGTTCATTTTATTATTGTCCTTTATAACTTACAAATTTATTATGTCCTTCCTTTAAAAATATATGAAACATTTCATAGTAAAAGATGAAAACAAAACTGGATAAAAGGGTAGCTGCACAAATGGAAGCAGTATCATGTACGAAAGTTAATTATCAGCATTATGAACACATCTGTCGATAGGAAAGAACCTGAAGTTATTCTCTGGGTAAGGTGGGGCTAACTTAATGGCAAGGTAACAATTACCATGTGTGCTCATCGCATAATCAGGCTCTGGATGAACTGTGGGCCTCAAATCTGTTTAGGATGAAGAACTCCAACACAAGCTTGGCACAAAGGCCACTGGCTAAACACACAGCCTTTTTTACCTCTAAGAGCCTATATGCCTCCTACCCTGAATTGTTTAAGATTTTTCTTAAATATATGGAATGTGTTTCTCATTGATCCCCATATTCACTACTTCCTACTGACCACTCCCTGGCAGACACCCCTGAACTTCATAGGGTTTACCAGGCTCCCAACAACACATGTTTTGGTACACGGTGCAAAACAGGAAATTAACCCATATACTAAGATTGGCTGTTTATGCTATATATTTGCATATATTCTAATTACCTGTATCTAATTACAAGCTTAAAATGGTAAAGAACTCATTTTTTCACCAGAAGACTTGATTTGATATGCCTTTGTTTATCATTTATTAACCATACTATATACGGCAGCCTCAATAAAGCACTTCTGCAGAGGCCTGGAAAGCACATGTAATTGTACTTCGGCAGGTAAAAATATATTGGCTTATTTTTTCTCTAAAAGCAGAGAGAAAATTAATTCTTTTCAGCTGTTTCCTTCCAGGGACAAGCATTTGCTTTGCGTTAAATCAGCGATTTGTAGGCTGGGCTTTGTCAGCATCTCATGATCTGGAGGTAGGAGGTCGCAGGATGGGTGTTGCAAACATGTTCACATCCTAATTGTCCTTTTACAAGGCTATTTGTGGAGACTTTCCTCTGTGATCCCTTTAAACTGCCTCAAAATCATCTAGTTCTTGGATGCTCCTCATTATCCAACATTTCCAACCAATATTGTGTTTTTTTATGAGCATGAGGATATATTCTGTTATATTTCATTTTTCTAGAAGAAGAGTCAACTTCTTTTAAAGTTTCTGCTAAATAATCAATAAAGAAACTCCATTTGGCACCTAATTGATCCATCCAATAATTATTGGGAGCCTATTAAGTTCAATATGATGTGGCTTCTGCCCTTGAATAGCTCACAATCTGGTGGTATGATTCTTAGAAGCAGTGGAATTTTCCAGTGCCTGGGAAGATATTTCAAACCTCTATAACCCCTGTGTGTGTCACTGGAGCTCAAAGACCTGTGATTTATTCCTCTCAAATAACTGAGTTCGGAAAAAAGATTAAGAAGTGCTGGCCTACAAGTAGGGGCTAGGATGTGTCACAGTCATTATTAGAAGGAATGTCAACTGCATGGTGCTAACAGAGCACAAGGAAGGAGCAAATTACCTGGGGGGGAGGACTTCCAGAGGATTCGAAGATTCACATTTGATCAGGGTTTTAAAGACTTTTATTGGCCCAGAGCTTAGCACAGCAAGAGCATATGCAAGTTATTGGGGGAGAAAGCAAAAATAACTCCTTGGAAGACCAAGTGATTTGGAGTGGCCAGAGTTAAGATATTGAGAATGAATGAAGGAAAAGAAAAACTAGTTGAACTCCATGAACATATACAATTATTTGTCAATTTTTTTTAAAGGACTAGTCAGAAATAACACTGAAAGCATATTCTGAGGTCAGATCAGGGGATGCCATTTCCCATCAAGTTAGGTAGCTCCCATCTGTGCTACAGGAAATTCACCAGCAGAGGGTGAGAGGGTGTGTGTGTGTGTGTGTGTGTGTGTGTGTGTATGCGTGTGTGTTGCTTGCTGAAAAATTAAAGGTAGGGAGCATGGAAGTAACAGTAAGAGATACAATGTTTGTTTTACTTTAGCATACATAAGAAGATTCAACATTTAGCTTAGACATAGAGTAAACTAATTACATATATTTATGTCACTGTTGGGTTGAACAGTGTCCTTCTGATCTTGGGATTGGTGTGGCTCTCTAGGTCAAGTTCTCATTTTTGCCCTTTCTTCTTTGGGGAAGTCTTCTCTCCTGCCCCTGGTTTGGGACCTATGGCTATGTTCTCTGGGCCAGCTGCACAGTTGTTATATAGAAAGAACTCCGGGAGCAGTAACAGAGATGGGACTGAGGGGACAAACAGAGAAGGAAAGGCTGGAGGTGAGGGAAACTTGATTATAGACTGCATTGAAGAGGACACACATCACATTTGTCCTAGAGGGTACACAAAAAGAGAATCAGGATCTACTGATAGAAACGAAAATCCAAAAGCTGCCTAAAGATGGCAACAGAGCACCTTGATTTGTCATCACAGCTCATTAGGCAGAAGGGCTTAAAAGGCTTATTAGTTATCTACTGCTACATAATAAATTATCTCAAAATGTGGTGGTTTAAGACAGCAAACACTTATTATCTCACAGTTTCTGTGGGTCAGAAATTCCGCAGTGGCTTCATTGGGTGGTTCTTTCAAAGGGTCTCCAATGAGATTTCAGTCAAGATGCTGCCATGGACTGCTGTCATCTGAAGGCTCACTCAGATCTCTGAGGCTGTTGGCAGAAAGCCCTGGTTCCTCAGAAGCAGCTGTTGGGAGGAGGTCGCAGTTTTTTGCGAAGTGGGCTTCCCCAAAACACAGCTGCTTGAGTGTTCTCATGACATGGCAGTTCGTCTCACTGAGAGGGAGTGATTCAACAGAGAGCCCAAGGAGGAAGCCACAATGCCTTTCTGACCTAGTCTCAGAAATCGGACACTGTCACTTCTGCCATAAATTTACTGGTTGGAAGCGAGTCTTGCAGTGTTTGGCTCACAGTCAAGGGCAGGGGAATTGAGCTCCACCTCTTGAAGGGAGGAGTATTGAACAAACTATGGACAAAGCACCTGTAACAAGGTCACACAAATGGACTTTGAAAGTTCCTTCATATCTGAGATTCTCCAATTCTATTCATGAATCAGTAGACAAAGGGCAAACCTCAAAAGTGTCCATTACTTGAGTCATATCACCTTGGAAGCAGCCCACTGGAGCTCTGATAACTAATGTATTTGTCAAGAGGAGAGTCTACCTAACGGCTTCCAGGAAACTCCATCAAGCAGCAATGAGGTCTGATTGAAACTGCTTGTGTGATGTAATGAGAAAAATATTTATGATTTTGAGAAAAGAAAGTGGACACAGAAAAGGAGGAGATTGTGTGATTATATTACTCTTGGGACCAAAAAAGTGATTAACAATATACAGCAGTTAAGTTTTTTTTTTTTAATTTTGGAAATTGTTTTGTTTTATTTGGATGTGTAGAAGAGAAGGACTTCTGAGCTTCTTGTTACTAGAAATTACTAAGCATCCAGGAGCCATGAGTTTATAGTTATACTCTTATGACAGTGAAAAGGCAATAAATGGAAGTCATGGTCCAAACATGAAGCAAATTAATTTATAGCTAATCTGAGCAATTGATAGAAAGGAGAATCCACTGTATCTCAATGACTGAAACAGTCTCCTTTCACACGCAGAGGTTTATGACAAACCCTGATCTCTACGGGTCCGATCTTCTGCTTCTAGGGTATGCAGTGAGCACTATTTATACTATCATCTTGACGCTGTCAATGCTGGTCACTGACACTATTTAGAGTCAACCCCTGATCAAACTACAGAGATAAGTATAGATATAAGAAGGCACATGTTAATAATCATAACAACAATGGTATTGTTGACAGAGGTTGAGGTGAGGTAGGAGAGTGAAGGAGGAAGAGAAAAGGAGAAAAGCGAGTGCTATAGGGTCTGAATGTTTGTTTCCTCCAAAATCCATGTTGAAACCTATTCCCCAAAATGGCAGTATTAAGATGTGGGACCCTGAAAAGGTGATTAGGTCATGAGGACTGTGCCCTCATGAATGGATTTATACCTTCACAGATGAATGGGTTATCATGGGACTGGAACTGGTGGCTTTATAAGAAGAGGAAGAGAGACCTGAGCTAGCACACTCAGCCGCCTCACCATGTGATGTCCTGTGCCCCTATGGACTCCACAGAGAGTCCCCGCCAGCAAGAAGGCCCTCATCACATGCAGCTCCCTGACCTTGGACTTCTCAGCCTCCACGACTATAAGAAATAAATTAATTTTCTTTACAAATCACTCAGGTATTCTGTTAGTTTTAGGTATTCTGTCATAAGCAACAGAAAACAGACTAACAGTGCATGAAAACAGACTAACAGAAAACAGTGCATGGGGCCGGGCGCGGTGGCTCAAGCCTGTAATCCCAGCACTTTGGGAGGCCGAGACGGGCGGATCACGAGGTCAGAAGTTCGAGACCATCCTGGCTAACATGGTGAAACCCCGTCTCTACTAAAAAATACAAAAAAACTAGCCGGGCGAGGTGGCAGATGCCTGTAGTCCCAGCTTACTCGGGAGGCTGAGGCAGGAGAATGGCGTGAACCTGGGAGGCGGAGCTTGCAGTGAGCTGAGATCCGGCCACTGCACTCCAGCCTGGGCTATAGAGCGAGACTCCGTCTCAAAAAAAAAGAAAACAGTGCATGAACTTTCCTCAACTTACATAGTTGAAGTGGTGAAGAATGTTTGATAGACATTATATAAAGTTAATGAATCAAGAAACAGTGTGTTGAAGTGCAATAAAATTTAAAATATTATTTCCAGTTAAGAGTAGAATTCCAACAAAAATCAGGAAGGAAAAGAAGTGGGATATGGTGTCAGCTGGGTTTTTAATTTTTTCACAGCAAGGGGTCACAAGTTACTGACTAATCAAGAAATAGATGTGTGAGCACATTCTATAGAGTGAGGGTGCTTCCCGTGAGAACAACCAGAACCAAAGACTGACTGGTGGCTCTGGAAATGGAGTATAAAAGGTGACTTTCACATCTTTGATTCCTGTCCTTCTATACTGTTTGAATTTACTTTGTTTCTTACTTCCATACCGTTTGAATTTATTTTCTGACCACATACTTAACATTCATACCTGTTATAGAAAGTTCACACAATTGGTAGCATCTATAAATTGACATTAGCCTATGTTCGCCAGGTTTTAGTAGATAAACTTCACAAGCATCAACGCCTCCAGTTAACGAATGGCAAGGTTTCACTTATTTCATAAATTGGTACTTCACACTTAATGCTTCCTCTTGAAATAAAGAGTTTATATATCACTACATTGGTAATAAAAACTATATAATGTGAGCTAAAATACTATGGCTTATCCTTAAATATGCATTTTCGTACCACCAAAAATGAAAAGCCAACCAAAAAGACATTACAGTTTTCAGAGTTAACACAAATAGGTAAGAGTCCGGGCTCAGCAGAGTACTGTGATACTCCTTTTCAGGAATAATCGATGAAACAATTTTAATGCCCCCCCCACCCCCACCCCCACTCCCCCCACAACCCACCGCTGCCCAAACACTAAGGGTTATTCTTCTGAGGTTTTTTGTTTGTTTTATTATACTTTAAGTTCCGGGATACATGTGCAGAATGTGCACGTTTGTTACATAGGTATACACATGCCATGGAGGGCTTGCTGCACCCATCAATCTGTCATCTACATTAAGTATTTCTCCTAATGCTCTCCCTCCCCTAGCCCCCAACCCCCGACAGGCTCCAGTGTATGATGTTTCCCTCCCTGTGTCCATGTGTTCTCACTGTTCAACTCCCAGTTATGGGGCTGTGGTTTTCTGTTCCTGTGTTAAGTTTGCTGAGAATGATGGTTTCCAACTTCATCCATGCCCCTGCAAAGGTTTTATGGAAACCCCATGTCCATCCTCCACATATGTTTAAAACAAACCAGACTGGGTTTAACTATCTAACTGGAAGAACATTCAAAGGATTCAACAATGATTAAGATACCAAAGAATAAAACTAGTATTTGTCTTGATTTAACAAAACATGACTGTTAAAAAGCACATCTCCTTGATGTAACCTAGGTACTATATACAGAGGGTAGAAGGAACGACTGTGGCAAAAAAATATATATATATATATATAGCTGGTGGTTAGCGTCCAGGTGGAGAAAAAGGCCTTTTATATAAAGTGTACTTTTTCTCTGAGGAATGAACAAAGAGATTTTATGAAAATGTTTTAGGCTTCTATAGAAAAAGTATTTTTATACCCATAAAAAACACTCAGTCTTCTACTTCATAAACTATGAAGGGATGTGTACTACAGCAATTGACAACAATCACACAATATACATCAGGCACCACTCACGCTTTCTGTAAGGAAATTTACAGGAAAGGTTAAACTACCACAACTCCCGTGGATGACCTATAGTGCTTGTATTAAAAAAAACAAAAGCAACAAAAAACACAAGAATGGACTAGTACACTGAGCTAGCGCAATGAAAATGTACAAACTCCTACTGCATGTAACATGGATGAATCTAACAAGCTTAAATACTGACTGGAGACTAGACACAAGTGATACATACTCCTGATTCTATTGACATAATAAATAAAACCAGGCAAAACTAACCATGGTGTTATAAGTCAGCATACTGTTTTAACTTTGGAGGGGGTAGAGATCAGAAGGGGTCAAAAGGGGACTTCTGGGGTTGTGGTACAGTTCTTTTTTTTTTTTTAATCTGGGTGCTGGTTACAGTGGGGTGGGTTCACTTTGTGATAATTCATCGAGCAGTTGCAGTTATGATTTGTACACTTTTCTAAAAATGTACGTATGCTTCAGTTAAAAAGTTAACTTAAAAAAAATAACATATGGTGCCCCTGCTAGTGTATGTGTCACCTTTATGCAGATTTTTTTAATGTGTCCCCTCTGGAGAGATGGATTAGAAAAAGGCAACCCTGTGGTCGGTGGCCGCCCCACAACTCTGTGCCTTCACAAGCAGAGGGTGGGCTGGGTTTCATCCCACTGGTGCTTGGCTGGAAACAAAACCACACATCTGGATGGACATCTGCAAATCTGCAAAAACACTCATTTGACCCTCTCTCACCACAGCTCTGTGAGGAGGGGAGGGCAGACGTCCTTGTTTCACAGATGAGGAAATGGCGTGGAACAGCAAGACCGATGCACGAAAGTGTCATGGCTAACGAGCCACGGAGCCAGGACTGACCTCTAGGCCAGCAGCTTTTCACACGCTTCTCATTCCTTTTGGGGAATGGGAACAGGAAGAAGCTTCTCTCTCTATTACTGTGTGCCTTGTTATGGGGTCACCTCAAGTGCTTTGCGGAATAAGATAGGGCATGAATACGTGGTCCAATGTTGTTAATACTGGACTTTAGTAAAGGTCCTTGGTTCTAAGCTTATTTGAAATGTATTCTCTAAGTGTGCACTTAAAAATGAACATTCATCTTTTACATGCTTACCTACGGAAAACGATCAGCAGAACAGGGAGGTTCAGATAGCAATAAAGAATGCCGACCCTCTCGCCGTTTAAAATTATTGACTTAAGGGTATACATGTTTTCATTTTTTCTTGAAAAAATAAAATAAAAGAGAAAGACGCACACAATGCACATGTCTCACTTACCTAGAAGCGTCTGCTTATTTTGGGAGGAGTCAGGCTCGGCAGAACATCTGCACGAACGGAGAACAATCACTCCGCCTAGCACGCCATCTTCACTGGCGAGGAAAGGTGAACCTAGGCAGAAAGGACTAGTAGTCATTTTTCAGTGAATTTTACTTTTTTAATTTTCAATTTTCATTTGATTATTAGAACAAAAATGTGGCATGAATAAGATCTTGAAAGATGCCCATTTTCTGACAACCACCATTGTTCATACCTCATTATATACTTGATGGCAAAGGCAGGTTTATGCCTGAACAGGGGCCATTTGGCAAAGAAAATGCCACATGCTGTCAAGAAGATGTAAGTGGGGGAGGGAATGTGCATTACTGTATTCCGAATGGAAGTGGAAACGCTACCAGATTAAAGGACCAAAACACAAATACAGGAAAAAATGCTCAACAACTCTCTTTGATCAGCTCTTAGGGATCACTTACCACAGGCTCTCCCTGCTGTCAGGGACACACCACCAAAAGCTTCAGTTTACTACCTTAAATGCAATTTGAAACAATAAGCCACAAACTTTATTATAAACATTTTTAAATGCTTCTGATGGTTCGCACAAATAAGGGTGAAACTGCATTTCTATGATGAGAGTCTGGTGGTTAGAAAGAGTTGGGCCTCTTTGAGATCTCACACACTGAACCACTGTGAGCATTTCAAGAACATTATATTTTAAAACCCCTCATTTTTCTTCCCCAAGGACATCATCTTCAAACATCTGGCATAGCAAGTGAGCACGTGGAGAACAAATGCAAAATTAACCCAAGAACTATCAAAGAGAGTAGTAAAAAGTCAAACCCAACCAAATTGGATTTGGTGGGAGCTTCTGGTTAAACTTACTATATTAAATACATGTATTTTTCTCCCTCCCTCCCCAAATCCTACTGACCTGATAGGAAAGGAAGAAAAAAGCCATAGCCCAATAAGGGCAGAGAAAGAGGCAGACAAGGAAAAAACTGACCTTTTGGAAAATGGTAAGAAGACAGATAAGTGGTTGCTCACCTAGCAAACCCACGAAAGCTGAAACCTAAGTTTTCGTGAGGCAGGGGAAAAATGGAATGGAGGATACCCACAGGAAACCAAACCAGTTTTGCCATAAAATGCAAAAAGGTTCAGAAATTGGAGGCTTCAAGTTCCTCTGAAGGCAGGAGTACAGGGTAGAGATGATAAAAGATGGTAAGCTGACAATGTCCAAAAGATCAGAGGTTGCCCTGCTAAGAATGCCATCATTTTGTTTTGTTTTTAGTTTTTAAAGGGTTGTTTAAAAGAGAAAAACAAAGGAGGAGGAGGAAGAGAAGGAGAACAACATGCCACACAGACCGTGATACAGGCTGCAAAGCCCATAATCTTTATTCTCTAGCTCTTTCACAGAAAAACTTTGCCAACTCCTGATCTAGAACAGAAGATCAGAACTGCAGTTCCTTTCCAAAAAGGAAGTGACTCCTCCCTAACCCTGAAGAAGCCAGGATATTCACTCTCTAGAGAAGGTGAACCAGAGAGAGTTGAGACTTGGGAGCATCAGGGTTAGCCCAGGGCAGGAAAGAAGCTACACACTGAAAACAGGGAGCTGAGGTATGTCTTTATGCTAAACAGTGAAATAACCAGCTCCCAGAATGCAAGAAATCAAACTGATATACTCCAAGAAGAGACTAGATAGTCCCTTTCCAGCAACCCAGCCAACTCAAGACTAAAGACCTACTTGAGAGATGCCCGCAAGAAAACATGTCCTTGCCTTAGGGTGAGGGCTTCAAGATGACAAGTATGACTCATACACAAAAGGATTTTAGTTCAGCTTGGCGTTTAACTATTAAATAGTTAATACCAAACCATTGATATGTAACTACTACAGACAATCTAGGATTATTAGTTGTTTTAGTTAGGCCTCTGTTTTAGGAAAAGACAGAGACCAAAAGAAACAAAATAGTTATACAGGGAAAATTTGGGCAAGTGTACTGAGCAGAAGAAAAGTAAAACAAAACAACAACAACAAAAAACATTAAAGAGACAGATGAAAAATGAGTGAAAAATATTAAAAAATCACAAGACTAGGCCAGAACTATCCAATATGTGAATAACAGGAGTTTTAGAGAGACTAGAAAAAATAAAAGGAGTAAAATTTCTAAGAAATAATTCAAAAACATTTCCAAGAATTTTAGATGTGTTCAAACTGAAAAGGTCCATCAACCTCCCAGTACAACTCATGAAAAAGGCACCTCATGAAGATTTATCACTATGAAATATTAAGATACTAAGGAAGGAAAGAAGGGTCTAAAAACTTTCAAATGGGAAGAAAAGATCACATGGAAAGCAAGGGTATTACAATGGCATCAGATTTCTCAACAACAGCAATACCTGAAGCTAAAAGATTATGAGGCACTCTCTTCAAAATGCTGAGGAAAAATTATTTCCAACCTAGAATTCTCTATTCAGCCAAAAGATCAATAAAGTATGAAAGCGGAATAAAGCTCTACAAAGTCTCAAAGAGATTACCTCCTATGCATTCTTTCTCAGAAAGCTACAGGATGAATGTTCCTTGACAGAATGAAGAAGTGCGGTAAATAATGAGGAAGAAAATAAGATCTGGATACAGAGGATCCAAAACAAGAGAAGATAATGGGATTCCAGATGACAGAGCTATGCAGCAAGCTGAGAGAGCAAACTCTGAATTGGAGCATAAAGTCAGAGGAGGCCAGGAAAGGTAATTCTAAGGGGAGGGAAAAATAAACTGACTGAATACCTGTTGGTTTGAAATTACTGAGAGAAAATGTTTCAGATTTTGAGGAAAGTTTGGAGATGAAAAATAATACCAAAAAAAATAAGATTTGTACAAGAAATGAAATGGAATCACAGTATACTATGTAGCTAGGATGTGAATCGCTAGAGTAAACAAATATAAACTCTCATACTGATGAGCTAAAAAAAAAAAAGGGAGAAATATAATACACTGAGAAAAGTTTAATTTTCAGAACCATCCTGCCATGAGACATTTTGAGTTTAATTTTCAGAACCACCCTGCCATGCAATTTTTTATTATCATTTCCAGATGAAGAACCTGAGCTTCAGAGAGGTTCAATGAGTTGCTACAACCAAGCTATAGTTGAGCAGGAAATATGGCTTCCCCCAGCATCTTCTGAGCCATGATCCTTGCTTCATTTGTAGCAATGCCTCTCAGGTAACAAAAAATTCTCTGAATAACCTCAAAATGCAACTGTGTACTGGAAACCTCCATCCCAACAGTACTCAAACATGGCACCTCTACAACTGTTCCTTTTACCACCAAATCCAGAAACTTCTCCTGGCCTCCAATAGCTCATCTAAGCTCAAAACCCTCTACCTCTTCCCTCTCCAACAATTCAACACTTTACACCATGTCAAATCTGTTAGTTCTCCCTATGACCTCATTTTGGCCTGCCCCCTCCCTTCATTCCCACTGACAAGACCCTCAATGTATTCTCATTGTCCAAGAAACCCTGCAACCAGCTCTAATCTGGCCTTCTGCTCTAGTCATTCAAATCTCTAAATTAATTAATTTAATAAAAATGTACTAAGTGCCAGGACTCTTCTAGGCACTGGGGATACAGAAGTCAACAAAGCCCCTGTATACATCCAGTTGAGCAGCTTGGGGGACAAGTACTAAACTCACAAACCAATATGGAAATCCACCCAATAGCAGTAAGTGTTATGAAGAAAATGAACCAGGTAAATGATGGAGAGTGTCACTGGGGCTGAGCCTTGTCTACATCAAAGAGCAAGAAGGCCTCTTTTGGTCAGGAGCTAACCATGTGATAATCTGAGGAAAGACCATTCCAGGCAGATCGACCAGCAAATGCAGAGACTCTGAGGTGAGGGAGTGAGGGGAAGAAAGGATAGAACATGAGTTTAAGAGAGGGGCAGTGCCAGGTCACAGACAGTGATAACATTTATTTGGACTTGTAAAAGTTACTTAGCTGTGCAGAATGTAATGGCAAGGCAAGCATAAAAGCAACAACCAAGCTGCTGTGGCAGGCCAGTTGAGAGGTGACAGTGGACTGGGTGAGCCTTGTGACAGTGGAGGCTATCTACAGAAGCTGGGTCTGTGATATATTCTGCAAGTAGAACTAATAGAGTTGTTCATGGAAGGGACATCGGAGGCATGGGAAACAGAGACTCCAAAGTTTACTGTAAAAAGAGATATGCAACCCAGCCATGGCCATATCATTAAACAACTGAAAAACCTGTAATAGCTCCCAACCGCCTGTAGAATGATGCCCAAATTCCTTAGTCTGGCGTAGCCCTTCTTATCCTTCCCAATCTTATCACCCTGTTTATTTTACACATCATTTGTACTTCCCATACTCTACTCCCCTAAGATTTCCCCCTGGGCCCCTGGTTGTGAACTGTCCTTCCTGGCTCCCTTTCCCCTGATAAACTGAGTCTGTTCTTCAGCTCCAGTGCCTTTTATACAGATCCAAACTTTCCGGGGTAAAGGTATCTCATTCACCTTTGAAGCCCCCTAGTTATTAGCAAAATAATTCCACCACACACACACACACACACACACACACACACACACACACACTCCTGCCTACATCACTGTAGTGTGGCAAAAAGAATGGCAAGAAAGAAGAAAATGATCCCAGCACTTTGGGAGGCCAAGGTGGGTGGATCACGAGGTCAGGAGTTCAAAATCATCCTGGCCAAGATGGTGAAACCCTGTCTCTATTTGTAAAAATACAAAAATTAGCCGGGCATGGTGGCGGGCTCCTGTAATCCCAGCTACTCAGGAGGCTGAGGCAGAGAACTGCTTGAACCTGGGAGGTGGAGGTTGCAGTGAGCCGAGATTGCACCACTGCACTCCAGTCTGGGTGAGGCGACAGAGCAAGACTCCGTCTCAGGAAAAAAGAAAAAAAGAAGAGAATGGCACTTTTACACAAGTACTCTGAAAGGGAGCAAGGGCCCAGGCTACTATGCAAGCTTATATCAGCGCTGCATTTGGTATGAGCTCGTCCAATTATTTAATGAAAGTACGGTTAGAGTGCATTTCAAAATTCCATATTTTTTGTGGAAAATACTAAGATTTTATATTATCACCATGGTGCTGGAAAAACACTAACATAGACAGAAAACCTTGTTTTAGTCTTGTGATAGCAACTATGTGTTATTAAGATATAACTTTTTAAATTGCAATCTTCAGCTTTTTCAAGCTTTTTTGGAAGGCTGTTGAGGACTGAATTTTTATGTATGAACTTTTTATAGCTTCTAAGATGCTATTCAAACATGTGGTGGCAGTAACACTGATGGTAAGGACCATTGAGCATTTTGCTGGTTTTCAAAAACTATCATGTGGAACAAGATGTATTACTATACCAGCCTAGTTAATCTTCTACAACAGCTGGAACCAGTGCTCAACTCACTAGATGGTGGTGGTGACAGAGTATCAATTTCCCTAGTTAAAAATGTCAAAGTGTCTATATAAAAGGAGACATTATTTATTCCTCTTACTAGTGAAGAAAAAGAGAGAGAAAGAAAAATTAACATGGAGTGACATGTGGGGCACTGCCTAAGCACTTTCTACACCCACAGAGGGAAACGGGGACAAAAACTAATAAACTAAGACAATCCTAAATTCCATTAACATATGTGCAAGCAGCTGCAAAAAACAAGTGGATTAGTAAAGAAGTAAGAAAGAAGACCAAACTTTATTCACTATAATAATCTCAACTAGATCCCCTAAATACCTAAGTCTGTAACTGCTATGGAATGAAACTGTAATTACAGATGGTGAGACACACTCACTGTGATTAAATGTATGTAATCTGGACATTGACTTAGGTTGTAAATCCAGACTATATACAAATTACAGACCCACTTATTGTATTTTGCTATAATCTTTAAGGATGAAAACACTGAAGAAATTTGAGAGGAGGATCACAATGAAAACAGAGAAGTTAACAAGAATCTGAATGCATATTATTTTGGTTGCTAGTAACAGATTCCTAAATAGAAAAATCTAAAGCAGCAAGGGGAATTTGCCAGCTCATAAAATCTAAAAGGAAAAAAACCAAACGGGTTAACCCTGATGTGATCAACTAGAACCACAAGGCCAGTGGAGTGGAGTTAGGATTAGACAAACAAATCCACAGATGTCCACAACACACAAACGGACAGAACATAGAGCCAGAGAACCAGGAAATCAGAGTTCCAGATTTGATGCTGTATTCTTGAACAAGACACCTTATCTCTCTGAACCATGCTTTTCTTCCTTCATCTGAAAAATAAGACACTGGACTAATAGTCTCTGATGTGCATGTATAGTGTTAGGAGTATTTTCAGTATTAGAGATTCATCTCTACCCATGAACGCAACCAGCATTACCTGATACCAGACAAGCCAAAATATCAGAGTTCCTTTTGCAAAACCTGACACAAAGCTTCCTCTTCAACACATGGGAATTTATCAAGAGAGTCATTCTGTAGCTAGAAGGTAGCTGCTAGTGTTCTACCTTCCCATTACATTTAATAAAGAATTTCTGTCCTTTCAATGTATTTCTGTGCATTGCTTTTCTCTTTTTAAGTCCTATGTGCCAAATCACTTGAATGCCATTCTCTCTTGGAGGAATTACATGCCTATTGATAAAAATAAATACATTGACACACAGAGACAGTTTGGAGGTCAGGTGAGCAAGCAAATAAAGAACTGGGGAATGATGAATATTCCCTACTGAAAACACATACCCCAACTCCAGAACAAGAGATTATAAATATATTATTTAAATACCGAAGCAGGATAACAGTTTATACTTCCTGGAAGATCAAGGACTTTTTCTCTTAAGATGCACTTAAGTCTACAAGATTGTCTCCATCATCCTATAAATTAAGTTAACTGCATTCTACCATTTGCTGCTCCTACAAAAATCCCAGTGGAATGATGTTCACTACATTCACGAAGAGAAGCCAAAGGAAACAAAGAAAGAACCTCAGGCACATGGAGGTAAATGAGCCTACAGAAACACAAGGAAGAAGCGGGAACTGGGCATTAGAATCCACCTCCAGTTCAGCTTACGGATATCATCACTGTGTGCCGTTTTCTGGTGATAAGCAGAATTTCAAGGTCTCCAACTTAACTTTTAAAGAGGAGAGGAGAGGAGAGTTGAATTGAAAACCGAGTTAAGTTTGGCCAATAACCATTTTGAAATCCCTTATCTAACAAAATTTAAAAGACAGGAAGAGTCAGCTTATTTCAGAACAGAAAATTCCAAACTTCCAAACTATAATCAAAACTATAATCCCATATACATATGGGAGAGATATTCAATCTTTGGATAAATTCACTGACTCTGCCACAAAGATTAGGAGTAAGAAACCAAACTAGACTGAGAATTCAATTAAATCCTTGGCTTCTTGATTTAATCAATCGTATATGTACCTAATACTGTACTAGAAATGAGACAAGAGTTTTTTTGTTGTTTTTAAAAAGTTTAACACAGGGTCTCTGTCCTCAATGACATAATTCAGTTGAGAAAAAACAACATATTTTGAAATTCATAAAGCAGTCTAAGAAGAATCAGAAGGCATCTTGTTTTTCTGAATGTTCCATCCCAGCATTCCATCTGCAAATGGAGAGAGGCTTGGGATCCCACAAACCCATCGTCCAGAAACAATGATGGGTTGAGACAGGAGAACTGCTGACCAAGGGAGGAAGTGGGAATGTCCGACACAGAACTGAAGACTCAATGGAGGGGAAGCCAAATGGCCTAGGCTTTTAGCCCTAGTTCCAGCATTCTCCATGATTAACTTTTAGGTAAGAAGAAGTTCTTTGCCTTCAGAATCTACTACCCTGCCAACCCCTAGATGCAGGAGAATGTAGTGAACACCTTCCTTCCTCTCATTTCCAGCTGCTAGACCTCCATCTCCACGAGCATCACAAAATAGAAGAGGGCAAAATAAAGCCAGATAGTGGCAGAAGGCAAACTGTCCTTTGTGGGAGTAGGTGGGGTGGTATAGATGCATATTTGCACATTAATACTAAAGTAGAAGCTATGAATTTGAGAAGCACAACATTCATTCAACAAATATTTCATATTTTATAAAAATTCACTTCACAATATTTAAGAATCAGTTCTGTGCCAACCACTGTGTAATAGTGAATAAGGCAAAATCGGTGGTCTCAAGTCATCTATGATATGACAATCAATAAACAATGCTAGAAGGGAAAATCAAGCAGGATAAGAGAGACACAGTTGTATGACAGGTATGGAGGGAGACAGTCGTTTAATCAGGATGGTCAAGGATGGCCTCTCTGATAAAAGTAAAATTTCGAGAAAAACTCCAGCAAGTAAGAGAACAAACAACATAGGTATTGGACGCTTGAGACAAAAATGCTTCCAGTGTAGTAAAGAAATACATCTCCATAGACAATATATATAATACAGATACTAGGCCCAATGACCAGGTGTGCTCATCAGTTTACATCAAGAAAAGGAGGGGCTGGATGGTATTCAGCTGATTGTTAACAGTTGGTATCCTTAATGGTTGTTAACTATCTTGACTACCCCATGACAAAAAGTACATTTTCAATAAATTACTGTTCTTCTAAGAAATGTACTACGAAACCACCGCTGTAGGTTTTAAATAACAACAAAATGATAACAAAAAACCCACAAAATAATATAAAATGAAAGCATCTGTCTCACTCCAGGGCCTATCTATAGATGTAAGTACCATCAAGAGTTCCTTGTAGACAAAAGCCACACCAAGGCAATTTTCAATGCACTATATTCACTGTCACTTAGCCCTAAAAAAAAAAATTATTCTTATCAATAAAGTCACAAATAAAAAGTTTTAATCAGAAAAAAGGGAGTTCTTTGTATATCCTTTCTGAAATTATCCATATGTAATCTGGGCATTTTAAAAATTTTTCATTCAACAGGACCATGTTTTACACACTATTCTCAATCTGACTTTTTAAATTCAACAATATAGCTCAGAGATCCTCCATCTCAGCACACACAAATTTCACTTAGACTTTTCAACAATGAATATGCTCTTGGACACAGATGCCATCACTTCTTTATTTAGTATTCTATTGAGGGACATTTAGATTGTTACCAGTTTTGGTTTTTTGCCATTGCAAGTAATGCCACGGTGAACATGTGGACATATTTACCTTTCACACGTGTATGAACATATCTACAGGATATATTTCCAAACACAGAGTTGATGAATCAATCAGCATACTCATTTATTTGCTACAGATTCCTAAACTTTCCTCTAAAAATATTTACACCCACAAGAAACAGTGTTTGAGAGTACATATTTTCCCGATGGGGAAATGCCAGCCTTACAAAAACTAGGTATTAGCAAACTTTTTGATTATTACTAATCTGATACATGAAAAACAGTAGTATCACACTATTGTGTTGATTTGCATTTATTTATGAATAAATTAATTACCTATATGTTTACAAGCCATTTGTGTTTATCTGTGACTTGCTCTCACATCTGCGGCATACACAACTGGTTGCCTACATATTATCCATTCTCCCTTTCTTCCTTACAGTAAGGCAATCCCCAATTTTGTTTGGGGTAGAAAAGTGCCTAGCTTCCCAAACTCTTTTGTGGCTGGTTAGCTAAGTGGCAAAGTGTTCTAGCAGAGCTTATTAAAGGGCAGACTCGACTAGCACAAATTTTATTGGCTGCTGCCATCTGCTTCAGACTTTATGCCTGGAAGTGGAGCAGCTATCTTGTTCTCATGAAGAATAAAGCCACCTACTAAAGAGAGCCAAACAGAGAGAAGCTAAGCCCCAAATGCACTATGAAGCCTGTGTGCCAGGCTGAAAGGCTGGATTGCTTTCAGACATTTTATGTGAGAAAATAAAAGCCCTCATTTTGTTAAGCCCTTCTGTCTGGATTTGTCCTATCAACATAATCCTAAACTGAAAATTTCCTTCATCCATATCTTTATTGGGTACTTGTATTTTTTTCTTACTAATTTGCTATACTCTTTACTTATTAAGGCAGTAAGTCCTTGGCTATTATGTGCTGCAAATATTTTTCCCTAGTTGGTCATATTATTTGTTAATTTTATCTACGACCTTTTTTGTAATACAGAAGTTTTTAATGCTTATGTAATCAAAATATGTAGTCTCTTTCTTCTAAGGCTTCTGTGTTGGCAGTTTTACAAGAAAGGTCTTCCCTAATAAAAAAATTATGAAAATAACTTACCCATGTTTTCTATTAGTGTTTTCACAATTACAATTTTTAATTTTAGAATGTCAGTTCTTCTGGACTTAATTTTGGTATAAAGACTGTAGTGAAGATCTTGTTGTTGTTTTATAATCCTAAATGGTCGGCCAATTGCCCAACATAAATTTCTTGAAAAAGGTCTCTCTTATCCATTGATTTGAAATACATTTTTAATCACACAGTAAATTCCCATATGTATTTGCATGTACACCTAGATTAACCTGTTCCATTGATGAAATTATTCCTATATTGATTTCAAGTGGCTTTATTTTCACAATATTCTTTGCTGCTTTCATATCATTTTTCCACATTATCTTAAACATTGGCTTGACAAATACTCTTGCCTTTGCTTTAATTAGAATTTTCATATGGTCATAATTTAATTAACTGTGATTTTGCTTTAGGGTCAGAATGTCCTGATAATTTTTTCCCAGGAAAACCTAAAGACAGAGTCAATTATAGCCTTGTCACTCCAAAATTCTGGGATCGTGTATTCTCACACAAAGAAATGTCGCGTGGTACCCTAAAATAAAATGCGCAGGTAGACTTGTACATAATTTAAAGGGATCTCTTACGTCTTTGATCAAATAAGTATCTTTGTAGAATGTCTTCTGAGATGTACACAGTAGGAAATGCAACATTTTTTTCATGGTCAGTTCTTGCTCTGCTAATCTATTTTATTTGCCACAGGCTATAATCACCATCCATAATACTCCAACAAAATAATTCTCAGCAACCCTCAGCCTACTCCCAAAAAAAAAGGACAAAAAGAATGCAAAACAAACCAACACAAAAACCCTTAGTTCTAAGAGGGGTTAGATGGCAAGTTGTCTTTGAGTGAGGTAAAAACACCCAGGATTGGTACATTTTTAGGTCAATCAATCATGTGTATATAGAAGAATTCACTGCTTCAGTGTTTAAAACATACATAGCATTAAAACTTTTTTTTTTTCTGAATGAACAGAGTGTTTGCTCATTAAATTCTAGATTCTATGTGTGCTAACAATCTTATGGTATCTACAGTATCGCCCAAAGGCACCAGAGCTCCTGAGCAATGCCTTTTGCTTCAGGAGGACTACGCTGGTATCTTTTATGTGGACGTGGTAAACAAAGTTGATATGGTCAAATAATGCAGGTGAGCAACCTGGGGTACATGGGACTGTCTCCACCAGTCACTGCCTGAAGACCTTCAAAGGACATCAGACTTTGAAGAACATTATACATTTAGTTGTTGTTGCTCATTGTGTTTCCTTCTCTGAGTTATTTCCTTACATACCCAGTTTTACCATGAGAGCAACTCTATTCACTTTTACTTTGTATGGTCAGATCCCACTTACTGTGCAGAAGCACATAACATAGAAGCCTTCTAGCATGGTTTTAATTCTGACGTAAAATCAATTTAATGTAGCTTTGTGTGCTCTCATGAACTTTGTCTTTAAGTAAGTAAATAAATAAATCTATTTTATTGCAACAACAATGGCTTTGCACAGCTGCTGTGTGGGAAGCTTGATAAAATGGTGATTGCTGATATTCCAATTCCTATTAAGTTTCCGGATACTTCAATATTTTTCACTTTGATGATTGCACTGAGGTTATATAGTTATATAATTCTAAATGCATATTGTTATACTTGAACTTACAACTCTAGGTCTAGAAATACTGCAATGTTTACATTGTGAACTTTAAATGAAACTGTCATATATCCCTATATAGTGAATCACTGTATCCTGAACCCTATAATAGGTAGTCACCCATTAATGCAGGAGGACATTTACATAGAAAGCTATAATTCAATTGTACAATGTATCAGTGCAATGATATATAGGTTTTTGCATCTCACTTGAATGTGCTTCTCTATATAAAGGCATACCTTGAAGATACCGAAGGTTCATTTCCAAACAACCGCAACAGCAAATAACACAATAAATGGCATACCATAATAAAGTGAGTCATACAAGTTTTTTTGGTTTCTCGGTGCATATGCAAGTTATGTTTACACTACTATACTGTAATCTACTAAGTGTATAACAGTGCTATGTCTTAAAAAAAGTAAATAATTTAAAAAATACTTTATTGCAAAAAATACTAATGATTATGAGACTCAGGTGAGTCATATCCTTTTGCTGGTGGGTGATCTTGCCTCGATGTTGAAGGCTGCTGATGGATCAGAGTGATGGCTCATGAAGACTGAGGTAGCTGTAACAATTCCTTAAAAATAAGACGGCAATGAAGTTTGCAGCATCAATTGACTCTTCCTTTCATGAAAGATTTCTTTGTAGCATGCAATGCTGTTTAATAGCATTTTACTCACAGTAGACCTTTCAAAATTAAAGTCAATCCTTTCAAACCTTGAAGTTGCTTTATCAAATAAGTTATGCAATATCCTAATTCTTTTCCTTATTTCAACAATGTTCACAATTTCTTCACCAGGAGAAGATTCCATCTCAAGAAATCACTTTCTTTGCTCATCCACAGAAGCAACTCCTCATCTGTTAAAGTTTTATCATAAAACTGCAGCAATTCAGTCACATCTTCAGGCACCATTCTAATTCTAGTTTCTTGATATTTCTACCACATTTACAGTGACTTCCTCCAATGAAGTTTTAACTCCTCAAAGTCATCCATGAAGGTTAGAATATACTTCTTCCAAACTCTTGTGAATGTTATTTTGACCTCTTCCCGTGAATCACAAATGTTCCCAATGGCATCCAGAAGGTTTTTAATTTACTTGACCCAGATTTCAAAAGCAACAAGTCCTGATGGAGAAGGTTTTCAAAAGGTTTTTAATTTACTTAACCCAGGTTCATCAGAAGAATCACTATCTATGGCAGCTATAGCCTTATAAAATGTATTCCTTGAATAATAAGAGCTTCAGTATGGATGTTATGTTAGCAGCCATGAAAATATTAATCTCCTTGTACATCTCCATCAGAGCCCTTGCATGATCAGTGCATCGTCATAGAGCAAAACTATTTTGAAAGGAATATATTTTCCTTAGCAGTAGATCTCAACAATGGGATTAAAATATTCAATAAACTGTGGTGTAAATACCTGTGCTGTCATCTAGACTTTGATGTCCCATTTATAAGGCACAGGAAGAGCAGATTTAGTATAATTCTTAAGGACCCTAGGATTTTTTGAATGATAAATAAGCACCGGCTTCAACTGAAAATCACCAGCTGCATTAGTCTCTAACAAGAGAGTCAGCATGTTCTCAGAAGCCAAAGCATTGACTTCTCCTGGCCAGCTATGAAAGTCCTAGATGGCATCATCTTCGAATAGAGGGCCATTTTGTCTGCCTTGAAAATCTGTTGTTTAGTGCAGTCACCTTCTTCAGTGATCTTAGCTAGATCTTCTGGATAACCTGTTGCAGCTTCTCCATCAGGACTTGTTGCTTCACCTTGAACTTTCATATTATGGAGGCAGCTTCTTTCCTTACACCTCATGAATGAATCTCTGCTAGATTCTAACTTTTCTTCTGCAGCTTCCTCACCTCTCTCAGCCTTAACAGAATTAAAGAGAGTTAGGATCTTGCTCTGGATTGGGATCTTGGTTAAGGGAGTGTTATGCCTTAACATTGACTGTTATGTCAGATGTTCTATCCCAAGCTGTTTCACTTCCTTATCATCTGTGTGTTCACTAGAGTAGCACCTTTTAATTTCCTTCAAGAACTTTTCCTTTGTATTCACAACTTGGCTAACTGGTGTAGGAGGCTTACCTTTTGACCCATCTTAGCTTTTGACATGCCTTCCTCACTAACCTTAATCATTTCTAGCTTTTGACTTAAAGCGAGAGATTTGCAACTCTTCAATTCACCTGAACATGCAGAGTCATTAATTGGCCAAATTTCAATATTATTGTCTCTCAATGAATAAGGAGGCCAAGGACAGCAAGAGAAACAGGGGAACAACTGGTTAGTGGAGCAATCAGAACACACACATTTATCACACACAGTTAGATTTACAGTGTTTTATGACCAGTTTGTGGCACCCCAAAACAATTACCATAGTAACATCAAAGATCACTGATGACAAGACTATCATCACAGATACAGTAACAACAAAAAAGCTTGAGATATTTTAAGAATTACCAAAATGTGACATAGAAATACAAAGTGAGCATACATTATTGGAAAAACGGCATCAATAGATTTGTTCAATGCAGAGTTGTCATAAATTTTCAATTTGTTTTGAAAAATGCAGCATTTGTTAAGCATAATAAAATGAGGTATGCCTCTATTCCATTCTTAGTGAACTCGCTGAACATACTAAATACCTGCTCTGTACTCAATGCTCTCCCAGGCAGTGTGATACACAAACATTAAAAAAAAAAAAGTCGGCCGGGCGCGGTGGCTCAAGCCTGTAATCCCAGCACTTTGGGAGGCCGAGACGGGTGGATCACGAGGTCAGGAGATCGAGACCATCCTGGTCTACACGGTGAAACCCCGTCTCTACTAAAAAATACAAAAAACTAGCTGGGCGAGATGGCGGGCGCCTGTAGTCCCAGCTACTCAGGAGGCTGAGGCAGGAGAATGGCGTAAATCCGGGAGGCGGAGCTTGCAGTGAGCCGAGATCGCGCCACTGCACTCCAGCCTGGGCGATAGAGCGAGACTCCGTCTCAAAAAAAAAAAAAAAAAAAGTTCCTGAAAAACTTACAACTCTCTTGGCCAGATACAATTTACTTACATAAAGCTAGAAAACAGCACATAGTAATATATTTTAAATTGTTAGATATACAAATTCATATATATACATATTCCACACATACTATAAATATGTACATGTCTCACTAGAATCTACAGGCAACTAGACTATCTGTTCACCACTGATCACCCAGAACAGTGTCTGACACATAGTAGGTGATCAACAAATACTTGTTAAGTAAATAAATGAGAAGCCCAATAGCTTCTCATTTATTGGAATCTGAGAAGGGCATACTCACTTTATTAGGGAAAGGCCTCAGGATGGAGAAAAGAAGGAAAATCTGCCCTCGGATAATGGGTTGAACTTGGTCCAAAATCATGGTGCTGAGCAAACACTATGTAATCAATCAGTCACAGCTCTTGACTATTTGGACAATGTGAACCTTGATAAAGGTCACAAAGAAGAGTGCTCAGAATATGGCAGACACTTAGTATCCACTACATGATCTGGATCTAGAGAAAGGCTGAAGGCTGCGTGGCCAGGACGTGTGGAAAGATGATGTCCCTAACAGGCAGCACTGGGAAAAGAGCCAACTGGGTTTAGACATGGAATTGTTTTGTCAAACCAAGGAACTAATAATTAATGAAAGGAGCCAAGAAGAGAAGGGATGGGAACAAAGTCTGGAAGTCCAAGTGACCATAACGTAGAGACCACTGAGATCTATGGAGGAGGAGAAACAACACGAAAAGAAAAACCAAATGGACTAAAATGGAAACATCAGACAGGAATGGCAAGGAACTGATGGTGCAGAACAGGGGAACTCGCTGAAATGGGAACAGCAGAGTAAGAAACACACCTGAGGGATCTTGTGGTAAAACAGAAGAATGGATGAGGTAATTGCTATAAAAGACAGCAACTGGTGGCCAAGATGTTCAAGAGAGTGGTGTTGTCTTCAAGATCTACTTAGCATGTTGATGACACAATGGTCACAATAATCAGGGACTTAACTTTTTAATGAAATTCCAATATGATTTTTAGGTGTTTTGAAAAGTCAAGCAAGCACTGCTAGACCTAGAGTTTTCATGGAGGAAGACTCACATTGTAAACATTTTCTTCCCACTTGGGAATGGCACATACTTACACTGGGATTTAAGAGCCTAAACTGAAAGGGAGGGAGATCATAAAAAGGTGACTCATCACCTAGAAGAGTGCATGGAGAGCATGATTACTTTTCCTTCATTTATTCTTTAGCGAGTTATTACATACTATTCATTACATACTGAACCCCATTCTGGATGATGGGATTACACAGGAAGGTTACATTCTGATGGCGGAAATGGCCAAGCAAGCAAATACACACATACACATCATTTACAACAGTAATAGTCCTGTGGAGGAAACAAACAAGGGGCTGCGAGGGAGGCTGATAGGCCAAGAGGAACCCACCACTGCATGGTCTTTCAGAGCAGGTGGTATTTCAATTTTGACTAAAAGATAAGGAAGAAGGAAGATTGGAAAAGATGAGGAAGATGAAGGTTGGAGAGAAGGACATTCCAGATGAAGAAAATGGCACATGCCAAGTCCTGAGAAGTAAAGGAACCTAGGAATTGAGGGAAAAGAAACCAAGCAGACCAGTGTCCTGAGCAAGACAGTGACCCGAGATGATGTTGAGGAGACAGACAGTAATCACACTGGAGACCATGAGGTAGTGTCTGCATTTTATCCTCTTTTCAGTGGAGGGCCATCAAGGGATAAGACAGTGGATTTATATCTTCAGAAATAAAATCTTTAGACCATGCAGTTTTTGACCATGCTCAAAAACTGCAAGCTTCTCTCCTGCATTTTCTATCCACCTTTTGTACTTCATTTTTCTCTGTAGCTTTTATTACTATACGATAGACTTAAGTTTTACCTATTTATTTATTGTCTGCCTGACTTGATGAAATATAAATTCCATAAGAATATAGACTTTGTTTTATTATTCACTGTTGTATTTCTAGTACCTGGTCTGATGCCTGAAACACAGTGCATGAACAAATCCTTACTGAATAATAATAAAATGTATGTATTGGAGCCACCCCGATGGAAGGACTCTCCAGGGTTATCTAGGCCAGGAATTGGCAAGCTTTTTCCATAAAGGGCCAGGCAGTAAAATGTTCAGCTTCGTAGGCCATATGGTCTATGTCACAACTACTCAACTCTGCCATTGTAGCATGAAAGCAGTTATGGACAGTATGTAAACAAATGAATATAGCTATGTTTTAATAAAATTTTGTTTAAAAAAATCAGTTGATAGGTGGGATTTAACCTGCAGGCCATAGTTTGCCAACCCCCAGTGTAGGTTATTCCACTACATGAGCATTAAAGCCTTAATCACCAATTCTCCCAGAGTTTATTAAACAAAGTTCACAACTTCCAGAGCTAGGAAGAGTCGTCTAGATCAAGGATCATCTAGTCCAACCCCTGTGGCAGACAGCAGATATTTACACAATATTCATTCTCTCCTTCTTTCCATCTAAAAGAAGCCCCGTTTTGTGGAGGAGACAGTCATGTGTCCAGCTAAGAAATTGTTTCTCAGTCTCTCTGTAACTAGAGGTGATCATGGGACACAGTTCCGGCCAATAAGACACAAGGAGGCAGGACCATCAGAGACATTGTGGAGCTAGCACATAGGACCTCTGGACATCTTATTATGAGAAAAAAATAAATAAACCTCTCTTGTTAATCCATGATATGTGGCTTCCAAAGAGAGGTTTTTAAAGACAGAAAATACATCTTTGATTAAGCCATATAAGTAGCTTTGAAAGAGAGAAATGAATCATTCAAGATTTTAAAAGCCACTGCACTTGTCCATTTCATTATCCTGTAGTCACATGCAGCTACCGAGCATTTGAAATGTGGCTTGTACAACTGAGAAACTGAATTTCTAATTGTATTTAATTTTAGTTAATTTAAATTTAAATAGCCAGACGGGACTAATGACTACTATATGGGACAGCATGGCTTTTGACTGTTTGTTAAGGAAAAGCAAAGTATAATAAGACATGGACATTGATTTTGATAGTAGTTTGAAGGGCATGAATCCTATTTTCCTAAGCATGGTAAAAAGGGAATAGCTGCCTTTCTCACATATCTGCCAAGTTCTTGCTCCACACCCAGCAGTGAGCAGTGTTTTTGGTTTAAAGATTTTCTTTTTTTTTTTTTTTTTTTTTTGAGACGGAGTCTCGCTCTGTCGCCCAGGCTGGAGTGCAGTGGCTGGATCTCAGCTCACTTGCAAGCTCCGCCCCCCGGGTTTACACCATTCTCCTGCCTCAGCCTCCGGAGTAGCTGGGACTACAGGCACCCACCACCTCGCCCGGCTAGTTTTTCGTATTTTTTAGTAGAGACGGGGTTTCACCGTGTTAGCCAGGATGGTCTCGATCTCCTGACCTTGTGATCCGCCCGTCTCGGCCTCCCAAAGTGCTGGGATTACAGGCTTGAGCCACCGCGCCCGGCCAGTTTAAAGATTTTCTAGGCATCACAAGAGATGTTGAGCTTATACATTCCTGTTCTTAAAACTTTAAACTGGATTTCTACATACCAACAATGAACAATCTGAAATGGAAATCAATGCATGCTTGTTCTTAAAACTTTGAACTCGATTTCTATACACTAATAATGGACAAGTTAAAAAGGAAATTAAGGGGAAAAATCCATTTACAATAGCATTAAAAATAATGAAATACTTATAAATAAGCTTAACCAAAAAGGCAAAAGACTTGTACACTGAAAACTATAAAATCTTTTTAAAAATAAAGATACAAAAAAATGGAAAGGCATCCCGTGTTTATGGACTACAATTAATATTGTTAAGATGTCAATACTACCCAGAATGATCTACAGATTTAATGCCATCTCTATCAAATTCCCAATGGCATTTTTGGCAGAAATAAAAACACCCATCTAAAAATTTACATGGAATCTCAGGAGACCCCAAATAGCGAAAACAATCCTAAAAAAGAACAAAATTGGAGTCTTCACACTTCCTGATTTCAAAACTTACTATGATGATACAGTAACCAAAAGAGAATGGTAATGGCATAAAGACAGACATATAGATCAATGGATAGAATTGAGAGCCCAGAAATAAACACTGATATGCATGGTCAAATGATTTTTCAAGAGGGGTGTCAAGACCATTCAATGAGGAAAGGACAGTCTTTTTCAATATTGACGCTAGGAAAACTGGATATCCACATGCAAAGGAATTAAGCTGGACCCTTGCTTTATAACATATGCAAAAATAAACTCATAATGAATCAAAGATCTAAACATAAGAGTAAAAACTATAAAACTCCTATAAGAAAATACAGGGAGCAAGCTTCCTGACATTGGATTTGGCAATCACTTTTTGTATATGACACCACAAACACAGGCAACAAATATAAAAATAGGCAAATTAGACTACATCAAAATTAAAAAGTTCTTCCATGCATCAAAGGACATGCTTTATGGAATAACAGAGAATATCTGTAAATCATATATCTAATAAGGGGTTAATATCCACAATATACAAAGAACTTTTACAACTCAATAACAAATCAAACAACTAATCAAAAAACGGGCAAAGGACTTCATACGCATCTTCTTCAAAGATTCACAAATGGTCAATAAGCACACGAAAAGACGGAATTCACTAATTAATAGCAAAAAGCAAACCAAAACCACAAAGAGATACCAACACATACCCATTAGGATGGCTACTATCAAAAAAAGAAAAAACCCAGAAAATAACAAGTGTCGGTGAGGCTGTAAAGAAATCGGAAGGCACTGTTGGTGGGAATGTAAAATGGGCGGCTCCTAAGGAAAACAGTATAGCAGTTCCTCAAAAAACTAAAAACAGAATTACCATACAATCCAGGAATTCCACTTCTGGATATTTACCCAGAAGAACTGAAAGCAAAGTCTCAAAGAGATATTTGTATACCCACGTTAATCGCAGCATTATTCACAATAGCTAAAGCTATTATTCACAGCAGCCACAGGCTAAATTGTATCTCCTGCTCCCCAAATGCATATTTTGAAGTCCTAATCCCCAGTACCTCAGAATATAGCTGTATTGGAGACAGGGTCTTTAAAGGCTTAAATAAGGTTAAATGAGGTCATTAGGGTGAGCTCTAATCCAATATGGCTTGTGTCATTACAAGAGGAAATTAGGACACAGAAACTCACAGAGGAAGGAGAAAGAGATCTCATTAGAAACCATTCATGCTGACATCTTGAACTTGGACTTCTAGCCTCCTTGACTGTGATGAAATAAACTTCTGTTGTTTGAGCCACCCAGTCTATGGTACTTTGTTATGGGAGCCCTAGCACACTAATATAAGGAACAACCCAAATGTCCATTGATGGATGAATGGATAAACAAAATGTGATAAACAAAATATAGATGCAGTAAGATATTCAGAAATAAAAAGGAATGAAATTCTGACACATGCTACAACTTGCATGAACCTTAAGGACATTATTCTAAGTGAAATAAGCCAGTTGCAAAAGGTCAAATACTACATGATTCCACTTACAAGAGGTACCCAGAGCAGCCAAATTCATTAGGACAAAAAGTAGAATGATAGTTGCCAGGAGCTGCAGAGAGGAGGGAAAGGGGAGTTGTTTAATGGATACAGAAGTTCAGTTTTGCAACATGAAGAGAGTCTGAAGATTGGTTGCACAAGAATGTGAACATGCTTAACGCTACAGAACTGTACACTTATGGTTAAAGCCAGGCACACACGGTGACTCATGCCTGTAATCCCAACACTTGGGAAAGCCGAGACAGGAAGATTGCTTGAGGCCAGGAATTCAAGACCAGCCTGGGCAATATAGAGAGATTCCATCTCTAGAAAATAAATAATAATAATAAATAAAAAATTAGCCAGGCAAGGTTTCTCATGCCTGTAGTCCAAGTTACTTGGGAGGCTGAGGTGGAAGGATCGCTTGAGCCCAGGAGGTCAAGGCTGCAGTGAGCCATGATGGTGCCACTGCATTCCAGCTTAGGTGACAGAGCAAGACCCTCTCTCTCTCAAAAAAAAAACAAAAAAAAAAAAACGGTTAAAATGGTAAATTTCATGCCATGTGTATTTTACCACAATTTTTTTTAAAAACCAGATGACTAGGAACAAAAACTGTATCATTACAGATCTATCAGAATAGTTAAATAAGAAACAGTGACAAACCTAGCAAAGAGGTGGAGAAACTGAATCCCTCATACCTTGCTACTGGGAATGTGATCTGTTACAGCGATTCTGGAAAACAACTCTGTGGTTCCTTAAATACCCAAAGACCCAGCAAACATACTGTTGGGCATTTATTCTAAAGAAATGAAAACTCATGCGAACACAAAAATCTGTACACTATTACTCACAGTAATTAATTTATAATACTCAAAATTAATTTATTTATAATACTAAAAAACTAGAAACAACCCAGAGGTACTTCAGCGAGTAAAAGGTTCAACAAATTATGGTGTGTCCACACCAGGAAATACCACTCAGTAATAAAAAGAAATGAACTATTGATACACACCAAAACATGGATGACTCTCCAGAGAATTTTGCTGAGTATAAAGAGGCAATCCTAAAATGTCACATACTGAATGATTCCATCTACATAACATTTTTGAAATGACAAAATTATAGAGACAGGAGACTACTGGTAGACAGGGATTAAAGTCAGGGTGGGTGGGTGAGTGATAGCGAGGTGATGTGGTTATAAAGGGGGAACATGAGGGATCCTTGTGATGATTAAGGGGTTCTGTATCATAACTTGTAGTGAATACATGAACTCACACATGATAAAATTGCACAGAACTAAATATACATACACACATGCACACATACAAACTACAAGTAAAACTGGGGAAAAATGAGTAACATTGGAGAGTTGTATCAATATCATATAGCCCAGTTGTGACATTCTATTATAATTCTGCAAGATACTAACATCGGGAGAAACTGGGTAACTGGTATATAGATTTCTCTGTATTATTTCTTCCAACTGCATGTGAATCCACAATTAAGTCAAAATTAAAAGTTTAATTAAAAAAAAAAAAAACCTTCAAATTGGAAACCTGCACTGAATATTCTTCAGGTTGATATAAGGGAGAAAAATAAGCTAATAAAATGTATATTAAAAACTCATAAAAACCTGTGAAATCTTATTTTGAGCAGCTATTATCACAAAATAAGACTTGTGCACCTTTATTTTGACACTGATGACAGCAAACATGCAAATAATCAGTAAACTCCAGTTTTGATCACCTTACAGAAATCCAGTTATATAAGCCATCTTTAAAATCAAAAAGCCACTTCTGGCTGGGCGCGGTGGCTCATGCCTGTAATCCCAGCACTCTGGGAGGCCGAGGCAGGCAGATCACAAGGTCAAGAGTTCAAGACCAGGATGACCAACACAGTGAAACCCCGTCACTACTAAAAATACAAAAATTAGCCGGGCATGGTGGCATGCGCCTGTAATCCCAGCCACTTGGGAGGCTGAGGCAGGAGAACAGCTTGAACTCTAGAGGTGGAAGTTGCACTGAGCTAAGATGGTGCCACTGCACTCCAGCCTGGGCAACAAAGCAAGATTCCAGCTTAAAAACAAAAAAACAAAACAAAAAAAAAACAGCCACTTCCTTATTGTTCATCAGAGACTGAAATCAGGGCACCATACTACTAAAATGTGGACATGACCATCTCGTGAAGAACAGCAGTGACAGTTCACATGTGTACAGAATTTTCTCAGCTTTTATAAACCTAATCTCATTGTATCAATACTAACTTTGTGAGGTAGGCAAAGCAGACTTGTCTGTGCTTTTTTAAGCCACAGAAATGACTTCAAAAGAAAACTAAAAAATGTTCAAGAAACATTAATACTACTTTTTCAAGTCAATTTTCCTATGGCTTTTTAAGGTTTCAAATCATCAGGGAAGCTGAAAAAGTAATACAATGAAGATTTATATACTCTTCACCTAGATTCTCATATTAACATTTTGCTACATTTGAGTTTTCTCATAGATATAGAGATTGAAATTAACACACATACAATACACACACACATAGGACAAACACTTTTTTGCTCTGAGGCACTTGCAAGTAATTGTCAAACATTGTAACCCTTCATCCTAAATGAAGATATCACCTGAACAAGGACATTCTCCTACCTAAACCACAGTAATATTATCATGCCTAAGACTATAAATAGTAATTCAAACTACTATCTAATCTATTAAAATTTCTTCAACTATCTTTAAAACGTCTTCCTAAAAAAAAAAAAAAAAAAAAGCTAATTACTCCCAAATTATTTTGTTTAAAGTGTCACTGTTTCATAATTATTTGACCAAAGGAGCTAATTTTTACCTATAGTACTGGTGGTCAGTCAATTGGTACTCTGGTTGGATTCTTTAAATATTGGCTTCTATATTAATAACAGAGTCATTTATTTTGCACATTTGTCTCTAAATATTATAGAATATAAGAAGTTCTTTGGAACATTGTACATATTTTACAAGAAAAAAAGAAAAAGAAGGGAAGGAAGACAAACAGGATTATTCTTGACCTTTTTTTAAAAAGGTGCCCTAAAAACACATACACATGGCCAGGCGCAGTGGCTCATGACTGTAATCCTAGCACTTTGGGAGGCTGAGATGGGTGGATCACCTGAGGTCAGGAGTTCGAGACCAGTCTGGCCAACATGGTGAAACCTCGTCTCTACTAAAAATACAAAAAGTTAGCCAGACGTGGTGGTAGGCACCTGTAATTCGAGCTACTCCAGAGGCTGAGGCAGGAGAATTGCTCCAACCCAGGAGGCGGAGGTTGCACCACTGCACTCCAGTCTAGCAACAAAAGGAAAACTCCATCTCAAAAAACAAAAACAAAAACAAAAAACAAAAAACAAAACCACATACACACATTTACAGCAAACACATTGAAAATTTTCCTAACAAATACAATTACAGAATTCCTAATCACAAATTCAAATGAAGCCTGCTACTTGATTTTGTTTAAGTCGTTTAAATGACTAGAAATCTTGCTACCTAAAACAAACAAAGAAAGAAAGACACTCTGAGCTTATCCAATCTGAAACTAAAGATCAACTCAGAAGTGTGGTAAAATACCAGAAGATCACCCATGTTATTATGCCTCTGGTAGACTATTTGAGAAGCACTCTGCATAAGCTGCCCCGTTGATGCTAACGAATGGACTGGGTTTGACCACATTCATAAAAGGTTAAGAGTAACATTGTTTAATACACTTCATTCTTCCCTCATGAACGTGTGGTTTTCACAGGCTCAAAAGTCATAGTTATTTTCAAATATCTGATAGGTTTTAAAAAGTGAGATTATAATAAGGGGAAGCAACTTCACAACTATAAAAATAATCCTAAATTATGTTATAGGCATTACAATAATTATGGATTTATTTATTCACCTAATCCACTAAATGTAGCTTAGGCCCTGTTCAGACTAATAAGTCAATACACTGTGCGACTCAACCTTCAGCATCATATGATTTAATTTCCCTTTGCTTCTTGCAACATTGTAATTATGTGCTTTGAGTTTACTGTAACTAATATTAGTGGTTTTCCCCAAATGCTCACAAACTAAAGGAACAGACAAAAAGCTTTTTGATCACCTAATAAGTATCCTTAGGAGAAAAAAAATTTGCTAATATGGAAACAAGAATTTTTGTTTTTTGTTTTGCGTGTGTGTGGTTTTTTTTTTTTTTTTTTTTTCATGAGATGAAACAAATTCCTTGTATGGTTTTAATTACATGCCAATACTTCATAAACATCTTTTAACATAAAACTCAATAAAGTACCAATTGTGAATAGTTCAGCAGCTCCTATTGGTGGGATTGCACCAACCTTTATAATCACATCCTTGGTCCCCCAAACTGGCCACTTTTAAAATCAAATAAAACAGTAACAAAACAATAGTCCTTTTTAACATAACGTGAGATTGTTTACAGAGTTTGGAAGTTTGGTTTTTTGTTTTGCCCTTGTTAGTACTATGCTTATTATTTGCTTTCCAACCAAATAATGTTACCAAATTATTTCCAGTTATCAAAATTTAGTAGCTATTTTAAATGGCTTTTTGGTTTGGTTCCCCAAAGGCCTGGGTGAAAAACACATCTGTGGTTGATACAATCATCTCTGCTACTTAAAAAGCTCCAAATATACAAAATGTACAAAACTTCCAGGCTCTAGAAGGCTTTCTTGCAAACAGGAAACCTCAGCCACAGGGAAAAAACCAACTTCCATTCTGAGAGTCCAAAATCAAAAGAAGTTATTCTCTTGCTGCCAGCTACCCACTTCCACTGATTCCAATAAGTCCATCTTATTACTCTGCTGTTGATCAATACTGTTAGTAATTCAATGCAGTAATTTTTTTCTCTTTTTCATAGTTGTGAGAAGAAAGGAAGAAGAGAAAAATAATTGAACTTCCCACACACACCGACTCAGTATCATCCCAAGATAAAAATGCATCCACCAGTCAAAGAAGGTAATTTCTGGGTTCTTTGGAAATTGTGATGGTTGTTTCTCAGAATCAACATGTACTGAAAAAGTCAAATTCAGGTGTTAATATAACACACAGATGAACTATTTATTTTCAAATGACAGTTGTCCAGGTCAATAAATGTCTCTTTTTATTTTTATTTATTTATTTATTTATTTTTATTTTTTTTTTGAGACAGTATCTTGCTCTGTTGCCGACGCTAGAATGTAGCGGCATGATCTTGGCTCACTGCAACCTCTGCTTCCTGGGTTCAAGCCGTTCTCCTGCCTCAGCCTCCCAAGTAGCTGGGACTACAGGCACCTGACACCACGCCTGGCCTAATTTTTGTATTTTTAGTAGAGACGGGGTTTTGCCATGTTGGCCAGGCTGGTCTTGAACTCCTGACCTCAAATGATCTGCCTGCCTTGGTTTCTAAATGGGATTTTTAATCATTCATTCTATCCAAATGAAAAACGTCTCAAATGTCTATTACCTTCAATAATTCCACTGAGTATTATCTCTGTAATCACTCTTCCTATTTTTCAACCTCCTGACATTCCTACACAAACTTTCTGCATCTTGCTTTAAATGAATTATTTCTTATGCCTCAATTTAAAAAGGGGTAGGGGGGGACACTCTGAGAGGTATTTCAGAGCTTTCCATAACAACACCCTAGAAAGGGGTAAGCAAAAGGCATTCAGTTCTACCACGAGCTTCCTAATAAATATTCTTGAAGGCTTTTACAAAACCACATTCATTTTCTAAGTGACTGATATCCTTATAGACATTTCCCATCTTTTCTTTGTCCTTTTATTCCCAATCCACCTACTCACTTAATGCATTCTATACATTTCATAAAACTTCTATACACTTAAAAACATTCTGGAATTATACATATGTATCTTATATCACAAGGAAAGAAAAATGATTTATTTTGCAACTTTGTGACCCTCTGTAATCTGTACTCTAGTTAAACAAAAAATAAGATAAAATGCAAGGTATACATCTGTGTACTAACTTGTACACGTTTTAGAAGCAAAGTTGGTGGATGTCGGTCACCTGTTGACAAGATGATTTGGAGTCTAAACCATCTAACTTGTCCCCTTCTTCATCATTTCTGATCCTCTCTCTTTCCCAGCTGCTCAGCAGAGTTCTTTTCTTACCCTGCCACTACACAAACTTCAGAGTTGACTGGCACCCTCTTAATGCCTAACCCCAAAAGTTTTTTCTGCATATTTATTTACATCTCTAAATACATTGGAATCCTTTCAGTTATGGGGAAAAAAAAAAATTCCTTCTATCACTGGCTTCCAAATCACAAGTGTCCCTTTCTCTTCCCTCATTCTTCCTCTCTTTTCTATCCCCTTCAAAGGATACTCTTTTCCTAGCAATGGGGTTAAAAATAATAGTCAAAATCTCTGCTCTCCTAGCGTTTATGCCCTGCTTAAGGGAGACAGACAATAATAACAAGTAAATATAGAATAAATCAAGAGGGGTTAAATAGAAACATAAATAGTACATGCTTAAATAAAATAGTACGGTGCTTATTCACCTTATATTTTATTTACATGCATTTGTTTTTTTCTCTTCCCCTAGAATGCAAGTTTTTTTTGACAGCAAGGCTGTTTCATGTATCTGTGAATCTCTCATAGTAACCAGCAAAGTATCTTATACATGCATAGCTGTCAATCAATAATTGTTAAATAAAAAGACAAATAAAATTCTGAAAATATAAAGCCTAGGGCCCACGAATTAGTGGCAAATAATGCCCGAAGAGGGATGCTTAATTTATATTTTCCTTATTTTGCAGTTTGGACATGTGAGTATAACCAGCTAAATATCACAGCATTTGTAACTGTGAAGGAGAAACAACTTTGATTTTTCTAATAGACAAAAAAAGAATAAATTTTCTTAGGAGTCCCTCAAGCCCCAGATAGCTACAAAGAAAAAAGATTTTAGTGTTTGAAAAAAAGAAATATGCATATCAAATACGAGACAAAGTCTTATAAAACAAAATGCCCTGGAAAAGAGAACATTATATTTTTTAAATATTCTAAATTACTAAGAAATTTATGAAATGATGATCTCAGAGGCTAAATGTGTAATGACAATGTACTTTTGTTCTTCCTATGAGAGCTAATGTTCACATAAAAGAAAACATTAATTGAATATAACTTCTCTATTTGGCAGAAAAGCATAAGAAGGGACTCCATCTCAATTTTCAACAGCACTCTACAACTGACAGTGAACCTCTGATGTCAGTGACAGTGTAAGAACACCTCCCCAAAAGAATGAAGTAAAATATAGAGCAAAAATCACTTTTTAAAATCATAATACTATACTCCACATGGAATTTTCCAACAATAGTCACAAAGATTGTAGGTTTATAAGACTAGTAGCTTAGTTCAGAAATTCAAAGAAAAAAAAAGAAGTCATTTTCACAGATAACATTTTATCAATCATTATATTTAGTAATAAACAGAAGCCAGCTAAAAAAAAGTACTGTGATATTAGTCGTTAGGTAGTGAGCAGGAATGTATAATGCTGCCCCACAGTTCACATACCATACATGCAGCCAAGGTTTGCATCAAAAAGAATAATTCACAAAACCAAGTTGGGTTAAAAATAACCATGAAGAGGAAAAGTCACATCTGAATCATTGAAAGAGGTTTTATATGTGCATATATGTGTAATCTTTTAAAAAGAACAACTAAAAAGGAAACTACTTATTTCTTCCTCTACTTAACTAAGCATTTCCGTCTATAATCAGCTGGTTAGCATGAAGTATTATTAAGACACTATTTTTACAGTACCCATTTTTATGAGTTTTGTATGTTACATGAAGAGTGGTTTTCAAAGAAATGTACAGATTGGTTATTCTCTTTTATACTTCCAATATTAAGTCAAACCAAAGCGCTGATCTTGGCATAAGGTAATGCAAGTGGAAACAAAAACATTTCAATCTCTGAAATGCCTTTCAATTTTCCTCCATTCAGTCTATGACATTAAAGTATTGTTTATCAAAAATAGATTTTAACAAACCCTACATTTAAGATGGTTGCAGAGTTTGTTTCAAATTCAAATAAGAGAAAAAAAATCTTTATTTTAGTAAGTTACTGGCTACTTTAGGAAAAATACATAAAGGCAAATTATTAGACCCACAAGTAATCATGGTTGAGCCTAGTTACAATGATTTAAAATTCAGTCTGGAACCGCAATTATTTTTGCACCAACCTAATAGGTGTCCACTCAAGGAAAATTATTATACAAAAAACTGCACTCGCATGTTTACCACAGCACTATTCACAATAGCAAAGATATAGAATCAACGGAAGTGTCCATCAACAGAAGACTAAAGAAAATATGATATACATACATACACACACACACACACAGACACACACACACAGGAATACTATTCAGCCACAAAAAAGAATGAAATCATGTCTTCTGAAGCAACATGGATAGAGCTAGAGGCCATTATCTTAACTGAAATAACTTACAAACCAAATACCAAATGTTCTCACTTATAAGTGGGAGCTAAATAATGTGTACACATGGACATAGAGTGTGGAATAGTAGACACTGGAGACTCAAAAGGGCGGGAGAGTTGGGGAGGAATGAGGGATGAGAAATTATGTAATGGGTACAATGTACATTATTCAGGTGACCGTTACACTGAAAGCCAAGACTTCACCACTACACAATACATTCATATAGCAAAACTGCACTTGTATCCCTTAAATGTTTACCAAAAAAAAGTGAACTTAGGTTAATTGTAAATATATATTCCAAAGTCTAGAGCAACCACTAAAAATGCACAACTGATATGCTAAAAAAGAGAGAAAATGAAATCATATAAAAAGTTTAGTTAAAAGAATGTAGAGAAGTAAGCATTCATATGCAGTAAAATGATACAGATGAAAATTACAGACAAATCTCTTTCAGTAGAGGAATTAATAAATTACGGAACCATGAAATATTTGACTATGAAGCTATATATACACTGATATATTAAGAGCATTAAGCTATGGTAAGTGGAAAGCATACTGCAAAACAATACATTAAAAATCTCTTCTATACAATTGTTTAAAATGATGGAAGACAAAAAGAAAAGGGAGGATGGCAGGAAAGGAGTGAGGGAAAGCCATAAATATACATACCAATCTGTTAGCAGTGGTTCTTTCTGGCAGGAGAAATGAGACTCAGAATGAATGAAAAGGGGTTATTGAACTTAATTATCATATACAATTTTTCTACATATGCTATGCATTGTAATGAGAATCCCTAGATATATTATTTATACAAATCTTCTTTAAAAAAGAAAAAGCAACGGAAGCAGAAGGGAAGAATATTATGGTATTATGGTTTCCACAAAACTAACAAAGTGGTTGCTAGCTTACCTCCATCATTGGCTGAAAGGATTTCAACCAAATCATTTCAAATAAAAACTTGAGATCCACCATTAATTGTTTTAATTTACAATTTCATTTAATGGCTAATTTGATTTATAACTATTCTTGTTTTTTTTTTTTTTTTTTTTTTTTTGAGACATAGTTTTTGCTGTTGCCCAGCCTGAAGTGCAGTGGTACGATCTTGGCTCACTGCAATCTCCGCCTCCCAGGTTCAAGAGATTCTCCTGCCTCAGCCTCCCAAGTTCAAGAGATTCTCCTGCCTCAGCCTCCCAAGTAGCTGGGATTATAGGTGCTGGCCACCACACCTGGCTAATATTTGTATTTTTAGTAAAGACAACGTTTCACCACGTTGGCCAGGCTGGTCTCAAACTCCTTGACCTCATGTGATCCACCTGCCTCTCTCAGTCTCCCAAAGTGCTAGGATTATAGGCCATGGCACCCAGCCTACAACTATTCTTCATACAAGTAGTTTAGTTTGGCTTGTGAACTAAACCAAGGATCAAATACAATTTGGGAGCTGGAAGGAATTTTAGGAACCATCTGTATCTGCCCCCTCCCTTTACATATGAGGAAATTAAGAATAAAGAGATTTGTCCTAAAACAGACAACTAATTACACCATCAGTTGTTAAAAAGAGAAAAAAACTCAACCTCCTTGCTTCTAGTCTAGTCCTCTGGTAAATTCAATTTATTTCCTTCCATTCACCTTGTAAATATCATCTGTGCTTCCTAAATAGTTTCTGAAAATTTTCCTTTTTCAATCCCATTTCCAAATTATCTGCCTGAAAAGAATTTCACATTTATGTGCTGAATCCAGAAGAGACAACATAGAGCTTAGCATGGCAAAAGCATTTAGAAACTGCCTCTTATCTAACATTTTTGTTTTTATTCTTAACAAAACTGCTGAAGCAACTTGTTTAACCAATGAGACAGACACGAAGTTGAGAGTGGAAACAACTGTCTTGACTCCCAGAACACTGTTCTTCTATATTTCATACCATTTTACATTTTTTATTTTTTAAATAAAAGGCAGTGTGTTCTTGCACAACAAACACCCACTGGCTAACAAGATGACTTTGGGAAGTCACTGAACTCTTGCAAACTAAGTTTCAGCCATTAAAGGAACAGGGTCAATTAGGTAAGCTCTGACATTTCTTGCTCCTTTCCATGAGTCTGGAATTTCTAAGATATGGCTCAGTATGTATTAGGTAATGGATCCCAGTGGCAAGATGAAATACTGCAGGTCAACTCCATGAACGGTTTTATGGAGTTATACAAAGCAACAGAACAGAGCAGAGTTCAGGAACTCCTTAGCATAAACCCAAACTTGGAGAAGTAGAACTAGCTAATCTGTAGTTTTAGACTCAGTAAAGTACTTGGGATCATTCTCAACAACCATAAAGTTACCACGTGCCATAATTATACATCCATCACAGGGTTTCTAGGAACTGAATGTTTTTATTTTTTAATTTTTAATTTTTGTGGGTACATAGTAGGTATATATATTTATGAGGTACATGAGATGTTTTGATACAGGAATGCAATGTGAAATAATCACAACATCGACTACAGGGTATCCACCCCCTCAAGCATTTGTCCTTTCTGTTTCAGATGATCCAATTACACTCTTTTAGTTATTTTAAAATGTATAATTAAGTTGTTATTATTGGCTATGGTCACCCTGCTGTGCTATCAAATAGTAGGTCTTATTCATTCTTTCTTTTTATTTTTTGTACCTGTTAAGCATCCCCACCTCCCGCCAAGTCCTCCACTACCTTCCCCAGCCTCTAGTAATCATCCTTCTACTTTCTATGTCCATGAGTTCAATTGTTTTGATTTTTAGATCCTATAAATAAGTGAGAACATGTGATGTTTGTCCCTCTGTGCCTGGATTATTTCACTTAACATAATGATCTCTCCCAGTTCCATCCATGTTGTTGCAAATGACAAGATCTCATTCTTTTTTATGGCTGCATAGTACTCCATTGTGTATACGTGCCGCATTTTCTTTATTCATCCATCTGCTGGACACTTAGGTTGCTTCCAAATTTTGGCTATTGTGAACACTGCTGCAATAGACATGGGGGTGCAAATATCTCTTCAATATACTGCTTCCCTTCTTCTGGGGATATACATAGCAGTGGGATTGCTGGATCACATGGTAGCTCTATTTTCAGTTTTTTGAGGAACCTCCAATCTGTTCTCCATAATGGTTGTACTAATTTACACTCCCACCAACAGTGTACCAGGGTTCTCTTTTCTCTGCATCTTCACCAGAGTTTGTTTGCCTGCCTTTTGGATATAAGCCATTTTAACTGGGGTGAGATAACATCTCATTGTACTTGTGATTTGCATTTCTCTGATGAGCAATAATTTGAGCACTTTTTCATATGCCTGTTTGTAATTAACATCTCATTTAGTTTTGATTTGCATTTCTCTGATGAGCAATAATGTTGAGTGCTTTTTCATATGCCTGTTTGCAATTTTTATGTCTTCATTTGAGAAATGTCTATTCAAATCTTTTGCCCATTTATTGATCAGATTATTAGATGTTTTCCTATAGGGTTGTTTGAGCTCCTCATATATTCTGGTTATTAATCCCTTGTCAGATGGATAGTTTGCAAATATCTTCTCCCATTCTGTGGGTTGTCACTTCACTTTGTTGATGTTTCCTTTGCTGTGGAGAAGCTTTTTAACTTGATATAATCTCTTCTGTCCATTTTTGCTTTGGTTGCCTGCGCCTGTAGGCAAGAAATTTTGCCAAGACTAACGTCCTAGAGATTTTCCCCAATGTTTTCTTGTAGTAGTTTCATAGTCTGGGGTCTTAGATTTAAGTCTTTAGTCCGTTTTGATTTGATTTTTGTATATGGTGAGAGATGGGAGTCTAGTTTCATTCTTCTGCATATGGATATCCAGTTTTCCCAGTGCCATTTGTTGAAGAGAGTTTTCCAGAGAGTATGTTCTTGACACCTTTGTGGAACATGAGTTCACAGCAGGTGTGTGGATTTGTTTCTGGGTTCTATACTCTGTCCTATTGGTCTATGTGTGTTTTTATGTCAGTCCCATGCCATTTTGGTTACTATAATATAATCTGAAGTTATATAATGTGATTCCTCCCATTTTGTTCTTTTTGCTTAGGACAGCTTTGGCTATTCTGGGTCTTTTGTGAGTCCACATACATTTTAGGGTTGTTTTTTCTATTTCAGAAGAACGTCATTTGTATTTTGATAGGGATTGCCCTGAATCTTTAGATTGCTTTTGGTAGTATGGACATTTTAACAATATTGATTCTTCCAATCCATAAACATGAAGTATTTTTCCATGTTTTGGTGTCCTCTTCAATTTCATTTCATCGGTGTTTTGTAGTTTTAGTTACAGAGATCTTTCTAGGTAGTGAACTTTTGATGAGCATCTAGTTTTCTACTCTTACTATTCCTCTCATTAACATTCTGAGAATGCATCTAATAACTCATAACAATTATGTAAATCGCATATGCTATTAAGCCGAAGACTTTGGTTTTCTTTTAAAACAGCATTCAACAATGGTAATTGTTAAAACAAAATAACAATAAAACCTAAGTCTGATTCTAATGTATTTGAGGAGATAGTACATGAATATAATCAACCTTTTTCTGAAAAATCACTAGAGATAGACCTTAAATGCCTATTCATGACTCACTTCTCAGCTCATATTTTGCCACTGGGAAATTCTTATTAACATATTAACATATGGTTATGTATTTATTTTACTATATATCACCATGAGCCTTGTCAGTGTCTTACAACTTGGGGATTAACCTAGTTATAGGAAAGATTTCATGCTGTATTATTGTTGTAGAATTTCTTTTCACAATCAGTATTAACTGTGGGTCCTTCTCTTTGCTAGGTTCTAGAGGTAGGTCTAGAAATACAAATGGAGTACCTGACTCATAGTGCTTATAGCAGTGAAATAATCTATATTTGGAAGAATGTAATCTTCTTAATGTTATACTTACTGATAAACTTGTTTTGCATAGTCTCCAACAGGGCTTGGTGAGCATCTTCAGCTTGTAAAGCATGTGAACATTCTCTAGCCAGTATGGTGCGAACAAGATGCTCTCCACATCCTAGAAATCCAAAGAAACCAACAGTTGAGGAAAGCAGCACCTAACACCCTGCTTATTTCAATAGCATTAGAATATCCTTATGCATCATTTAAGAGAGTAGTTAGCTGGGAAAATAATTCAGTGAGGGATGACATGACTTCCATGAGCAATCTGGCAATTTTAGTAAAGAGATTCAGCAGAAACTAAACACAAAGTTTATCAATCAAAAACAAACCAACACAAATTAATATTATACATAGTTCTCTGTTTAACTAATATGTGTTATGACTGGTGTTAGGCACTTAAAAAAAAATCCCCCTAAAAAATATTATGTGTAATTGTTAAACCACATTGGTACTTTTTGATATATATTCATTGCCACAAATACCGTCAGTTCATAAAAGTGTGAATTTTTCAGGACACAGGCATGGGCAAAGACTTCATACCTAAAACACCAAAAGCAATGGCAACAAAAGCCAAAATTGACAAATGGGATCTAATTAAACTAAAGAGCTTCTGCACAGCAAAAGAAACTACCGTCAGACTAAACAGGCAACCTACAGAATGGGAGAAAATGTTTGCAATCTATCCATCTGACAAAGGGCTAATATCCAGAATGTGCAAAGAACTTAAACAAATTTATAAGAAAAAAACAAACAACCCCATCGAAAAGTGGCCAAAGGATATGAACAGACACTTCTCAAAAGAAGACATTTATGCAGCCAACAAACATGAAAAAAATGCTCATCATCACTGGTCGTCAGAGAAATTCAAATCAAAACCACAATGAGATACCATCTCACACCAGTTAGAAATGCGATCATTAAATGGTCAGATGCTGGAGAGGATGTGGAGAAACAGGAACACTTGTACACTGTTGGTGGGACTGTAAACTAGTTCAGCCATTATGGAAGACAGTGTGGCGATTCCTCAAGGATCTAGAACTGAAAATACCATTTGACCCAGCAATCCCATTACTGGGTATATATTCCAAGGATTATAAATCATTCTACTGTAAAGACACATGAACATGTATGTTTACTGCAGCACTCTTCACAATAGCAAAGACTTGGAACCAACCCAAATGTCCATCAATGATAGACTGGATAAAGAAAATGTGGTACATAGGCCAGGTGCGGTGGCTCACGCCTGTAATCCCAGCACTTTGGGAGGCCAAGGTGGGTGGATCACCTGAGGTCAGGAGTTCGAGACCAGCCTGGCCAACATGGTGAAACCCCATCTCTACTAAAAAATACAAAAATTTAGCTGGGCATGGTGGCAGGTACCTTAATTCCAGTTACTTGAGAGGGAGAGGAGAATCATTTGAACCCGGGAGGCAGAATTTGCAGTGAGCCGAGATCAAGCCATTGTGCTCAAGCCTGGGGGACAAGAACGAGACTTCTCAAAAAAAAAAAAAAGAAAGAAAGAAAGAAAGAAAAAGAAAATGTGGCATATATACACCATGGAATACTATGCAGCCATAAAAAAGATGAGTTAATGTCCTTTGCAGGGATATGGATAAAGCTGGGAGCCATCATTCTCAGCAAACTAACACAGGAACAGAAAACCAAGCACTGCATGTTCTCACTCATAAATGGGAGTTGAACAATGAGAACACATGGACACAGGGAGGGGAACATCACACACCACGGCCTGTCAAGAGGTGGGGGGCTAGAGGAGGATAGCATTAGGAGAAATACCTAATGTAGGTGACAGGTTGATGGGTGGAGCAAACGACCATGACACGTGTATACCTATGTAACAAAACTGCACGTTCCACACATATACCCCAAAACTTGAAGTATAATAAAAAAAAAATAGTAAAATAAAAAAGAACAGGAGCCATTAGGATCTTCAAGGAAAAAAATGCCCTCTTCAACCAGAAACAAATGTGCTGAATAGGTAAAACACTGCCTTTGACTATTACTTCAGTCATAGTAGATTAGAAATATGTCATATTATAAACAGTCAATTAGAAATAAGATTACATTCCTCTCCAGTGTTGGAAGTGGATGTTTTAAGAAAAGTATTCAGCAAGACTGGAAAATGAGAGGAAAGAAAAAGAATCAATAGAAGAATGGGAATTCTGAAGTAGTTGTTCACCTATTCAGTAAAAAAAATAAATAAAGGCCTTCTAAAAGGGGGAAAAAAAAAAGTATGATTTTTTTTTTTTTTTTTTTTTTTTTTTAGAAATTGCCTGATATTTGCCAGAAATGGCTTTGGCTTCCCTGTATTTTTGGTAAAGTGTAAATGCAAACATCCTTCAGGATCTAAATATCTCTTTGTGAATGAATATCTACACTTCGAGGAAGATCTACATTCATAATCCAGTGTATAACTCTGTGGCATTCCCTATTCAGTAAATTTTTACAATATTGTTTTTGTAACTGGGAAAAAGATGACAATAAAGCTAACAGAAACCATGCTGGACAGTTACTATGCACAAACATCGTGCTTAGCTCATGAAACGCCATAAAGTTTAGTTCCCTTTGTGCACATACTTGACGTTGGACAGTGAAATGTTACACTTTAGGACAATAATAACTGCTAGGAAATTGGCATTTTATAAACTAAATGAATGTTCAGAAGGTTATATATACATGCCTGAAGTCAAAAAGCTAAACCACATGAAGTTAACATTACATCAAAAATACATAATGTATGTCAGAAAGACCTTACTCTGTTGTTCTATAGGAATATACATATAGGGCTTTCTAATAATTGATCTTTTTACCAAGAAACTTTAAAAATTATGACTCATATTCTCTGACATTGATCATCTTTAACAAAGAGCCATGAAACCCAAGTTTATTCTCCTGTAGGTTCCAATCAATGAAAGTTTGACTTCTGTGGTTTTACCTACAAAATTCCAAGGTTTCATAGAATATGCTGCCATAGAGCTGAAGTGTGATTCAAAGGCAAACAGTTCCACTCCTTATTCACCAATATTAGAAATAAGCCTTTCATTATATCCTCTTTTTGTCCTTACTTTTCCAAGTAAGAGTATGTGTATGTTCTTACGTCTTAGCAGAAAATATGGATTATAAAAGACCTGGCAAGACGCCTAGAAGTAAAACATACCGAGTTCTTAGAAAAGAAAAATTTTAGCATCAAAAAGTACGACAAATGAATAGATTAAAACACATAATAAATTCATAACTTATGTTTTTAAAAGCACTGATCACCTTTGGAGGATGCTATGAAACCAACTCACTATTCTGAAAACTGATAACAAGAAAACAAGCAAGCATGTTTCTGTCCTTCCAACAGGAACTATATACCAGAGTGACCAAACAATTTATGAAGGAGTATTTTCTCTATAGAAGTATCCCAGATAATAAATGAAAAAGAAATTAATAGAATTAGAATATAACAATTTGCAACCCATAATGTAATAACTGATAGAGGCAATCATCAGTGGCTGCTAATACCACAGAAAGACACCAGACGCTATGTATCTCTTGACAAAATCATACCTATGTAGTCTTGCCCACTGCCCAAAAAAACTATACTTGAATCTGATTAGGCCTCTAAGTTCAGTTATCAATTTCCAGAAGTAAAGAACATCTGCAAGAAAACCTACAGTTACATCATACTTAATGATGAAATGCTGAATTGTTTCTCCCTAGGATCAGAAATAGGGCAATGATGTCTGCTTTCATCACTTTTCTTCAACAATGTACTGGAGATTTCAGCTGTTGTAATAAGGCAAGGGGGAAAAAGGCATAAAGAATAGAAAGGAAGAAGTAAAACTGCCTCTATTCACAGATGATATAATTTTCTAGGTAGAAAATCCCAAAGGATCTACAAAACAGCTATTAGAGGTATCTCTCCATATTCTTCCTTTCTGGTTAGTCTAGGACAAAGGCCAGCAGAAGATACCTGCCTGGTATTTACTAGTCCTCAAAATATGGACCTGACCTTCATTTCTTTCCCCATTCATTCATTTGCCAGGCTGTTACTGAGTCCCTACTCTGTGGTAGGCCCAGAGTACATAGCAGTTGGCAGGGGTGCTACTACATATTGTCAGACCTCCCCAAAAGTGTCAGACCCCTGCTTGGTTACTTAGTATTCACTTAACTGTCATTCTGGCCAGTCCAGATGTCAATGCCCTGACTGTGTATTCTATACACCAACTCAAGGATTCATGTAAAAACCCTGGATTCAGCAGGAATCCTGGACATTCCCACGACCCTAGGAGTGCCAGTCTCTATGACCAGGTCATCTTACATTAATCCTAACCCTTACTCTAGACCCAGCTCACTCCTTCCCAGTATGTTTCCTGTTGCTGAGAATTCAGCTGTCCCATGCTCAAAGATAATACAGGTCTTCTCTTGTGGGTATTCCTAAACTTTCAAAACCCACACTGAAGATGAATTCTCAATAAAAAATTCCAACCCCCAACTTCAACACACATATACGTACAACCATAAGGAAGAATGAGCAATAGCAAAAAACATAAAAAAACTATTTCAAGAAATGAAAATAATTGGACACCAGTTGAAAACAAATTTGTAAAAGGCCAAATAGTAAGTATTTTAGGCTTTGAATGCTACATGTAATTTCTCCCTATCAAATATTCTTAATTTTTTTTTTGCAACAAGTTTTAAAAACTAAAAAATCGTTCTTAGCTCATGAGCTATACAAAAACAGGCCATGAACCAGATTTGGCCCACGGATCATAGTTTTGCCTATCCCTGAAACAGAGCAAACTGTAGTACAATAAGAGAAAGAAACGGAGCCTAGAATGATAAAGAGAAAGAAAATGAGGCGTTAAGAGTCCCAAAGTGTAAAATAATAATGTCCAATGCATTAATAGGCATTTTGAAAGAGAGGAAAGAAAGGGAAAGAAAGCACTAATATTTGTATAATGAGTAAGAATTTTCCAGAATTTAAGTTGTTAAAGACCCACATAGAGTTCCAAAAAAGAGGAATAAAAATAAAAATCCATCCTTAGTTGTATCATTTTGAAGCTCTGGACCAAAGACAACAAGAAAATATTAAAAACTAACCAAAAAGAAAAGAGAAAAATTTCACCTACAAAAAAATTCAAAAATATTTAAATTAAACTAACTAAATATCTCCAAGCAACAAAAGAAGCCACAAGACTAGTATTTTAAAGATGCTACGGCAAAAAAACAAGCAAACAGAAAAAAACACTGCCAACCTGGAATCAGTTAAACTACCACTCTAGAGTGAGGGTGAATAGAGACCATTTCAGACATGTAACAAATGAGACAAATTCATTTCTTAGAGATTTTAACTCTCAGCTCACTTTTACTCTGCCCAACACTACTCCTTGTCATCATTCTTGCTGAATTTAATATTTACCTAGATGATTCTCCCAATATCTCGGCTTTTGGTATTCTGATATCCTCTCCTCCGGTTATCCACACTACCTAATAAACTCACACCCATCTTCAGCAGTAACGTGAACAACTCAGTCATCTCAATTGGAATCATCTCACTCCTATCTTTCCAGCTCCCTCCCTTGGGCACTCCAACTCCAACATTCCCTCCATCTCACCAAAAGCCGCCATCCATTAATTCTTCATCAAACATGTCTGGCAAAAACCTACCCTCGAGTAACAGTCAGAATAGCTATACTGGGCTGCAAAAACAATGCCCAAATCTCAGTTACTTAAAATACATTTCTCATTAATGTTATAGGTCATACCTGGATCACCTGAAGATCTGCTTCACACACTCACTCAAACCTAGGTGAAAGGAACAAACCTAGGCAGATGAGACTCCATCACCTGTAAATGCACTACCTGAATCACATACTTCCCCTCCACAATGAGGCCTCCAGAATGAGGCCACCCTGCTGTTCCAGAAGGCTGTTTTACCCCCATAGCCTGAAAGTGACAAATATCATTACCATTCCAGTCCCTGGCCAGAAAGAGCTATATGTTCTTAGGCAACTACAAGGGGTCTGTGAGATACAGGGGAATATATGGATCTTCAGAGAGCATTAAGTTGAATGTCTCTGCCATATCTGACTAAATCCAACTTTCCATGTCTGCACTTGCATAGCTAAGCGTGAGGCACAGCAGCATGAGGGATGACATGCACGAGCATCAAGGCCCATCCATGGTCACTGAGTGCGATAGAAAGAAGAAAGAAGAAGAAAGAAGAAGGAAGGGAAGGGAAAGGGAAGGGAAAGGGAAGGGAAAGGGAAGGGAAGAAGGAAGGAAGGAAACATCATTCACTGAGGACAGCAGGAGAGAAAGGACAGACCTGAAAACCAAAGGGTACTGCTGGGTAGCCTGACTAGACCCAGTCTCTTCCTAGGCATCTGTTACATGAGATTTTTAAATTTAAGTTTAAATTTAAAAACTTGCCTCTTTAGCAACTGCAATTCAGTTCTCCTTTTTAAGGCTACATCCATTCCTATCATAAATAATATAAAATTACCATTTAACCATTTGTAAAGTATGCAATTCAGTGGCATTAGTACATTCACACTGTTGTACAACCATCAGCACCATCGAGCTCCAGAACTTTTTCATATTCCCAAATGGAAACTCTATGTATGTATATGCCATATGTTCTTTATTCATTCATCTGTCAATGAATATATGGGGCCAAACGCATTCTTAACCTATATACGTGGCCCTTTGCTGGTGATTGAAAATGGCTCAGAAAACTTTACACTGAAAGAAGATGACCTCTAGCTACTTTTTCCAATTCAAACATGCAACTTTGTGTCGATTCAAACATAATTTCTGATAAGCTCATATACATATATTTATCAGATGCCATTAGCAGCGATACACAAAAAAGAATATTAAACTGATCTTTTTAGGGGGGAAATCCAGGATATATTTAATTGCATCCAACTACAGAATTTCTTTTTAGTTCATTTGGATAAAAAAAGAGTACTTTGATTAAATGCTTTATATTGTCTGAACAATGGAGTCCTGCATATTTTAAAACCACCTTTTATCCATCTAAAGAATGACCACTTGCTCAACCATGTGACACCACTTCAGTGAAGCTACCTTTAAATCATCTGTTTTTGGATTTGTCTGGAATCCAGAAAAAGCTGGCAAAACCCCAAAGAAACTAGAAGAGTTAATTAATAAAGTATCTTTATTTTCCTGTCATCTAAATCCTTCCAATAATGCCATTATTTCTCTAGTGGATACATTAGCTTACATTACAAAAAGCTTCTGTATCTTTACGATATGAGAAATCTGAGATTTCTGTGTCAAGAAGCAGGGTCTTTTTAAAGAAGAGGACAGCTTGTACATTTTATTCACTCGATTCATTCAATCTCATTTTCTCTCCTCCTTCCCTCCCTCACCCCTCCTACCCTCTTACACACACACCCCTACCTTAAGGCCTATAGGGTAAGGGTTAATATTATCTGTTCTGCAGTCAGACTCATGTTTGAATCCAGCAGGGTGACTTTGGGTTATTTAGGGCTTAGTTTCCATAGCTGTAAAACGGGGAATGGGATACCAACTACCTCACAGGTTGTTTTGAGGACAAAATGAGAAAAATCACATAAAGCATTTAGCATGGAGTTGACCATAGAGTAAGCACTTAATAAATACTACAATGAGGAAAACAACCATCTTAAGAAAAATTTTCTACTACTTTCCTGCCTCTCATCCTATTCTCTGTATGTTCCTTCTATTAAAGTGATTTCCGGCTAGCTTAACAATCGTCACTGAGAGAGCCTAAAATAGAATTTAAAAGTGTATCCTTTGCCTTGTAATTCTAAATGAAGGCTGCTGCTTTCAAATCAAGCTAAGCCTTCATATAGGGTAAAAATGACCACCTAGATAAACCTCCCATTATCAAAACAAAGCAAATAGTATGATAAAGATTTCTCTTAGTCTGGCAGGAAGCATTTTAACTGTGGTTATCTAGAGATTGTGGATCATGCTTGATTTTTCTCATTTATTCCTTTTATTTTCCCCAGTATCTAAAATAAATACCTACTTTTTTCTCCAACAGGTTTATTGCCCGACTTAAGATTACACTCCTGCGTTCACAGTACTTTCTCTTAAGGCTAGTTAGTAAAGGGGAAAGCAAAGTTTCCCATAATGGGATTTGGCCCCATTCTCTTCACTTCACTGTATCTTGAGTACATGAGTTGATCAGAGTGAACATGAACCGATGCCATAGGTGTTTTATGTTGCCTGACCTTCATCACACATTTATAAATTTTTTTAACTTCAGCTCTAGTGATAGATGCATCCTTCAAAACAAGATAATTAAATATAGGGATTGCGACAGCCCAACAAAATCATATTGTCAAATTAAGTTTTAGTTCCAAAAGGTAAAAGTAACAAACTAAAAAGCTTTTGCAATAAGAATAGAGAAACATCAAAATTTACCAACTCTTGGCTAACATATAAGATATAGCTTCATTGCATTTCTAGATTATTTTCTATCTTTTTTGTCTTCATCTCATGTAGTAGCAGCAGCAGTGGTGGGATGAGCCCCGTTATTACAAAATGAAAATTAAAAGACCTTTATGTGTCCAGTTATTAATGTAGTGCTCTAATGGTTGAGGATGATAATTTCTCCACAGGACCTCAAAATAGGATTAGGATTTTAAAATGTAACTCATAATCTCACAGATCTTTCTTATTCTTGCAGACTTTTTGTCTTCTAACCCACTCCCACCTCAATTCTAATACGAAGAGCCCCCAGAGGGGAAAAAGTGAAGTTGCTTTCATAGGAGAGACAACCCACATTCCTAGGCAGCCTCCTACAAAAGCACAGGCTCGACAGCAACAAAAGCTCACATTCAGTACCCCTGGCACACCACACGTCTCCAAGGATTACTGATGATTTTGAAGTATTTATGTCATCTTATAAATGCTGCCATTCACTCTCACTGTGGCTAGTGGGCATCTGAAAAATCTTTCAACACATCCCCTGTTAGAAGTCCACAGGGACAGATAAGTAATAAGAAAGGGCCTTTCCAAATTTAAAAGGAAACATTTGGTACTTCAGTTTCCAGTATTGCAACATCTCTTTTTCAACAAAGGAATTTATTACACAGTACGTCACCTTTTCCCTGTCAAAGGATTTATCGCCAATTTTGGAATTGGGTTACTTCTGGTTTTCAAGCCTGTCTTGTGAAATTAAAGAGAGAGCTACCTTAAAAGTGATAGGACACACGATTTCGGTCTTCACAGTGCCCCTATGGTTATCAAATCTGGAACCTATTATATACAAGGGGAAAACATAAGGAGCTTCATAAAGAGATGGAATAAGTAGTGAAGATGTCTAATCCAGTCACATCTTAAGGTTACAGCTCACCAACATATATTTAGTGTTTCCCAAATATTCAGACTTCTCTGTAATCCATAACTTGTCTCATGCTTTGGATATTTATTGTAATCTATCAAAAACAACTCAGGCTTTTCCATTTTTTCTGTGATAAATAATAACCAAAAGAAAAATCAATTTTATAATTATCTCCTAGAGATATCATCTCTTACAAAGGATGTGATTGACAAATGTATTAGCATTTCATAATTATTTTTAATATTGAGAAATACATTATCACAGTTATGATTAAACACAGATATCTAGAGCATGGTGCTAGACATATAGTACATACACTAAGTGCTTTATACATATATTAGTTTTTATCACTATTGTCAATTTTATTGAGAGGATATAACCAAATCACACACACATACAAAAAAATCCCAACTGTCTAAAGTAGCTCCATAAATAGGAAAGGTTCCAGTTTTATGAATGCAAATACTTTCATAGATAAAAACCTTTTTGAAAAAAAACTAAAACATACCAAACAAACCAAAAAAAAAAATCTTCAACAAACATGAGTAGTGAAAACCCTTCATCAAATCTACCATGTCAGAGGACGTCTGCAGTTGACAAGGCTTCAGCCACTCTCTTTTCCTTGCTCTTCTAGGTGTGTCCGTGAGGGTGCTGCCAGAGGAGGCTGACATTTGAGTCACTGGATTAGGAGAGGAAGACCCACCCTCAATGTGGGTAGGTGCTATCCAGTTGGTTGCCAGCAAAGCAAAAACAAAGCAGGTGGATGAAGGTGGGATAATTTTGCTTGCTGGGTCTTCTGGCTTTTCCCTTTCCCATATTGGATGCTTCCTCCTGCTCCTCCTGCCCTTGGACATCAAACTCCAGGTTCTTCAGCCATTGGATTCTTTCACTTACACCAGTGGTTTCCTGGAGGCTCTTGGGTCTATGGCCACAGATTGAAGGCTGAAGTGTCAGCTTCCCTGGTTTTGCGGCTTTCGGACTCAGACTGAGCCACTACTGGATTCTTTCTTCCCCAGCTTGCAGACGGCCTGTCGTGGGACTTCACCTTGTAATCACATGAGCCTAATAAACTCCCTTTCACATACATAAATATCCTATAAGTTATGTCCCTCTGGAGAACCCTGACTAATACACATCTCAATGTAGAAATTTACCCAATATTCATTTTGAGTGTGAATACAGATAATAAAGCAGAACCTTGCTTTCTGTTCTAAATGATTTATATTTAGTTATCTAAATTATAACACTCTCATTAGAGCATCAGGGACAAATGAACCCAGGGAAGGAGGGAATAAAATCAGAGGCAACCATCACCAGTAAAAGTGGTACTCTGATCTATGGTGGTGCGCTAAGATTGTATCACTACATTGTATTTATCTGGGAAACAAGAGTATATGTATAAGCATTAGACTTATCCACACCTGAGAACTTCATTAGGAAAGTAGCCATAAAAGAAGCAACACTGTTTGTAATGTTCAGTTGATGCTCTTGTCAATCTTCTGTCTGAATTCCTGCCCCATCAGAGAGAAGGATCACATACAAGGAGAACCAGCTCTGGCTGTAGAACCTGAAATTAGTCACTTATGACATCCATGCTTCAGTTTCCTCATTTGAAAAACTAAATGGCTTAGCTTTAATAGTTTTATATTCCTCACAAAATATTTTTACCTGAATATAGTTTTAGAACTTTAATAACTTGCTGGTTGAAATTTCGTTAAGAGGCTTGCAATAGGCAGATGACTTAAAAAACCCTTTTAAAAAGCTATTAATTAATGAAAAAGTATACTTAGATTGAATTCAACTATAGAAAACTTAAATTTTTTTTAGGGAAAAAGGGTCACTGCCTCACTGATTCCCTATTAAATAATTAACTACTGTATATCTGGGGTTTTACAATTATCTTGCAAGGAAAGTACTGTCATCTCCCCATCTGACAAACAAGAAAAGTGATTTGGAAGAACGGAAAGTCTAAGATCCAAGTATTGTGACTCCTAGTAACATGCTCATTCCATAACAGTCACTGCAGAAACCAGGCTAATATCATCACATGAATAAAGGAGATACAAAGAAAATCCAAAGCCCCAAAAATCTGAGAACATGGACAAGAACATAGTAATAATTATCTGCAAATAAGGAGCACAACAGGTTCTGATACTAACACTTATGACTGTAGATAGCCCCCAATTTTAACCAGAAAGTCCTATAAATAGTAAGTCACCAAGCACATCACAAAGAAATAGAATTAAAGATATTATTTTGCCTCTAAGCCATGGTGTGCATGGTGTGCATTTCATGAGCCAAAAATAAATAAAGCCAAAATGCAGTTATAAATGTCTACAAATATGTAGATGTCACGTAAAATAAATATTCCACTATACATATTGATTATACACATGGTATAAAGCCCACAAACAGAAAGAACATAAGCAAGATAGTTATACTACATCATAAATCTAACCTATAACTACTAAGCCAGCCCTATATATTAAATATTTAATTAATAATTTTCTTAATGATTTAATATTTGGAAGTAATTTATTGGGGTCATTTTGATATCTTTAAAAGCTGAAAAGGAAGTCTGAGCCGATGTTATTTTTCAATAAATTCCTCTGTACAAAGGAGAGGCAATATAAATCATTTCATCAGTTTTAAAGCTGTACCCAAAGTTTAAAAACGACATTCAGTGTTTAGAGGCCAAATAAAGTACCACAGAAAAAAGTGTTAAATTTGCTCACCACTCATTGCTTATCCCTTTCTCTATTCAATACAGTATCAAGGGAAGTTTTGAGTGTGGGGAAAGACACAACTGTTCTGAAGGAGGAAGGAGAAAATGGTAATCATATTTTATTCTCTAAATCTGGGTAGAATTTAAGGAATATCAATACAGAAATTGTCCAAAAGTTGTCCTTACCACAAACTAGAAAAATTATCTGATGAAAGAAGCAGATAAAAGAAGAAAGGGTCAAAATACAGGAAGGCCACCTCAAATAAGTCACGTAACAAAAGACAAATAGACAATATAAAATTTGGGACTCTTCAAGGTTTTAACTTGACACTATTATTAAGAAATAATACCAGGAAAAGGAGGAAATATATCAACTTGTATTACTTGTTAAATGTATTTATTTAATTTATTTTAGTCAGCAAGTTAATTTACAATTTTATTCAAAATTACCTAAGATTGTGCTTCCTAATCTCTTTCAGGTCATAAGAAAAAGACATATCTTTGACTAAAATTTTTCATATAGTCTCAGGAAATTCACAGAATGCTCCATAAAAGCCCATATGTAGATTCCATAGGGTCTACAAATCCCAAATTAAGAAACCACATGGCTGTAATTTTATTTAAAAATCTATAAGCATATGACTTTAAACCTGTAGGCTAAGGTTTCAATTTGATTTTGATTTTTTTTTTCCTTGAAACGGAGTCTTGCTCTGTTGCCCAGGCTGGAGTGGACTGGTGCAATCTCAGCTCACTGCAACCTCTGCCTCCCAGGTTCAAGCCATTCTCCTGCCTCAGCCTCCTGAGTAGCTGGGATTACAGGTGCCTGCCACCACACCTGGTTAATTTTTGCATTTTTTAGTAGAGATGGGGTTTTGTTATGTTGGCTCAAACTCCTGATCTCAGGTAATCCACCTGCCTTGGCCTCCCAAAGTGCTGGGATTATAGGAGTGAGCTACCACACCCAGCCCAGTCTGATTTTGATTTTTAATACTGTTGCTGGACCCATGAACTACAGTGACACTATCATTGCCTAGAGGCTAACATGAAAATTGCAGTAAAGGGGGGCGCACCCAAGATGGCCGAATAGGAACAGCTCCAGCCTCCAGCTCCCAGCATGAGTGACACAGAAGATGGGTGATTTCTGCATTTTCAACTGAGGTACCGGGTTCACCTCACTGGGGTGTGTCGGACAGTCAGCGCTGGTCCATGGGTGCAGCCCCACCAGCGAGAGCTGAAGCAGGGCGAGGCATCACCTCACCTGGGAAGTGCAAGAGGGAAGGGAATTCCTTTTCCTAGTCAAAGGAAATTGAGACACACAACACCTGGAAAATCGGGTAACTCCCACCCTAATACTGTGCTTTATCAAGGGACTTAGCAAACAGTACACCAGGAGATTACATCCCACACCTGGCCTGGAGGGTCCCACACCCACGCAGCCTCCCTCATTGCTAGCACAGCAGACTGAGATCTAGGTGCAAGGCAGCAGCGAGGCTGGGGGAGGGGCATTCACCATTGCTGAGGCTTAAGCAGGTAAACAAAGCCACCAGGAAGCTAGAATTGGGTGGAGCCCACCACAGCTCAAGGAGGCCTGCCTGCCTCTGTACACTCCACCTCCGGGGACAGGGCATAGTTAAACAAAAAGCAGCAGAAACCTCAGCAGAGGTAAATGCCCCTGTATGACAGCTTTGAAGAGGGGAGTGGATCTCCCAGTATGGAGCTTGAGATCTGAGAACAGACAGACTGCCTGCTCAAGTGGGTCCCTGACCCCTGAGTAGCCTAACGGGGAGACATCCCCCACTAGGTGGAGACCGACACCTCACACCTCACACAGCTGGCTATACCCCTAAGACGAAGCTTCCAGAGCAAGAATCAGACAGCAACACTTGCTGTTCAGCAATATTCTATCTTCTGCAGCCTCCGCTGCTGATACCCAGGCAAACAGGGTCCAGAGTGGACGTCAAGCAGACTCTAACAGACCTGCAGCTGAGGGTCCTGTTAGAAGGAAAACAAACAAACAGAAAGGACATCCACACCAAAACCCCATCAGTACATCACCATCATCAAAGATGAAAGGCAGATAAAACCACAAAGATGGGGAAAAAGCAGTGAAGAAAAGCTGGAAATTCAAACAATCAGAGCACATCTCCCCCTCCAAACGAACGCAGCTCATCGCCAGCAACGGAACAAAGCTGGATGAAGAATGACTTTGACGAGTTGAGAGAGGAAGGCTTCAGTCGATCAAACTTCTAAGAGCTAAAGGAGGAACTACGTAACCAGCGCAAAGAAACTAAAAACCTTGAAAAAAGATTTGACAAATGGCTAACTAGAATAACCAACGTAGAGAAGTCCTTGAGAGAACTCATAGAGATGAAAACCATAACATGAGAACTACATGAGAAATGCATAAGCTTCAGTAACCGACTCAATCAACTGGAAAAAAGAGTATCAGCGATTGAAGATCAAATGAATGAAATGAAGTGAGAAGAGAAGTGTAGAGAAAAAAGACTAAAAAGAAATGAACAAAGCCTCCAAGAAATATGGGATTATGTGAAAAGACCAAATCTACGTCTGATTGGTGTGCCTGAAAGTGACAGGGAAAATGGAACCAAGTTGGAAAACACTCTGCAGGATATCATCCAGGAGAACTTCCCCAACCTAGTAAGGCAGGCCAACATTCAAATTCAGGAAACAAAGAGAACGCCACAAACATACTCCTCGAGAAGAGCAACTCCAAGACACATAATTGTCAGATTCACCAAAAGTGAAATGAAGGAAAAAATATTAAGGGCAGCCAGAGAGAAAGGTTGGGTTACTCGCAAAGGGAAGTCCATCAGACTAACAGCAGATCTCTCGGCAGAAACTCTACAAGCCAGAAGAGAGTGGGGGCCAATATTCAACATTCTTGAAGAAAAGAATTTTCAACCCAGGATTTCATATCCAGCCAAACTAAGTTTCATAAGTGAAGGAGAAATAAAATCCTTTACAGACAAGCAAATGCTTAGAGATTTTGTCACCACCAGGCCTGCCTTACAAGAGACCCCAAAGGAAGCAGTAAACATGGAAAGGAACAACTGGTACCAGCCATTGCAAAAACATGCCAAAATATAAAGACCATCGATGCTAGGAAGAAACTGCATCAACTAACGAGCAAAATAACCAGCTAATATCATAATCACAGGATCAAGTTCACACATAACAATATTAATCTTAAATGCAAATGGACTAAATGGTCCAATTAAAAGACACAGACTGGCAAATTGGATAAAGAGTCAAGACCCATTAGTTTGCTGTATTCAGGAGACCCATCTCACATGCACAGACACACACAGGCTCAAAATAAAGGGATGGAGGAAGATCTACCAAGCAAATGGAAAACAAAAAAAAAGCAGGGGTTGCAAATCCCAGTCTCTGATAAAACAGACTTTAAACCATCAAAGATCAAAAGAGACAAAGAAGGCCATTACATAATGGTAAAAGGATCAATTCATCAGGAAGAGCTAACTATCCTAAATATATATGCACCCTATACAGGGGCACCCAGATTCATAAAGCATGTCCTTAGAGACTTAAAAAGAGACTTAGACTCCCATACAATAATAATGGGAGACTTTAACACCCCACTGTCAACATTAGACCGATCAACGAGACAGAAAGGTAACAAGGATATCCAGGAATTGAACTCAACTCTGCACCAAGCAGACCTAATAGACATCTACAGAACTCTCCACCCCAAATCAACAGAATATACATTCTTCTCAGCACCACATCACACTTATTCCAAAATTGACCACATAGTTGGAAGTAAAGCACTCCTCAGCAAATGTAAAAGAACAGAAATTATAACAAACTGTCTCTCAGACCACAGTGTAATCAAACTATTACTCAGGACTAAGAAACTCAATCAAAACTGCTCAACTACATGGAAACTGAAGAACCTGCTCCTGAATGACTACTGGGTACATAATAAAATGAAGGCAGAAATAAAGATGTTCTTTGAAACCAATGAGAACAAAGACACAACATACCAGAATCTCTGGGACACATTTAAAGCAGTGTGTAGAGGGAAATTTATAGCACTAAATGCCCACAAGAGAAAGCTGGAAAGATCTAAAATTGACACCCTCACATCACAATTAAAAGAACTAGAGAAGCAAGAGCAAACACATTCAAAAGCTAGCAGAAAGCAAGAAATAACTAAGATCGGAGCAGAACTGAAGGAGATAGAGAAACAAAAAACCCTCCAAAAAATCAATGAATCCAGGAGTTGGTTTTTTGAAAAGATCAACAAAATTGATAGACCGCTAGCAAGGCTAATAAAGAAGAAAAGAGAGAGGAATCAAATAGATGCAATAAAAAATGATAAAGGGGATATCACCACCAACCCCACAGAAATACAAACGACCACCAGAGAATACTATAAACACCTTAAGCAAATAAACTAGAAAATCTAGAAGAAATGGATAATTTCCTGGACACTTACACTCTCCCAAGACTAAACCAGGAAGAAGTTGAATCCCTGAATAGACCAATAGCAGGCTCTGAAACTGAGGCAATAATTAATAGCCTATCAACCAAAAAAAGTCCAGGACCAAATGGATTCACAGCTGAATTCTACCAGAGGTACAAGGAGGAGTTGGTACCATTCTTTCTGAAACTATTCCAATCAATAGAAAAAGAGGGAATCCTCCCTAACTCATTTTACGAGGCCAACATCATCCTGATACCAAAGCCTGGCAGAGATACAACCAAAAAAGAGAATTTTAGACCAATATCCCTGATGAACATCAATGCCAAAATCCTCAATAAAATACTAGCAACTGAATCCAGCAGCATATCAAAAAGCTTATCCACCATGAACAAGTGGGCTTCATCCCTGGGATGCAAGGCTGGTTCAACATACTCAAATCAATAAACGTAATCCAGCATATAAACAGAACCAAAGACAAAAACCACATGATTCTCTCAATAGATGCAGAAAAGGCTTTTGACAAAATTCAACAGCCCTTCATGATAAAAACTCTCAATAAATTCGGTATTGATAGAACGTATCTCAAAATAATAAGAGCTATTTATGGCAAACTCACAGCCAATATCATACTGAATGGGCAAAAACTGGAAGCATTCCCTTTGAAAACTGGCAAAAGACAGGGATGCCCTCTCTCACCACTCCTATTCAACATAGTGGTGGAAGTTCTGGCCAGGGCAATCAGACAAGAGAAAGAAATAAAGGGTATTCAGTTAGGAAAAGAAGAAGCCAAACTGTCCCTGTTTGCAGATGACATGATTGTATATTTAGAAAACTCCATCATCTCAGCCCAAAATCTCCTTAAGCTGATAAGCAACTTCAGCAAAGTTTCAGGATACAAAATGAATGTGCAAAAATCACAAGCATTCTTATACACCAGTAACAGACAAACAGAAAGCCAAATCATGAATGAACTCCCATTTCCAATAGCTTCAAAGAGAATAAAATACCTAGGTATCCAACTTACAAGGGATGTAAAGGACCTTTTCAAGGAGAACTACAAACCACTGCTCAGTGAAATAAAAGAGGACACAAAAAAATGGAAGAACATACCATGCTCATGGATAGGAAGAATCAATATTGTGAAAATGGCCATACTGCCCAAGGTAATTTATAGATTCAATACCATCCCCATTAAGCTACCAATGACTTTCTTCAAAGAATTGGAAAAAACTACTTTAAAGTTCATATGTAACCAAAAACAACCCCGCAGTGCCAAGACAATCCTAAGCCAAAAGAACAAAGCTGGAGGCATCATGCTACCTGACTTCAAACTATACTACAAGGCTACAGTAACCAAAACAGCATGGTATTGGTACCAAAACAGATATATAGACCGATGGAACAGAACAGAGCCCTCAGAAATAATACCACACATCTACAGCCATCTGATCTTTGACAAACCTGACAAAAACAAGAAATGGGCAAAGTATTCTCTATTTAATCAATGGTGCTGGGAAAATTGGCTAGCCATAAGTAGAAAGCTGAAACTGGATCTTTTCCTTACTCCTTATACGAAAATTAATTCAAGATGGATTAGAGACTTAAATGTTAGACCTAAAACCATAAAAACTCTAGAACAAAACCTAGGTAATACCATTCAGGACACAGGCATGGGCAAGGACTTCATGTCTAAAACACCAAAAGCAATGGCAACAAAAGCCAAAATTGACAAATGGGATCTCATTAAACTAAAGAGCTTCTGCACAGCAAAAGAAACTACCATCAGAGTGAACAGGCAACCTACAGAATGGGAGAAAAATTTTGCAATCTACTCATCTGACAAAGAGCTAATATCCAGAACCTACAAAGAACTCAATCAAATTTACAAGAAAAAAGCAACTCCATCAAAAAGTAGGCAAAGGATATGAACAGACACTTCTCAAAAGAAGACATTTATACAGCCACTAGACACATGAAAAAATGCTCATCATCACTGGCCATCAGGGAAATGCAAATCAAAACCACAATGAGATACCATCTCACATCAGTTAGAATGGCAATCATTAAAAAATCAGGAAACAACAGGTGCTGGAGAGGATGTGGAGAAACAGGAACACTTTTACACTGTTGGTGGGACTGTAAACTAGTTCAACCATTGTGGAAAACAGTGTGGCGACTCCTCAAGGATCTAAATTAGAAATACCATTTGACCCAGCCATCCCACTACTGGGGATATACCCAAAGGATTATAAGTCATGCTGCTATAAAGACACATGCACACGTATGTTTACTGCGGCACTATTCACAATAGCAAAGACTTGGAATCAACCCAAATGTCCATCAGTGACAGAATGGATTAAGAAAATGTGGCACATATACACCATGGAATACTATGCAGCCATAAAAAATGATGAGTTTGTGTCCTTTATAGGGGACATGGATGCAGCTGGAAACCATCATTCTCAGCAAACTATCGCAAGAACACAAAACCAAATACTGCATGTTCTCACTCATAGGTGGGAATTGAACAATGAGATCACTTGGATACAAGAAGGGGAACATCACACACCGGGTCCTATTGTGTGGGGGTTGGGGGGTAGAGAGGGATAGCATTAGGAGATATACCTAATTTAAATGATGAGTTAATGGGTGCAGCACACCAACATGGTACATGTATACATATGTAACAAACCTGCATGTTGTGCACATGTACCCTAGAACTTAAAGTATAATAAAAAAAAAAAAAGAAAATTGCAGTAAAAATTTGGAAACTAGATTATTGTGTGAAAATCACATTTCCTATTTAAAAAAAAAAAAGGAGAAGTAGGATCATTGGAGAAATGACTGGTTCTGGGTCTCTAGGTCTCGTGAAAGATGTATTCAAGAGGAGTCTGAGGCATCTTGTTCTACCTAAAAACAAGGAAATTACCAAAGATAGTAAAGTCAGAGATCACAGAAACCAACATAAAGGGGCTCTATTGCCAAAAGATGGACAATTTTACCAGCTAAAATAATGGTTCCAAATGTGTCTCACAAGCCTCCAAAACAGATCCCTGAAATTTCCACTTCTAGTTAGGATGAATAAACTTCCAAGAGTCCATCACTCCCACTGTAATAACAATAGCAAGCCAGATAAGCAACAAAGCCACGGGTTTTTTTGATGAAACCACACAAATATCTCAATGAACATAATTCCCAAAAGAGATAAGCCTTTCCTATGAGAAAACTGAGCCATTGTCTCTTTTATTCCTAAGGAAGCATTGGAAAAAGAATAAATGCTGTATATGAGGATAAGAAACTAGTTGAACTTTAGTAAACTTTAAAGGACTACATGTGAGCTAACATGATGAATCAGAATCAAAAGAAATCCCATTCACTAAACAAAGCTGAATCCAATCATCAATTCTTTCCTACAGGTCTTCACTAATAGCTCAAAAAATGTGGGGTAGAGCAGGAGAGTTGAAAGATATCCACAACCTGACGTGCACAAGTCCTTTGGCAAGTGAAAAGCAGCAGCATTCTGAAGTCTGGAGACACAACAGGAGAGCTGAAGGAGAAGAGCCAAACTGGATGCACAGAGCCATCCATCACTTACTGCAAGGCAACAGCTACAAAACAATGGGAAAAGTAAAAAAGAGCTGAGAGAAATCCCTCAGAAGAACACTGGATCATTCCTAAGTGCACTGTAACTGTCCTCCAAAGTGTGAGACCAGAGTGGTAAGACAAAGGAAGGTCTCATAGGTGGGTGAAAGTAAAAATATCCCGAGACCCAATAAGCTGAAAGTTAGACTGTAAAAGAAGGCAAGAGAAAGAGAGAAGTTCCCCCATGATTCCTAAAGCTGACAGCCAGTTTATAAATAGATAAAGAGATAAAGAGATACCTGGAGTTTTGCTGGTGCTCGGATCTCAGCCTTTGCTGAATAGTAAGACTTGACACTACCATCAAAATATCTTAAACCAGCATATGGAAACAAAAAAGAGCCCAAAGAACCAGGGCAATCCTAAGTAAAAAGAAGAAAGCTGGAGGCATCACATTATCTGACTTCAAATTATACTACAAGGCTACAATAACCAAAACAGCATGGTACTGGTACAAAAACAGACACATAGAACAGTGGAACAGAATAGAAAACACAGAGATAAAGCCATACACCTACAACCATCTGATCTTCAACAAAGCTGACAAAAATTAGCAATGAAGAAAGGACTCTGTATTTAATAAATGGTGCTGGGATAACTGGTTAGCCACATGCAGAAGAATGAAATTGGACCCTTACCTTTCACCATATACAAAAATTAACTCAAGGTGGATCTAAAACTATAAAAATTCTAGAAGAAAACCTAAGAAATACTATCCTAGACATCAGCCTTGGCAAAGAATATATGACTAATACCTCAAAAGCAGCTGTAATAAAAACAAAAATTGACAAGTGGGATCCAATTAAACTATAGAGCTTTTGCACAGCAAAAGAACCCATCAACAGAGTAGACAGGCAACCCACACAATGGGAGAAAATATTTGCAAACTATGTTTCTGACTAATGTCTAATGTATAATCTGACAAATGTCTAATGAATGTACAAAGAACTTAATATACTAAAAACAAATAATACCATTAAAAAGTGGGCAAAGGACATGAACAAACACTTTTTCTTTTCTTTTTCTTGTGTGTGTGTGTGTGTGTGTGTGTGTGTGTGTGTGTGTGTGTGATGCAGACTCATTTTGTCACCCAGGCTGGAGTGCAGTGATGCAATATTAGTTCACTGCAGCCTCTGCCTCCCAGGTTCAATCATTCTAGTGCCTCAGCCTCCTGAGTAGCTGGTACTACAGGCACCCACCACCACGCCCAGCTAATTATTGTATTTTTAGTAGAGATAGGGTTTCACCATGTTGGCCAGGCTGGTCTTGAACTCCTGACCTCAAGTGATCCACCCACCTCGGCCTCTCAGAGTGCTAGGATTATAGGCGTGGGCCACCATGCCCAGTCTGAACCAACACTTTTCAAAAGAAGACATACAAATAGCCAACAAACATACCAAAAAAAAAAAAAAATGTTCAACATCACTATTGATCAGAGAAATGCAAATCAAAATCACAATGAGATACCATCTCACACCAGTTAGAATGGCTATTGTTTAAAAGGCAATATATATATATATATGTGTTGGCAAAGCTGTGGAGAAAAGAGAACACTTGTACACCATTGGTGGGAATATAAATTACTTCGACCACTGTGGAAAGCAGTTTGGAGATTTCTTCTTGAAGAACAAAAACAAAAACTACCATTTGACCCAGCAATCTCATTATCAAGTATATACCCAAAGGAAAATAAACTGTACTACAAAAAAGGCACAGGCACTCATATGTTCATCACAGGACTATTCACAATAGCAAAGACATGGAATCAACCATGAGAGAGGCAAATTATCTTCTGCAGTCTCTTCTGTTTTCAAATATAATGTTTAGTCTACAATGAATAATTATAAGACATATGAAAAAGTAAGAAATAATGTGGGAAACAAGAGAAGGAATAGGCAACAGAAGTAGAAGTAGTCCAGATGTTGGAATTATCAGATAAGGTTTATAAATGAAAAATAACTTATGTAAGTGAAAAATATTCACAAAAGATGGGAAACTCCAACATAGAAAACCTATTAAAATAAATCAAAAAGAAATACACAAAATGAAAAAGTATCAAAAGTGAAAATGCATTGAGTGGGCTTTAGAGCAAGCAAAAGACAGCAAACAAAAGGAGAGTTGAACTTGATACAGTCATGAGAAATTATCCAAACTGAAATACAGAGAGGAAAGAATGAACAAATAGGAATGCAGTACCCAATATCTGTAGAAAATATCGAATGCATGTAACAGCAGTCCCAGAAGTAAAAGAGAGAACACACCAGAATAAATATCTGAAAATACAATAGCTAAGAATTTTCCACACCTAACAACCCAATAACCTCAGAAACTCCAAAATGGATAATGCAAACACTATCGCATTTAAGGACACCACAGTAAAACTCCTTTTACAAACAGATGGGGAAAAAAGGATACATTACATACAAAGAGATCAGTACAGACTCTTCTCACCAGAAACAATGGATGCAAAAAGATAGTGAGATGACATTTTTTTAATTATGGAAGGAAAAAAGCCAATACAGAATTCTCTGTGCAGAGAAAACTTCCTTCAAAAGTGAAGGGGAAGGAAAGACATTTCTGATAGACAAAGCTGAGAAGACTAATCATCAGGAAACATGAAATACAAAAATACTGAAGGGCATTTGTTCAGGTTAAAGGAAAACAACACCAGAAAGAACCCTGAGCTCTTTAAAAAAAGAAAGCACCAGAAAGTGGTACTCATTAAGTTTAAAAGTATATATATTTAGTGTGTGTGAGTATATGTGTAAATTTTTTAAAAGACAACTGAATATCTAATGCAATAATACATTTTAGAGCTTATAACATAATATGCCCAGAGCTCAAAGGATGGGAAAGAAATAATGAACTTATACTTTTTAAAGTTCCTTGCATTGTCATAAAGTAATACTATCCTAAGTGAACCATGGTAAATTAATGGTGTATATTATAATTTCCTACAGCAACTATAATACATAGAATAGCAGCAAAATATTTATGGAGAAGAAAAGAACAACAAAAAAAGAAAGAATAGAAAACAAAAAGCAAATCTCATTACATCAATACTTAACATTAAATGTAAATGGACTAAGCACTCCATGTAAAAGGCACAGGTTATCAATCTAGAATAATCTTTTTATTAATAAATGGGAGACCCAATTGTTGTTTGTTTATAAGAAATATACTTTACTATACAAACAAAATGGGCTAAAAGTAAAACAGATTAAAAAATAGCAGACAAGTACTAAGGATAAGAACTCTGACTATATTAATATTAAACAAAGTTACATAAAAACAGAGAATTATCCAGAGATAAAGAGAATATTTATGATGAAAGTGTGAATTATGGTAGTATCAATTAGTAGAAGACATAACAATCTAAATGTGTGTACACTTAGCAACAAAGCAGCTAAATAACGGGAAAAAATATATTGGATGTAATAGATTGTAGTATATCAAATATATAAAGATCATAAATTAGCAATTTTACAAATGAGCAAATAAATAAATAGGAAATTTTTTTAAAAATACATAAAATACACAAAATACATAATTGGATGTCTTAGGAGATTATCTGTGCATCATCTCATTGTTTTGAAAAACAGTATATTAAAAGAAGATGTGAACATCTTTTCTGCCTTTACTTTATGAACTATTCCTCTGGGTAGTCAAATGGATGATAAGCAAAAGGTCATCTTTTTATAAAAATTACAGTTAACAAATGCAGGAGAATGTATAAAACTCTGGCCTATAGTCACACAATGGAGTATTAAACAATAGCTGCAATAAATGCACTAGAGTGACATGGCAATTATATGGACAATTATAAAAGTATATTTAGTAAAAGAAGTAAAACACACAGGACTATATAACATATGATACCATAGTCCTATAGGTCAATAAAATTAACAATATATTATTTGGGGATGCATACATACACAATTAAACATTCTGTTTAAAGCAAGGAAATGATACACAAATTTCAGAATAGTGGTTACCCATGGAGAAGAATTTGTGACAAGGTAGAAGAGGCTGCAACAGTATTATTAATCAGAGTGACATAAGCAAGATGGTGGAATAGAAGCTTTCTATCATCAATACCCTACAGGAGCATCAATTTGACAACTACCTACAAAGGAAAATATATCTATGTGAATCCAAAGTCCAACAGAGAAGTTTTAGTGCACAGTTGGAACACAAGATCCAGAATAAATGCATTGAAGAGAGTAAGAAGAGGATGGGTAAGAGTGATGACCCTCATTGCCCCTATCCCAAGGTGGCACAGCTCAGTGCCTACAGAGATACCCTCACCCACAATTTCTCTCACAATGGAAAGTGAGAGTGCAGTGAGTAAGCTCTTGGGTACCCTAGTTGTGCAGGATGCTATCCAGGAAGCCCACTTCTTTCTTGCCCCACCCAGAATACTGAAGTGATTGGCATAATCAAGTAGTTGAGGAGGTTAGGAGAAGGAAGGGGAGGGAGGCCACGATGCTACTAACCACTCCATGACTCCTTCAGAAAGCCTGCACACAAGCCATGTGGGATGCCTTGCCTGTGTAACACCCCTAAACAGCCCCATGGACACCCCAAATTCTCTACTTACAACACCTTCCCCAAGGCCAACTCCCCAAGCATGACCCCATGGATGGCAAATAGAAATGTCTTGTGCAGAGAGCCAGCTCAACTCTGCAGGATTGAGAAGAGGCATAAAATATTAAGAATACCTCCCCAAAACAAAAGGGAGTAAGAGATGTGGAATAGGCGTAAAAAACGGTTTAAGAGAGTCTCAGAACCCCTAGCTGGGCTGACTGGCGAAGGTGTTTCTCTCTTGAAACTAGTTAGTAAAGACTGGAGGATGTAATTGCTTCTTCAACTGCAAAGCCAGTAATGCAACATGTCAAAGAACAAAAAGTTGAGGAAACATGACACTATCAAAGAAACATAATAATATTCCATTAATTGATCAAAAAAATGGAGATTGACAAATTGTCTGAAAAAGAATTCAAAATAATTGTTTTAAGGAAGCTCAGCAAGCTATAACAAAAAAACAATAAAAATCAGAAAAACATACATGAACAAAATAAGAAATATAATAAAAAGATTAAAATCATGCAAAATAATCACAGATTCTGAAAAACACAATCGATGAAGTGAAAAAATTAATAGAGAACATTAACAGCAGACTTGATAAAGAATCAATCTGATAAAGACTTGAAAGAATCTGTGAACTCAAAGACAGGTCATTTAAAAATATTCCATCAGAGGAGAAAAAAGAATGAAAAGAAATAAAGCCTACAGGATTTATGGAGTACCATCTAGCATTATGGAAGTTTGAACAGGAGAAGAGAAAGAGAAAGAGTTAAAAACTACTCAAATGTGGGGAGAGATATAGGCATCCAAATACATGAAGCTCAAATGTCTCTAAACAGCTTCCACCGAAAACATACTTCATCAAGATACATTAAAATCAAACCATCAAAAACCAAACACAAAGGGAGAAAATTTTAAAGCAGCAAGAGAGGCTCATCACATACAAGAAAATTCCCAAAGGTATCAACGGATTTCTCAGTAGAAACCTTGCAGGCCAGGAGAGAGTAGGATCATGTATTTGAAGTGACAGAATTAAAAACAAAAACAAACAAACAAAATCCTGCCAACCAAAAATATTTTACCTGGCAAAGCTGTCCTTCAGAAAAGGAGAAATAAAGGCTTTCCCAGAAAAACAAACTTGAAGGAGTTCACCACCATTAAACTTGTTTTACAAGAAATGCTAAAGGGAGTTCTACTAGCTGAAATGAAAGGATGCTATTTAGTAACATGAAAACATATCAAGGTATAAAACTCATTGGTGAAGGAAAGGACATAGTCAAGTTTAGAATACTTTAATATGAATTGATGGTATACAAAAGACATAACTCTAGTATAATGGCTAAAAGACGAAAATATTTAAAAATAACTATAGCTACAATAATTTGTTAACAGATACACAATATAAAAAGACATAAATTGTGGTATCAAAAACAAAATGGATGGGGGGATAAAACTATAGAGTTTTTATATCTAATCAAAGTTAGTTGTTAGCTTAAAATAGATTTTCATAACTATAAGATTTTTATGTATGTTTCATAGTAACTACAAAGCAAAAGAGCACATTACAGAAAATCATCAAATCACAAAGAAAGAAAGAAAAGAAGAACAAAGGATCTACAAAACACCCAGAAAACAACAAAACGGCAACAGTACATCCCTACTATCAATAATTACATTGAATATAAATATATTAAATTCTACAATAAAAAGGTGAACAGTGGCATACAGACCCAACTATATGCACTATATACACTCACTAAAGCTTTAAGGATGCACATAGATTAAAAATGAAGGTATGAAAAAAGATCTAAATGAAAACCAAAAGACAGCAAGGTAGCTATATTTACTGTAAAACAAAATAGACTTCAAGTCAAAAAGTGTAACAAGAGATGAAGCAGGTCATTACAGAATGATAAAGTGATTAATTCACCAAAAGGATATAACAATTGTAAATACATATGTACCCATTGTCAGAATACCTAAACAAATATTAACAGATCTGAAGAGGACAGATAACAATAAAATAATAGAGAACTTCAATATCTCACTTTCAACGATGGATAGATTACGCAAACAGAAAACTAATAAGGAAATATTAAATTTGAACTATATGTTAGATCTAATGGACCTAACATATACAGAATATTCCATCCAACAGCAGCCAAATATACATACATCTCAAGTGCATACAGGATACTTTCCAGGATGTGCTAGGCCACAAAAACACTCTTAACAAATTTAAGAACACTGAAATCATACCAAATCTTTTCCAACCACAATAGAATGAAACTAGAAATAATAGGAGGAAAACTAGAAAATTTGCAAATATATGGAAATTAACACACTCTGAAAGAAACAATGGGTCAAGGAAGAAATTAAAAGGGAAGTTTTAAAATATCTGAGACAAACAAAAATGGAAACACAACATAACAAAATGTATGGGTGCAGAAAAAGCAGTTCTAAAAGGGAAATTAACAGCAATAAACATATACATGAAGAAAGAAAGACCTCAAACAAACAACCTAATTTTATACTTCAATACACCAGAAAAAGAAAAACAAACTAAAGCCAAAGTTAGTAGAAGGAAGGAAATGACAAAGATCAGAGCAGAAATAAATAAAATCAAGACTAGATAACCAATAAAAAAGATCAACAAAACTAAGAGCTGTTTTTAGAAAAGAGAAACAAAATTGACAAATGTTTAGCTAGACTAAGAATAAAAGAAAAAAGACTAAAATAAAATCATAAATGAAAAAAGACACATTACAACTGATACCACAGAAATCCAAAAGATTACAAGACACTACCATGAACAATTACATGCCAACAAATTATATAACCTAGTAGAAATGCGTAAATTCCTAGAAACATACAATCTACCAACACTGAATCACGAAGAAAAAGAAAATCTCAACAGACCAATAAGAAGCAAGGAAATTGAATCAGTAATCCAGAATCTCTCATCCAAGAAAAGCCCAGAACCTGGCAGCTTTGTTACTGAGTTCTATCAAATGTTTAAAGAACTAATAACAATCCTTCTCAACTCTTTCAAAAAATCAAGTAAGAGGGAATATTTCCAAACTCATTTTACAAGAGCAGCATTGCCTTCATACCAAAGCTAGGCAAAGGCATTGTAAGAAAAGAAAATTACCGTCCAATATCCCTGATGACACAGATGCAAAAATTCTCAATAAAATACTAGCAAACTGAATTCAATAGCACATTAAAATGTTCATTCACCATGACCAAGTGAGATTTGTCTCTGGAATGTAAAGATGGCTCCCATATGCAAATTTATAGATGGGACACACCACATTAATAGAATGAAGGACAAAAACCATATGATCATCTCAATAGAGACAGTAAAGCACTTGAGAAAATTCAACACACTTTCATGTTTAAAAAAGAAACTCTCAACAAATTAGGTACAGAATGCACCTCAACACAATAAAGGCCTCAACTTCAATGGTCAAAAGTTGAAAGCTTTACCTCTAACATCAGGAACAAGATAAGGATGCCCACTCTCATTGCTTCTTTTCAACACAGTACTGCAAGTCTTAGCCAGAGAAATTAGGCAAAAAAAAAAAAAAGAGAATTTTGGTACATTGTGTTTCCATTTTTGTTTGTCTAAACAAAAAGGCATCCAAATCAGAAAGGGAGAAGTAAAACTGTTACCATTGGCAGATGCCAAAATCTTATATATAGAAAACTGTAAATACTTCATCGAAAAACTCTCAAAATAAACAAATTCAGTACAGTTGCAGGACACAAAATCAACATACAAAAATCAGTGGCATTTCTATATGTTAACAATAAAACATCCAAAAAGATATTAAGAAAAAAATCCCATTTATAATAGCATCAAAAAGAATAAAATATTTAGATATAAATTTAACGAAGGAGATAAAAGACCTGTACACTCCAAACTATAAAATAGTGGGCTGGAACCAGTGGCTCACTCCTATAATCCCAGCATTTTGGGAGGCCAAAGCATTAGGATCGCTTGAGTCCAGGAGTTTGAGACCAGCCTGGCAACATAGCAAGATCTCATCTCTACAAAAAATAAAATAATATCCGGGCATGGTGCCACATGTCTGTAGTCCCACCTACTCAGAAGGCTGAGGAGGGAGGATCACTTGAGCCTAGGAGGTGATTCCAATGATCCATGATTCTGCAAACTGTACTCCAGCCTGGATGACACAATGAGACCCTGTCTCAAAAGAAAAAAAAAACAACAAATAAAAGGTATAAAATAATAAAGAAACTGAAGAAAAAAATAAGTGCAGATACCTGTGTTCTGTGTTCATTGATTGAAAGAATATTGTCAAAACGTCCATACTACCCAAGTGATCCACAGATTGAATGTAATCCTTATCAAAATTTCAATGTTTTTCATAGAAATAGAAAGAACAATCCTAAAATTCATACAGAACCACAAAACATCCTAATTAGCTAATGCAATCTTGTGCAAGAAAAACAAGGGTGGAAGCATCATGTGACCTAACTTCAAATTATATTACAAAGCTATAGTAACCAAAATAGTGTGGTACTGGCATAAAAACAGAAACACAGATCAATGGAACAGAATAGGAAGCCTAGAAATAAACCCATACATATGCAGTCAACTAATCTTTGACAAAGGCAATAAAACACACCATGGAGAAGGGATGTTCTCTTCAAAAATTGGGTTGAAAAAACTGAATACGTGCAAAAAATAAAACTGGATCCTTATACCGTACACAAAAACCAACTCAAAATAGATTAAAGATTTAAACATAATACTTAGACTCCTGGAAGAGTAAAACTAAAGGAGTACAACACCTAGAAGAAAACATAGGGTATAAGCTCCATGACAAAGGTCTCGGAAATGATTTTTTTTTGGATATGACAACAAAAGCACAGGCAACAAAAGCAAAAATAAGCAAGTAGGACTATATCAAACTGAAAGGTTTCTGCACAGCAAAGGAGACAATCAACAAAATGAAAAGCAATCCATTGAATGGCAAAAAAATATTTGCAAACAAAATATGAATTGAGCATACCTAACCCAAAAATCTAAAAGCTGAAATGCTCCAAAATTTGAAACTTTCTGAGTGCCAACATGATACTCAAAGGAAATGCTCACTGGGCATTTCAGATTTCCAATTTTCAGATTAGGGATGCTCAACTGGTATGTATTCTGCAATTATTCCAAAATCTGAAAAACTCCAAAATTCAAAAAACTTCTGGTCCCCAACATTTCAGATAAAGGATACTCAATCTGTAGCCAATAAGGGATTAATATCCAAAATATATAAGGACTTTATATAATACACTTGCAAAAAAAGCAAATAACTTTATTTTTTATAATGGGCAAAGCACATGAATAGGACATTCTCCCAAAGAAGATACACAAATAGAGAATAGGTAGTTTTATGAAAAGTTGTTCAACATCACTATCAGGGAACTGCAAATCAAAATCACAATGAGGTATTCCCTCACACCTCTTAGGATGGCTACTATCAAAACATCAAAAAATGATAAGTGTTGACAAGGATGTGGAGAAAAGGGAACCCTTGTACACTGTTGGTGGAATTATAAATTACTACAGCCATTCTGGAAAACAGCATGGAGGTTCCTCAAAAAGTTAAAAACAGAACTACCATATAATCGAGCAATCCCACTTCTGGTTGTATATGCAAAGGAAATGAAATCAGTACCTCAAACAGGCAATTGCACTCCCATGTTCACTGCAGCATTATTCACAATAGCCAAGACATGGAAACTACCTAAGTGTCTATCAATGAATGAATGAATGAAGAAAGTGTGTGTGTGTGTGTGTGTGTGTGTGTGTGTGTGTGTGTGTGTGTGTAATTTAGCCTTTAAAACCAAGAAAATCCTGTCATTTGTTACAACATGGATGAACTTAGAGGATATCATGCTAAGCGAAATAAGTCAAACAAAAAAAGACAACTACTGCATGACCTCACTTATATATAAAAATCTAAAGTCAAGCTTATAGAAACAGAGAATAGAAGAGTGGTTACCAGGGTGATAAAATGAGGAGATAATGTCCCAGGGTATGAACTTACAGTTGTATGATGAATAAATTCTGGAGGACTAATATATAGCATTGTGACAACAGTTAATAATAATGTATTATAGAATTGAACTTAGTGCTAAGAGAGTAGATCTTTATTCTCACCACACCAAAAAAGGTAACAATGTGAGTTGATGGATTATGTTAATCAGCTTCATTGTGGCAATCATCTCATGTTTTTCCATTTGTTTGTGTCATCTGTGATTTCTTTGAGCAGTGTTTTGTAATGCTTTTTGTTTGTTTTGTTTTGTTTTTGAGACAGAGTCTCACTCTGCCACCAGGCTGGAGTGTAATGGTGTGATCTCGGCTCACTGCAACTTCTGCCTTCCTGGGTTCGAGCAATTCTCCTGCCTCAGCCTCCTTAGTAGCTGAGACTACAGGCGCGCCATCACGCCTGGCTAATTTTTGTACTTTTTAGTAGAGACAGGGTTTCACCATATTGGACAGGCTGGTCTCGAACTCCTGACCGCATGATCCACACGCCTTGGCCTCCCTAAGTGTTGGGATTACAGGTGTGAGCCACCATGCCTGGTCTTGTAATTCTTGTTGTAGAGATCTTTCACCTTCCTGGTCAAAAAACTACCTACTGGGTTCTATGCTTATTACCTGGGTGATGAAATAATCTGCACACCAAACCCCTGCAATTTACCTATATAACAAACCTGTACATGTAGTGAACCTAAAATGAAAGTTAATAAATAAAGATTATACTGGTTACTTATGCAAAGCACCTTCCTTCTTTTCTAGACTTAAAAAAAAAAAAAAAAAAAGTAGAATGAGGCTAAATGAGCACATATTTGAATGTTATTATGCTAATGAAACAGCATTATATTATGTCATATTAGGACAATTACAACACTTATTGAATAGAAACAGTTTATTAATTCCCACACTAATTTTGCAAATGATACTTGAGAGGAAAACAAATTCAAACACAACTAGGAATCTTGCCCCCAGAACCAAGAAGCAAAGCAGAACATAAACAACATGAAAAAGGCCAGATTCCATTTCTTCTACTCAATTTAAGTGAAATGAAGATATAAACAAACTTTGTGGTGGCATTTTTTTTTATCTACTATATTCGATTTTTCAAAACAAAAACATCCATTTTCTATGGCCAGCTCTCTGTTAGCCAAAAATAAAGGATGCATGGCTTTGGTAAGAACAGATTTAAATGACAATTACATGGTTTTTTTTTTTAACTCTCTAAATACCTAATCTATAACTTTTCTAGTAAGAATAAAAATAGCTAATTAAACTTAAATTTAGCCTTTCTTCCTTCTCAAATTATTCCACCTTATTTGAGTGAAGACATATTATATTCCTTGGGCATTCAGGCACTGTTTGACATCTCTGAACTACAAATCTATTTGAAAATGAGAATCATTATGCAAAAAGTACTCAGCACAGTACGTGAGCATGCCACATGCTCAACAGATGCTAACTACTGTTATCATCCTTATTATTATCTTTTTTAGTTTTTGGTTCACCCTTATTACTGATCACAAAATGATGGCAAGTGTCAAGTTTAGTAGGATACCAGTGGCTACCACCTACACATCTACTCCCTTCTCCTTTCCAGAATGAAATTTGATCTCCTTCTGCTTTCTACCCACCCACAGTCACGTACATAACCCATAGGCATGCCGTGTACCCATCACTGGTTAATGGGTAATCCCATGTTCCTCTGTCAGTGATTGATCCAGAAATAAGCATACGACATTAGCCAATCAACAAAACATCGATTGAGAAGTCAGCTGGGGAGCTTCTCAAGAAAGTGGTCCTCATTCCTAGGAGAAAAAAAAAAACTAAAAAAATTATTTTTTAAAAATTCCTCTGGAGATCTTTTTGTGATGAGTTTTCTGGTAATGCAGCAGCCATTGGGCTATCAGCCCAAGAAAAAAGCCAACAATGATGGCAATGGAACAAGCAAGAGATGTGGAGAACCAGGTCCTTGATGTCATCAATGGAGCCCCTGAACCAATTAACCCTGGAGTCTTCCTACCTCTGAACTTTCTCTTACATAAAATCATGTATTTTCTTATTATTGAACCCAATTTGTGTAGTAATTTCTGTTAACTGCAACCCAAAGCACCCTAATCACTACAGTAAGAGAAAACGGTAATAGATTTTATCAAAACCACACCCATCCAAACTTAAATTACTCTTCACTTCACAGAACAAAGCCTCTACCAGGAATACCTTAAGTTCCTAAACAAACAGGAACACTAGTTCCAGTTTACCAACGTGGAACAAGTCAGTCGTTTTGCCAAGCAGAATCTGTTTGACAGTGCTTCAAAAAAGGTAAAGGTTCCTGAATTCAATTCAACTGATGTTTATTGAGTACCTACTACATCTTTAAGCCAATAGTCCCATCCTCAAGGACCTCCTAGGCTTTGGGGAGAAGAACAACCACGAGTAGTGTAAGTTCCACATCATGGCACCACTGATCTTGGAGGGAGTAAATCTTTGAAGCTGGGCATGGGAAGAAAGAAAAGAGGGAGGGAGGGAGGGAGACAGACAGAAGGGAGAGCAAGAAGTGGGGAGAGAGGAAGGGAGAACGGCTGCAGAAAAGAGACAATATTTGAGCTCACCTCAGGCTTCACCACATGGATAAGGAGGGAAGGGATTATAAACAAGAGCAAAAGAGAAACATGCACTCCTCCTCAAGAAATTGTGCTAAGTTGTTTATATTGCAATTATAGCAGAAAGAAAAAATAAAGTGAATGATAGTAGCTAGGACTTTCTATTAAATAATAAGAGTTGCCTGGACTTGTAGATTAATAAGACAAACCTGTGTAATTCCTGTAGCGAGTTGCTGAAAACTTGATGGCACAGGCAGGGTTGAACTTGCAAAGGGGGTTCTGAGGAAAGTCCAGGACTATATTGCTTATGCTTATTCCAGATACAAATGTTATAATTCTGATATGAAAAGCGATAAAGAAAGACCTGCTACTAAGATGAAGAATAAAATCAAAACAGGTAAGATGAGTCAGACAAAGGAGGATATGTAAAACAAAGACAAAAAATCTTTAACTTGAAAATATTATATTTCCATTTCCCACAAAATTTACTTTTGCATGAGAAGGAAAGCATAACAGGTAGAACACAGGCAAATCTAAATTTTAAGGACAAGAAAGAATTCAGGTGAAACAAATGTGCAGCAAATCTTCAAATCCTTATTATCCTCTGACGTGAATTTTACGAGCTATCTTAGCTATACTGCAGTAAATATTCTTTTATATTTCTGAGAACACATCACTATATCATCTTAGCAGATTTCAATTGGGAGCCTATTAATTATTCTATCATCAATATTAGTAAACAGTGATAATTATGATAGGTTACAACATACATAATTTACAAGGAAATTTTGAAGAACCAGTAAAATCTTCTAGGGCTGGGATAGAGAGAGAGAAATGGAGAAACCAGAACTCCTCAGCATTATTAAACACAGCCATAAGAGAGTCCCAACTAATAGGAAATTCAATGGTGCAAAGTGAGAACATCCATGAGAATTGGCATAGCATGTGTTTCTCCTCCATAAGGAAAGGTGTCCCAATCCTGGGATGGATGGGCACAATCCTTCCAATCTGCTCCCTCCATTAGGATTCAAGCTGAAGTCTGATTCCAAAGCCCACAAATCCCTCACCTCAATGTGCCCCTAAGTGTACTTGCTCTTCAATTCAATGTAGGTACAGGCAGACCTAAAATACCATTGTAGAATTTTAGTTAAGTCTCTATTTCTTCAATATCCAACTCAGATTTTTTTAAACGACTATCCATGCTTTCTACTAGTCAGTATTTATTTCAATTCTTTTTTATCAAAGCTAAAAGAAAAATATACAAATAAGTGTACTTTTCATGATATGAACAAAATATTCTGAAAATGAAAATGTAAGGTACCTTTAATCATGGCATTTTATACTGTGGGCTGGATCATGCTGCAATTCACTAATGAGAACCATGACATATATTCAATAACAAGTTAATAAAAATGCAAACTCTTTCTGCATTCTATATTTACATGTTCCCACTTTCTCTCCACGATTCATCAATAAATCTTTTTTCCCAAATTAACCAGCCATCGTGAACAGAGCTAGTTAAAATAAATACATTTGATTCAGCACTATGCCTTTCTAACCCCTCTATCAGCACCTTTTCAAGTTAGCAGTTTGTTGTATTCACTTCTGTTTGCAGCAAGAACCTTGGCTAACATATAGGAATTGGTATATTCCATAAGAATCTGAAAACATAAGCATCACTTCTTCCAATACAATAAGCCTGTCTTGGTAGTCCCCCATCCATGCTAGCCCAAATGGTCAGTTGTTAAACTATTCATTAATGCTCACAGGGATACCCAAGAGTCAAGAATATGTACCAGATCATCTTAGCTTTAGATGCACCAAAACACAATGAGGAAAGCAACTGGTAATTTGTATGTGATGGGTGTTGCACAGCACCACTTTGCCCATCAAAGTGTTGTCTTGCTGCTTAAAGTACTGTCTGTGGACCAGCAGCACTGTCATTACCCGAGAGCTTGGGAAAATGCACAATCCCAGGACTCATTCCAGACCCACTGGATCACAGCCCTGCCTTTTAACAAGATCCCCAAGGTGATTCATGCACTTAAAAAAAGCAAAAACAAAACAAACAAAAAACTCGAGAATACACCATTCAGATTATTATCCCAAAGAAAGCTGAGAAACAGGAGCCCAAACTGAAGTTTGTGTTTAAAGATCAATACACCTTATACTTACAATGTCCAGGGAAATCTTAAGAAGAACTAAATATCTACATTTCAAGCATCTGAAACCAAAAGCCCGGAATTCCCTGGGCATCAATTTTTTCATGACAGCTTGCCAGTATCAGACATACTAAGTACCTTCAGGAAGTGATGAGTTATACCATGTACAACTTTCATAGCAACAAATTATCAATTTACAAAACTCAAAGTCAACACATCGTACCTCACAGTCATTTAAGCTGGCATGACTTTAAAGTACACACAAACATGAAGCAGCCCATTGGAACTATTTGATTTATGTTAAACAGCACTATGGAATTTAAACATTCGTATGCTCAACCAAACCCTATTCCTAGCCAGTCAGTCGGCTCACTGATCAGCTTACAGATATCCTTCCAACATATACTGCTCAGCTAAATTTAATACATTTTTTAAATAAATCTTATTTCAAGTAAATTTCCTGAGCTGAAAAGAACTACAACAAAATAATACCAAAAACAGCCCTGTGCCATAAAAGGCACTAGTTGTATTTAGTGAATTCTGCCTCTCACAAGAACCTTCTACAGAGGGAACCAAGGCGGCAAACCCATGAAGGCCTTGAGTCCAGCAAGGGCCACGAAGCAGCATGTCACAAAGAAATTGTTTTTCTCCTCCTTTTGATGGGTTATGCTTTCAAGTCAGGAAATTAGAAACAGGTGTGCCAGAGGGCACACACATCCTCGCTCCACACTGAAAAACACGCGTTTTCAATTTTCAAACATGAAAGAGACTCCTGTTGAATGAAAGAAGAAATGAAAATCCAGCCCTGTTTCTGTGAACCATATGAAGGGAGCTTAGAAAGTCTTTGACAGGTTGCTCAACTTACCCCCTCTCCAACTGACAGCAGGTAGTACTCCACAATAGGAAGGAAAAGGCATTCTTTCAAGTGAGAACAATCAAAGGGAGAACTACATCAAGGATAGCAGGATTGGTATTTTAACCCATCACTTGATCTTATGTCTCTGTTTTTACCATTTCTTCACCTTGTGTTTTAAAATTAGAAGTGTGTTCTTTCACAAAACAACAAAGCAATGCAAAGTAAGTATCCAGCAAAAAATCTGAGAAATTAAAATATCAAAAGTACATCTTGGGGATCACTTTATCCATTATGTCCCAGGTCTACAATCTCTTCCAGAGAAAGACTTACCTTCCCTCCAGGATGTCCTCAGCTCTTCCAGAGGTTAGGGGCTGAAGGCATTTCAGTGAGTGTAGGAGAGTGATGAGTAGTGCTAAGATTAAAAACAACTGGTTTTGGTGAGATTTGGGGAGAGAAAGGTGGCAAGAAAAGGAGATGTACTGATGGCTGCAACAACAGTCAAGCCATCAGGTACACGGAGGCACCTGCAAGTGATCCTTTGGGAAGCACCACAGTGCACGTTCCCTAGGCGAATGGATGCAGCAGAGCCTCATTCGGTGCTAACAAGCCTTTTGCTATAGCCAATATGTCAACATATTTCTACATTGGCAAGAAAGTTTCCTATATTACCAAGGTCCCAGCTTCCATGTCCTGTGAGGACAAGGACTATGTTTTTAATTCTCTTTTATCATAACCAGGCTAGATCATAGAATAAGAGCCTCTAAAACAGCTGCTACTTTATTGCATAAGGCCAATTACAAGTCACCTTGCTGAGGAGCAAAATACCTGAACTCATGATGCGTGGAAAGACATCCTTCATATCCTTTAAAATTATGTTTGGAAGAATAATAATACATAAAAATGTTCATTACAAAATATTAAATGAACAAAGTGCAATACAAGCTAAGCAGTATTCCCACTTTTGTTTAATAGCAAAAGTCCACCGAAAATATTAATAGTGACTACCACAGAATGGCAAAAATTATCGGTCTCATTTTCCAAATTCTATCAATGAGCATGCATTATTTCACAAACAGGAAAAAAAATCTACTCATTTAAAATCTCTAAGATACACGTAACATGTCGCACTGAATGAAATGAAAAAATCCACTCATTTAAAATCTCTAAGATATATCAATTGCCGTCACATTGAACTGGTTTCTTAGAAAATGGTCTGGCATAATTCAGAATTCTACATAATTTTGCACCATCAGTGACTTTACTTATATAAAGAGCAAGAAGCAATATATTAAAAGTTAATCAGATATGAAGTGACCTAATTAGAGTATGCAACAAACTCAGAATAGAATTCCCATCCCAGATAATTACTTCAGTTCTTAGAAATGTGCTTGTAGTTTATATACTCTGTTATCTGTAAATGAATATTATTTTTCCCACCCCCAACAACCAAACAGTCCAAAGAGTCAAGTGCTTTTAAGATAATGTTTACAAACGTTAGGGTTTTATCTAGGCTCACATCTAGAAGTCATAAGTCACAAGAAGATTTCCCATGGCATTATTCCCACCCCCACATACTATGTCTCAAATTGTTTCAGCTCCAGTGGCAGCTCCTAGTTCTCAGCATTTTAAGAATCTTGTTGAGTGTGACAAAATTATGAAGGTTTATTCTTTCACAAGGACAAGAAACTTCTGAGAAGCCAGTATCAGCCTGCCCAACAAGGCAGATTAAGGAATCAAATTGGACTAAAGATTCTGCATGTCACCACCAGGACCAAGAGCAATGTATTTAACTCCTTGACTAGTTTTGCTTCTCAGTGTCTGGATCATTGTTCACCATGCCAGAACACTCTCAGAGAAGAAAGAGCTATCTTCATGTATCTTCTAAAAGTATGATTATCTCCCTACTCAAGAGTCCCCCTTTCATACCAAAGAAAATGTCTAACCACCACCACCTAAGTCCCCAAATTAAACCCCATACACCTCACACTCAATCATCTTCTTCAGGCATCCTGTTGGCATCCAGAATATACCACTCTTAGCCCCTCATCTGCCTTCCTCTCAGCCTTCACTCATCTGGGTTTCACTGGCTCACCCCTCTGCAATGTATTTGTTTGTCATTCATATTCATTCACACTCATTCAGCAGTTCTAGGTAATAAGCAACATTCACACATCAATGAACAAAGCTGATGAAAATCCCAACCCCTAAGGAGTTTAGAGCAGGGTAGAAAATAAAAAGAAAATAGCAAAGAACTAAAAATAGAACTGCCATTTGACCCAGCAATCCCATTACGGGGTATATACTCAAAGGAAAATAAATTGTTCTACCAAAAAGACCAGGCACTCACATGTTCATCATAGTATTATTCCCTATAGCAAAGACCTGGAATCAACTTAGATACCTATCAATGGTGAATTAAATACATAAAAATGTGGTACACATATACCATAGAATGCTACGCAGCCATAGAAAAGAACAAAAAACATATCCTCTGCAGCAACATGGATGTAGCTGGAGGCCATTATCCTAAGCAAATTAATGCAGAAACAGAAAACCAAACACCACATGTTCTCACTTACATATGGCGGCTAAACATTGGGTACACATGGACATAAAGATAGGAACAACAGACAATGAGGACTACTAGAGTAGGGAGACAAGAAGAGGCACAAGGGTTGAAAAACTATCTACTGGGTACTACACTCACTACCCGGGTGATGGGATCAATCATACCACAACTTAGTATCATGCAATATACTCATGTAACAAACCTGCATATGTACCCATGAATCTACAGTAAAAGTTGAAATTAAAAGAAAGAAAAATAAAGGAACAACTCAAATTAGAAAATAAAAGCAATTTTTTTAAAAGAAAATTGTTTAAAGATATAAAATATTAGATAATCATACTTGCTATGGGAAAATAACAAAATATGAAAGGGAGACAGGAAATGTTGGCTGAAGGAAGAACTCCATGTTCATACAGGATGGCTGGGGAAGAGCTCATCGAGGTGACTTATTTGAATAAAGGCCTGATGAGATGAGGGTGGGGGCTTAAGACACTGAGAGTGAAGAGCTAAAGGAGAAGCAGCAGCTTGACAAAGGCCCTAAGGCGGGAGTGTGCATGGCATGTGTGAAGTACTGCAAGGCAGCCAATATAGCTGGAATTGTGTGAGCAAGGGAAGAAAAGCAAGAGCTTCTGAGGGGAAGCTGAGAAGTATCTCCAACAAGGCCTTATAGACCCTTCATAAAGACTTTGGCTTTCCCATTTATTAAGAAGGGAAGTGGCTGAACAGTTCAAAATAGAGGTATGACATCATTTGAGTTCGGTTTGAACACCAGCTCCAGGGTTGAGAACCAAATAAAGGGGGAAAGGGGCAAAAAGCAAGAAACCAGCTAGGAGGCTAGCAATGATCCAGATAAGAGATAATGGCACCACAGAATTGTTGGTGGCCATTAACGTGCTGAGAAGTGGTCGGATTTTAAATATATTCAGGGAGGAGAGCAGACAAAGTTTGTTGCTGAATTGGATGTGACTGAGATAGAAAAGAGGGTCAAGGATGAACCCAAAATTTTGACTTGAGCCACTGGAATTGACTCTGTTGTGGGGAAAATATTTCAAGAGAACAGGTTTAGGGTTAGGCAAGAGCTCATATTCGGACATGCTTAATAGACGTCTGTTATACATACAAGTGGAGATTTTACCAAGCACTTGAATTATAACTCATTTCTGGAGAGAGGCCCAGGCTGGAGATAAAACTGTGGGCATCATCAGCACATAGGTGGTACTTAGCCATCAGACTGGATGAGACACAAAGGGAGCAGGCACACAAAGAAAGGGAGAAGAGGTTCAAGGACCAGGCACTGAGGCACTCCAACACTGAGAGGTCAAAGAGGTGAGGACTATTAACAAAGGAGATTGAGAAGGAGCAGCCAGTGAGGTGGCAGGACAAACAGGAGAGTGTGGTCCTTGGAAGTCTATTAAGGACAGTATTTACAGGAGGAACAAGTTACTTGAGCAACCGTGTCAAATGCTACTTATAATCACATGACTTTAGAGGTAACTGTTAATCTTGACAAGAACAGACTGATGGAGTGGTAGAGGAGAAGTCCGACTGAAGTAGAATAAAAGTGAGTGAGAGGAGAGAACTAAAGAAAATAATAAACCTTGAGTATAGAAAATTCCTTGAGGTTTCACCTTGAAGGGTTGCTAAGAAACGGGGAGAGGGCTAGAAGGAAGACTGGAACCCTAGGCGACCTGCACCGAGTCCTCAGTAGAATAGGCCTTGTATTCACCAAGAGTGCCTGTGACACACACAGTACAAGAATAACTGCTGCTAAATAGAAGCTGAAGCATGGATTCCTGCCTGCCTTCCACATATCCTTAAACAGCAATGGCCACATGGCATCTGTAAATATCTCAGCAGTGGTCTCCCATCGGCTTCTGCTGTCACATAACTCCCCACTCTCACAGAGAAGGCTGTCTTGTGCCCTCCTGACACAGGTCCCCGGGCACGAGTTTTCTAACACAGTCCCATAGACAATCTCCCACAGAGGGGCAGAGGAAGACCTCTGGCTGTTCATTAAGTTCAGAAATCAAAAAGGAATGGCATATTCTCCTAGCCCTTGAGGAAGAAACTAATCACTAGCTCAGAAATATTGAGGCATAAGGCTGTTCTCAATTTTTGTATTTTTTTAATCCCATCTATTTTTGAAGCTACTCCTGGCAAGTCCTGACCACAGCCCTCTTAGTCCTCAGGTTTCTAGAAATGCCCAGAGCCAAGACCTTGAAAAGCAAAGAAGTGAGAAAATCAGAAATCCTTTGGCCTCACAGCAGAAACAAGGTAGCAGGTCTTTCTTCATGCCAGAACACTTTAAGGAGGGGGAATGACACCTACATCTTCTGATCTTAGTCAATTGCCATCAGTGCCCCTGTACTCACTTTCAGCACTTTTTGAGGCCAAGGTGGGAGGATCACTTGAGCCCAGGAGTTCAAGATCAGCCCGGGCAACACAGCAAGACCCTGTCTCTACAAAAAAATTAAAAATTAGCCAGGTGTGATGGTGTGCACCTGTAGTCCTACCTACTTGGAAGGCTGAGGCAGGAGGATCACTTGAGCCCAGAAGTCCAAGGTTGCAACGAGCCATGATCACACCACTGCATTCACTCCAGCCTAGGCGACAGAGGATTTTTTTGTTTTTGTTTTTTTAACTGACACAGGATAGGCAAAGGAGGTTTTTGTTTTTTTTTTTTTTTTAAACAGAAAAAGGAAAAAAAAAAAAGGAAAGAAAAAAGAACTGTATGGACAAGTAACAGAAAAGCAATGTTAAGGTAAACCAAAGCATAAACTTAATCTCTTGCATTTTTCCCCTCCTTCTGTTCTTCTAATCTTCAATCTGCTCTTCCTTTCCACAGCCAGAGACAGATCCCAGATATATCTTACATTATGCATTTGCTGTGTTACTGAAAAATTATGTGTGAATCCAAATTTGGTAAATTGAATCATATTTTAAAATCCTATTTAAAGAAAGTCCATGGTGAATAATCTGTTTGAAAAAGTAAGCATTCTTCTCAGAGGAAGGACCCACACATACATTTCTTAATTTTTATTTGTATACTGGGCACTCACTCTATATAAGGCTGTGTGTCAGGCACTCAGGAGACACAAATATACCCACAGCCCTCCTTTCCTTAAGAGTTTATCTTACTGCCTCAAGAGAGTCTGAAACAAATTATTTATTTTCAAGAAAAAGCTGAGAATAAGAAAAGCTTTTACTATAATTTATCAATTCTAAAATATACTTTTTTCACATTTTTAAACTTCTGGATTCAGGAGGTGTGTTATAACTGATGCATCCTCCCATGTTATCCTCCAGGCTGCAGTGGTGACAGAGCTGCCACTGACTCTAGATGCAAGCAGTTTGCAAGTGTTGACCCGTCAGTTATGTGCCATGTTGGAACTACATGTGTTGAGTTAAACTGTTGTTCAAAATGTGTTCAGAAGGATTACAGTATGATATAGAATTCAAATTAAAAATAATTGTACACATAGAAAGGTATGGAAATGGCAATGAGGCATGACTTTGTTATCAGTGAAGCAAATACTTCTCACTGGTGGAACATTCCTAATTCTATATTTTCCTGTAAAGCAACCACTATGCATTAAGTGATGACAAGGCAGTGTGTTATACTTTAATTGACAGTCTTTCGTTTCCTTAGCGGTATAAAAATTACAGTGTATCTGATAAAGGATGATGACTCAGATTCAGTGGAATACAGTAAGTATTGAGCCCCTACTCTGGGAAAAGAAATGCACTAAAAGCCGTGTGTATGTCAACTTACTTATCCCTTACAGTAATGGTAGATATTATTCTGGTTTTACAAATAACCTCTTGCCCAGGCTCCACAGCTAGTGGGTCTGGAAGAGTCTGGACAGGAATCCTTGTGTCTGCTCTACTCTATCCCTAGCTAGGCAAATTCCTATGATGCCAGAACATTAGTCAGAGTTTGAAAGGTCAGCTCCTGCTTCTCCGCCCCCTCTCCTCCAGTCCTTACTCATTTCTCCCCACCCAGTGATGAGAACAAGATGCTAGAGTTTATCCCTCAGGCTAATGACCAAATCACCCATCTGGCCTTGGGAAAGCCCTATCCTAACCATAACTAACTATCTTTTCCCTGCTTTTCAATTACCACCTTCTAATACATATAAACCTAAAATGGATTTTCTGCAGCAGCCTAAGGCACAAGTCTTCTCTATTTTGGCCAAACAGTTGCAAAATCCAGTGCTCCACCTTTCTTCTGACTTGATCACCCAACTCTGCCATGTGTTTCCATTGTCAACTTCTCAGCAACAGCCCCATGAGAAACAAGAGTGAAGCAATCGCACAAACTCCAATGGACAGGAGGGACTGGAGATTTAGTCTATCATCCCCAGGTTCTGTGGGCAGATGAAGGTTAGTCTTTTAGCTTGGGAAGCGTATAACATGACAAGCTGGGTATCTAAGTTAAAAAGCTACACTGGATGTCATGAACTGGAAAGCTAAAGGTATCTTTAGTCATATAAAACTATCTTCAACTGACACAGGATAGGCAAAGGAGGAAATATTCAAAAGCAATGGAGAAAAACCTCAATTTTACAATTTTAACTTTACCTACCCATTCTTTGCATTCTACTTAATAGAATCAAATCCATGGAGTATGTTCTGATTCCAACTTGCACATCACCTATTTTTAAAATAAGAGTAGGGGAGTGGTGGACTTGGAAATCTCTTTTCCAAATTGACACAAGCAGGCAGGCTCTCAGGATTTCAGTTTAGAATAGAATCCAATTCTCCTAACATCTAGATATGAAAGTAATGTCTAAACAATAACCTATCTCACTGAACAACATATTGACCAAAATAAAACTCTTATAATATATGACTCCAACTGTGATTTCTTTGGGAAAATCCAAATGAAACGATGAATTTGTCTTTGGTTTGTTCAAATACTACAATTTTCCATAGACACAGGGCCATACTAAATTATGTTCACAGCCTAATTTGTAAACATTATGCATCAAGGTTTTCATGTGCCATGAATATTAAATTAAATTTAAAAATTAACTCATATTATTATATTATGCTCATTTCTTCAAAAATGACTAAAAACAATTTTTTGACCATTAAAGTAGTATGGATTCGATTCAACCTTAATTCATCTTTAGACTTCTCCTGAGAGGCCAATGGCTCACAACCATGTTTTTCCACTGATGCAAGAAATGGAGCTAGGTCAGGAGGCTGCTAAGACAAGCAGGCATAGGAACACGAGTCTGAAAGAACAGAGTCAGGAAAGAAGAAACAGAAAGAAACCACAAATATGAGAATGGTGCCAAGATTCAAGTCTGAGCAAAGGATAGGAGAATAAGAGCAATAAAAGAGACAGAGGACACAGGAGAAAGGTGGCACAGGGCGGGATGAAGAATGAAATGTTCTGTTGAACCTGAGTCTGATATGTATACATAGCACCTATAGGAACATGTCCACCAGGAAGTCAGAAAGGACTCACTGCACCTCAAAAGTCCAAAGTAGATACAGACATGGAAGCCAATCCCGAGAGAGAACAGCTGAAATCATGAGAACGCAGAAATAACAAGAAATCAGCAGAAGAAAGCACAGAATTCACCAAAGACCCAACCCTGGGGCTGTTGGTAATGGAAAGACAGAGGAGTAAGAATCTGTGAAGAAGGCCAAGATGGAACAGGTCAGAGAGGCAGACAAACCAAGAGGGTTCCAGGATCTATGCTACATGCAAAAAGAAAGTCACCTGCATCAGAGATCACAGAAAGAGTAGGCAGAAAGCAGGATAAGAGGGCCACTGGACTAGGTGCTTTGTTACTGTGGTGGGGCAGAGACCAATGTGATAAGAAATTGGAGAGAGAAAGGTAGGAAAAGAAGCCATATTTGTCTACTCTCCCAATAAAGCCTGAGACTGTTAGAGAGAAAGGGATAGGACTGTAACTTGAAGGATAACATGAAACAGGAATGAGTCAATATTATTTTGTCAACCAGAGGTATCACCACATAATAAGAAAAGGCTTTATGTACATCTGGCACAGGCATCATTAAAGTATGGAAATAGACAACAACCATTCTGCCTATTAAAACTCTCCATGTCCACCATTCCCCATCTCCTGCACACACACACACACACACACACACACACACTTTGTACTAAATAATGCCTTTACAATACAGATATAAAAAGAGGACCTGTATTACAATGAAAGCGTCATTCAAGGACTGAATGTCATAAACTATATATTTGGAAATGCACCTTGTAAGTTTTACATCAACATTTTACCCAAGAGATTATCTGTTAATTTTTTAAACGACCTGCTACTTTTATGTCTTTTGTTGTCTAAACTTGGCAGCATCACGGATCATTAGAAAAAATATCTATCTCAAGGACCTAGAACTAGATGTACCATATGACCCAGCCATCCCACTACTGGGTATATACCCAAAGGATTATAAATTATGCTACTACAAAGACACATGCACACGTATGTTTATTGCGGCACTATTCACAATAGCAAAGACTTGGAATCAACCCAAATGTCCATCAGTGACAGACTGGATTAAGAAAATGTGGCACATATACACCATGGAATACTATGCAGCCATAAAAAAGGATGAGTTTGCGTCCTTTGTAGAGACATGGATGCAGCTGGAAACCATCATTCTTAGCAAATTATCACAAGAAGAGAAAACCAAACACCGCATGTTCTCACTCATAGGTGGGAACTGAACAATGAGCTCACTTGGACTCGGGAAGGGGAACATCACACACTGGGGCCTATCATGGGGAGGGGGGAGGGGGGAGGGATTGCATTGGGGAGTTATACCTGATATAAATGATGAATTGATGGGTGCTGACGAGTTGATGGGTGCAGCACACCAACATGGCACATGTATACATATGTAACCTGCACGTTATGCACATGTACCCTAGAACTTAAAGTATAATAAAAAAAAATAAAATAAAATAAAAAAAAAGAAAAAATATCTATCTATAAAAATATAATTAACCATAGTTAACTCCAGAGTTGTACTGAAAATATTAGTGGGCCAGGCGCAGTGGCTTACGCCTGTAATCTGACCACTTTGGGAGGCCAAAGAGGGCGGATCACTTGAGGTCAAGAGTTCAAGACCACCCTGGCCAACATGGCAAAACCCGGTCTCTACTAAAAATACAAAAAATTAGCCGGGTGTGGTAGTGCGCACCTATAATCCCAACTACTTGGAAGACTGAGAATCACTTTAACCCGGGAGGCAGAAGTTGTAATGAGCCAAGATCACACCACTGCTCCAGCCTGGGGACAGAGTGAGACTCTGACTCAAAAAAAGAAAAGAAAATGTTAGCAAAGTATAGTATTTACACTGTGATACTAAACAACCCTTAAAACCTCCCAAATACTGAAGATCTGTCCCACATCCATACACTGTCATAGCACATGCTCTATGTTTACCTATAAATATTGCTTTTAATCATTAAATGGTTGACAAGGTTGAAGTTATGAGAAATGGTTATGAAAGCAGCAAATACCTGAGGTACTCACAGCTGTGGAGTAGGGGTTATGAGCTCCAGTATTTTCAGCCCAGCAGCCACATCCATAAAGAGCAGCCTGGGGAAAAAAGAAAATAGATATAATATTTCAGAAATATCAAATGTAATTATTAGTTTTCAACAGAAATCATACCCATCTAATAAAGCCTGGTTTAATAATGATATAAAACAACTAGGTGATAATACCAGATGTTGTATATGACCCACCCGCATGATGCTTTTAATACTATCAAAACTATGTTTTCAGATATTCCATTCATCTAAAAACTTTCAGAAAATAGCAAAAGAAAGTTTCTTAGTGTCATCAGCAGTAATTTTTTCCTTCCCTGAAAAACTTCTCCCTTTTGTAATTTGTCAGCTAGTTGTTCTTCTGGCCCCTTAAAACCAATGTGGTTGGCTTAAAATAGTAGTTTTCAATCTAGGTGTGTGTCAGATTACTGGGGGAGCTTACTGATAAGAACCCTGATTCCTGGAAATTCTGATTTAGTGTCTGGGGAAGACCTGGGAATCAGTACTGTTAACCAGAGTCATGGGGTACTGGGATGCAGCTGGTCCTCCTGCCATGCTCTAGGAAATCCTGCTTCAAAAGGGCCTTTTCCATGTCTGTGTTGAACTGACACAAGAGGAAGTACAAACAGTCCTGTATCAAAGGGTCCAATATACACTCACCATTGTGCTAGAGTCAGCCAGATGACTCTAAAGCAAATGCCTCCCTAAAGCAAAAAAGCCTCCTTTCTTTTGTTCAAGCTCATCACTTTGTTAGGTGGTAGAGCAGATTTATACATCAGGAACACAATAAGCTACTATGGTTTTATAAAAGATTAGGACGATCATTCCTATTTTGTTTTAATAATGCTATTTCTCTTCAATATCCACAATGACTTTTCTGACTTTAGGAGGGAAATCACAAGTAATAACTTTTCCACTCCATAGTAAGAAGTAGAAATTAAAATTAAAAAAAAAAAACCTAGCTAGCTAGCTATCATAGAAAAATACAAGGAGGCACACTCAACAGTTCATTACTACATGGTTGATAAGAATGAGAAACTTGAAACAACCTAAATGTCAATCGGTAAGGAAATGGCTAAATAAACTCTGGCATGGCAGTATGTGGAATTCATTGCAAAGGTTAAAAATAAAAGAATTAAGCTTTTTAAAAAATCTTTAAGAACAAATATAGAAAGATCTCCCAAACATATTGTTGAATTGAAAAAAAAAAAAAAAAAGCAAACTATAATACGTTCAGTATTCCCTGCCATTGATGGAGGAAAAAGATACTCCCATAAAGCAGTACTGATATTTCCTAGGAGTTCATTCTGAGGACTGGGGAATAGGCAAAGACTGGGGATGGTGAGCAGAGTTCAGCTTTCTATGATATTCTGTTATTTTTTACAAGGATCTTAGAAATCATTAGCTCCAATATTCTACCCAGAGCAGGAACCTCCATGAAACATCCGAGGCACTTCTGACACTGAGAACTTCACTACCCCATGTGGGAACACATTCCATTTTCAGACACTTTCCACTGGTAGCAAGTATCTGCTGTATCATAACTTCCAACCACTAGTCCTGGCTCTGCTCTCTGGAAGTATTGTAACCTCCCCAGAAAGTCCTCCAATTTTTTAAAAACAGCTATTCTAGTTCTCTTTTCTAACCCAAAGAAACCCAAATTTGTGAGCTGTTCCCAAGACTTTGCGATGCACAAACCCACCACTCTCTCATAATTACCCTCCTAGAGAAATAAGTCAGTGTCCCGGATAACCAGAGATGAAGTCTCCCATGTTCATGTGACCCACACACAGTTGCTGTCTCCAGATGTTACTGAAATACCCCTCTTAAAAGTAGAACCAAGAACTGAGCAGGATACTCTCAATATGGTAGACAGTGGGAAATCTGTTTACTGCCTCTGAAAACACCATGCTTCTAAAATACATGCTGGCTCAGGGTCAGTGTGGCAACTGAAAGCCCTTCAGAAGTGACTTAGAATATGAATTTATAAATAAACTAGCAGACCTGTGGGATAACTATTCAACTGGTACTCCCTAAAGCAAGTGCTGCATCAGCCAAAGTCTCAGAGAACACAAGAAATCAATGGAAGGACCCATTCTTCCTTCATTGATAACTCTGAACTGCCCATCATCATCATCTTTTACATTTCCCACAATTAACATGACCAGGAGCCTGCACTCAAAAAATAGTAAATAAGGTCCCAAGGACACCTCTTAGAAAGCCAGGCAAGGTCATCTTTCTAGAAAAGAACATTTACACTTACCCTTTGTTCCTTCCCTTTAAGAAAATTCCCTTTATGATACTCTTCCTTAGTCTCATGACCTAAAATTGTCTTCCTTTTTAACCTTCTGAAATTCACTGGGCTAAGACAGTGATAGGTAAGATAAAAGAATTAGAGGTTGTCCATCTCTTATCCACTTCTTTGGATAAAATATGGCAAGCGTAAGCAAACCTTTAAAAACAAATTTTTAAAATCTTATTTCTTTTTGGTAGTAAAACTGTATTAAAATTTTATTAAAGCTATTATGCAGTAAAATAAGGCCATATAAATATATTATTATTAATCTTCTCTGGGCCATAGTTTCCTCTTCTATACAATAAGGATAATGAAAATACCTACCTCATATTGTCACAGGATCATGTGAATTAACATATTTGCTGAACACAGCAAGTGCTTAAATAACACTAGCTCTAGCTGTTATTACTAAGGGCTATGTAATTTAAATGCATTTTGACATTGAATCTTCTACAAGTTTGTAAGGTAGCTGGTTATCCCCATTTTACAGAAGTAGAAAGTGGAGCTGAAAGATGTTAAGTAACTTGTTCAAAGTAAGGGGCATGGTAAGTGGGGAGGTGGGATTAGAATAGAGGTTTACCTGGATCGAAAGTCCACACTTAACCAGTAAACTCAACCGCCTATTTGTGTGGGGGTGGGGTGAAGTTTAGGGGGACAAGTGAAATATAGTAATTCCTTTCTCATGTCCAAACTGTAAATTCAAATAATTACAGTAAGCTAAAGAAGCAAATAAGTTCTAATTCAAATTCCCATTTCTTATCTTTTTTTTTTCTGAGACAGAGTCTTGCTCTGTCTCCCAGGCTGGAGTGCAGTGGCATGTTTGGCTCACTGTAACCTCAGCCTCCCAGGTTCAAGCAATTCTCCTGCCTCAGCCTCCCCAAGTAGCTGGGATTACAGGTGTCAGCCATCATGCTCAGATAATTTTTGTTTTATTTTGACATGGAGTCTCAGTCTCACCCCCACTGGAGTGCAGTAGCGAGATCTCAGCTCCCTGCAACCTCCGCCTCCCAGGTTCAAGCGATTCTCCTGCCTCAGCCCCCCAAGTGGCTGGGATTACAGGCTTGTACCACCACGCCCAGCTAATTTTTGTATTTTTTAGTAGAGACAGGTTTCACCATGTTGGCCAGGCTGTTCTTGAACTCCTGACTTCAAGTGATCTACCCGCATTGGCCTCCCAAAGTGCTGGGAATTACAGGATGAGCCACTGCACCTGGCCTAATTTTTGTATTTTTAGTAGAGATGGCATGAGCCAAAGTGCTGGGATTACAGAAAACAGTGAGAGTAATGGGGACTATAATGCATTGAAGGTGACTCTGCTGGCTTTTCTCTCACCTTCTCTACTTCTCTTTCTCTATGAGGTTTCACCATGTTGGCCAGGTTGGTCTTGAACTCCTGAACTCAACTGATCTGCCCACCTCGGCCTCCAAAAGTGCTGGGATTACAGGAGTGAGCCACTGCGCCTGGCCTCAAATTGCCATTCACCATCTGCACTGCTATCACATATCTACAGCAGGGTAATAGGCTAAAATTTTTAAATAGTTAATTGTGCATTTAACATACATTAAAAGTATCTAGTTTCAGCACACTTTAAAAAATAATTAGCCTTTGATATAACTTACTTTTGTATTTTGTTTCATTTGGGCTTGTCAAAAAGAACTGTTCTTTACCTCTCATCTGATACTTACACAGTTTCAAGTTTATTACATCTCCTCTATCCAAGCATTATAATCCAATTAAGCAACTGCATTTTCCTATAAGCCCTTTTACTCTCTTTTCAAACTCTTTCCTGATTTTATAACTCTCAGAAGCTAGGTATTCATAAACTAGCCAAGTGAGGCAAATCAACACATAAATTTTACAGAAGTATTTCTTTTGCTCAGGACAGTTCTAAGTGCAGGGGCAGAATAGCTTCAAGACTGTTAGACGTAATATCCTGCTAACATAGTCCAGAACCATCCTTAGTTCTGTTGTTGCTATTTTGCTAACCAAAACAAACAGAAAACAGTGAGAAAGTCATGGGGACTATAATGCATCAGAGGTGACTCTGCTGGCTTTTCTCTCACCTTCTCTACTAGGGTATCCAAATCTGATATGCCAAGCTTGATATTCCTCTTGCAAACTTGACAAATACACAGGACTTTATAACGTAAGAAAAATACCATGACCAGACAAAGGCTTTTACAATGAGTTCAAAGCATTGTACACACGTGGAGTAATCATTCCCTATACAGCCCCTTGTACACTAGGCAGAGTAGCATAAAACTCATTATTCTTCCCTTCCCCTTTTTCCTAGTCTAGGAATGTAAGCAGCTTAGAGCAGATCAAGCAACATCACTTTGGGGTGTGCAGTGATATTCTCCATGAATTGGATCTCTCTGCTTCAAATAGTAACTAACCGTCATGAACAAAGTAACTGTGACATTGACTCTTCTTCAAATGTGACAAAGTACACAAAGCATAACAAGACACATTCCATGTATAAGATGCCACCCAAATACTGAGTTTAAATGAACCCTTGCAACTAGTCCATGAGAGTATCCAATTCATTTATTTACTCAACAAATATTTATTAAGCCCACAAGTAATGTGCCAAAATTGGTTTATCCTCAGAAATCTTCCTAGATCAAATGGATTGTTAAATTTCATTCTCAGTATAAAACTAAAGATGGGAGATGGGGGGAGGGGCAAAGTGAAGAGGATGTGCAAATGAACTGGGGACAAGCAAATTTTACATAAATTAGAGCATCCCCCTTTCTAGATTTTTTAAGTGGTACCATGTGTTGGTGACCTGAAATACTGGTTATTTTATAAAATGGCTGAAATGCTTGATCAGAGGAGGGATGTAAAGGGCCAAATGTCACTGCACTATACATGGAATAGAGGAAATAAAAAATGTAACTCTAAAATCATTTATCTAACTAAAAAGCAAGCAGGATAGTCAAGTAGACCTTATTCCTAAAGAGAGTGATATTTACAGAGAGCAAATGGAAACTGGCACACATTTATGAAATTTCTACTAAATACCCAGGCAAGTGCCCAACCTGCTGAAAGTGGCAAAACTAGGATCACCCATTGTAAAGATGAGAAACAAACCAATTACTATGAGATAGGTTTTCTTAAAAAGAATCTTAAAAAGGTATTTGGTTGATGATTCATACTAGATGTTAAAAAACAATTATATTCATTTTTTTCTAAAGAAAAAATGTTCCCACTGGTTAAAAAATTGTGAGCTGGACCGGGCACAGTGGCTCACGCCTGTAATCCCAGCACTTTGGGAGGTCGAGGCGGGGGGATCATGAGGTCAGGAGATAGAGACCATCCTGGCTAACACGATGAAACCCCGTCTCTACTAAAAATATAAAAAAAAAGCCGGGCGAGTTGGCGGGCGCTTGTAGTCCCAGCTATTTGGGAGGCTGAGGCAGGAGAATGGCGTGAACCTGGGAGGCAGAGCTTGCACAGAGCCGAGATCACGCCACCGTACTTCAGCCTGGGCAAAGAGTCTCCAGACAGACTCCAGTGAGACTCTGTCTCAAAAAAAAAAAATCGTGAGCTAAAAATTCCATGCTTTACTTTGAAAGGCTAGTTTAAAAAACCCATAATTACTTACCTGCCCAACTCTCCCTGGATGTTTCAAGGCCAAGCCTCCACTGGAGACAGCAGCAGCAACATTCCCTTCGTGGTCCACAACCACAGCGCCCACCGTGTCCAAAGTGCCTGAGTCATTTTCCTGTAGAGCAAAAGTGGCACAAGTATTCACTAGGCATGGCGTGGGACAATCTGATATGACTACATAGCACTTTTTTGTACAATCATGACACAACAAAATCTAAACTAATCCCTAAGTGGAACATTGAGCAATCTCCTAAAATTATCTATTATCAAGTTGCCATTTAAATCCTATTTAAGTCAAAATGTATTTTCCACAGAGAAATCCCGAACAAAAGGTGTCCTGTTGCTTTTCTCTAATAATAAGGCTATATTGTCTTTTTAATGGAGGACATATCACAATTTAATATAAATTACAGTATACAGCAGTGTCTCTTCATTCTCAAGAATTAAGTTCATGTTTGAGAATGTATAGAGGAAAATATCTGTGGCATAAATGAACCAATAAATACCCTTGTTAGTATTTCTTTAAGTATTATACACAAACATCTAATAGAAATACATTCCACACAATAAATTAAGAAAATGGCATTTACAATCTTTTTTTTTATTTTATTTTATTTTTTTTTTTGAGACGGAGTCTCGCTCTGTCGCCCGGGCTGGAGTGCAGTGGCCGGATCTCAGCTCACTGCAAGCTCCGCCTCCCGGGTTCACGCCATTCTCCTGCCTCAGCCTCCCGAGTAGCTGGGACTACAGGCGCCCGCCACCTCGCCCAGCTAGTTTTTTGTATTTTTTTAGTAGAGACGGGTTTTCACAGTGTTAGCCAGGATGGTCTCGAGCTCCTGACCTCGTGATCCGCCCGTCTCGGCCTCCCAAAGTGCTGGGATTACAGGCTTGAGCCACCGTGCCCGGCCTACAATCTTAAAGTATACCACACTATCATTTTTCTCTTAGAGTTCCTTGTTCGTGAGAAACTTCATGGCAAGTTCCCTTCTCTCCTATAACAGTAATATGCTTGCCAATTGTATGGCAGAAAAGTGTATGTTCTTGGAAGGCATCTTTGTGTTTCGATATTTTGTTCCAGGTTCCACATGTTTAAGGCACTTAGTGACATTTAGTGACTATGAGCAGCTGTCTCCTACCTCCAAAGTTTCTGGTCACCTGTGCAAGAGAGACAAACACTACACTACTGGATAGAAATAATGATTAAGGGAGGCAAGAAAAAAATTCATGGAAAAAGTCTCATATATTAAAAAGGGGGCTTAAGGTAGGTTTTTAGGTTAATAGTAGTCATGGTAGTGTTCTTATGCTAGGGCATTGGTTTTCAAACCTTGCCCCTCAACCCTAGATCCCACCCTTACCCCCACCACCAGTATGCATGTAAGAGCCAGGCCCAACGCAGGGTTCAACATGAACAGATCCCCATCCTGTGTGGTTTATTGCTCACACTACTGAGCAGGACTTGGTTGGTACTGAGAGATCCACAAGAAGCAAAATGACACACTAAAGCAATCACCAGAAAAGTCAATGAGTTCCTGGGGCCATCTCAGAAGCTGAGCAACATTGAAGAGTTTCTAATACTGGAAGCAGAATTCAAACAAGAGATTTTTCCCTAAAGCAAACTGGAAAACTCAGAAGTAGAGTGTGCCACAACAAAATTTTACATTAAGTCTGTTAGGAAAAGGTACTTACATCTAGAATTTATATTTCTTGCTCTAAATTCTAATTTCCCTTAAATATACTGATACACTATGACAGTACTTACTTTGATAGGAAATGTTGAACTGGCTGAAAAGAATGCTATATTCCTAATCCCTCTTTTAACCACAGCTGGAGAAAGTCTAGACAATGGATCCACATGATCATATCTCAGAATGCCATAGTTCTGCTCAAGGCATATGCCCTTCAAGAATACTTCCTAACCTGGCCATACACTCCCTGAGGAAGGGTTTGACCCACTCCATATCACACTGAATTCAACAGACACTCAGGACATATTTATTTTTTAATTAGGATGCAGGATGTCTGTATCCCTGGTGTTACAAAACATGCCCAATAGTGAATAACATGCAATGCCATCCCAGTGTCAGGGCCAGTTTTCTACTTCTGTTTCACAAGATTTGACTTCATGCAAATCCAGATGCTGTCGCTATCTTAGGGAAGACTTAACAATAACCAGACTCGCTCATTCAGGTTGGACAAAGCAAAGTCTATCTTCTCTGCTAGGTAAGATTAAGAACAGCAGTACAGAAATGCATTAAAAACATTTTATTCCAGAAAAGATGGATAATCTTAAAGAGAAATATACTTTTAAGAGGAATATTTGTTTTATAATTCTAATAAATAATTTCTAAATCTTTATATTCTTGCAATCTCGAGGAGAGAAGTGTTAGTTCCCCAGATGTCAAATTTGACGTCTTCTTTAGGAAGGCTTCTCAAATTTTAATGTGCACACAAATCATCAGGAGAATTTGTTTCAATGCAGATTCTGATGGAGCAATCTGGGAACTATCCAAGACTGCACATCTAACAATATTCCACATTATGCTAATGGTCTAACAGCATCCCATCCCAGGGGATCATTATCCACCAAATACCTGCCCCATTCATTCTGAAGCAAACTATTTACAGGTACAAATCTGCTTAAGGAGAAACGTAAACTACCTAAAGCTAACACTATGCCAGTATAAAAGATTTAAGTTCTATCTTGCTCAACTGTCAACTGACAGCTTATCACCACTATTATACTACATGGATTTGGTATGTATATTTTAAAATACTGATCTTACACCTCTAAAAAGCAAACAAATCTCATACAAATAAACAAACTGTAAAATAACTTTCCTCAACAATAACAGAAAAGTCAAGAAAGGGTATTCTTTTAAGATTATTTTTTGGAAATACTGAGTTTTTATTGAGAGACGTATGCCAGTACTTTTTGCCCTTATTCTTTGTTTTAAAATTCTGGAAATTTTTACACACTTTTTTCCCTAGCCCAAGTAAGGCATAAAGTGACTGTCTCCATCAGGCCTACCAGATAAGGATGATTGCTTCCTGTAAATAATCAAATTGGGACTTTCATCCTATTTCACTGTCTAACCTTTGAGGGACAGTTATGTCTCTTTTTCACATTTTAGTTATTTTAATGAATAAAGATTATCTATATTTATGGTATACAGCATGATGTTTTGACACAGGTACTGATTGCAGAAATCAAGCTAATTAACGTATACATTACCTTACAGAATCATTTATTTCTGGCGAGAATGCTTACAATCTACTCTCTTTTTTTTTTTTTTTTTTTTTTTTTTTTTTGAGACGGAGTCTCGCTCTGTCGCCCAGGCTGGAGTGCAGTGGCCAGATCTCAGCTCACTCCAAGCTCCGCCTCCTGGGTTTACGCCATTACAATCTACTCTCTTAAGGGTATTTTTTTTTATAAACTGCAACTGCTGATACTACCCATGCATTCTGTAAAACAGAATTTTATACAGGGGATAAGTAACGTATACACAATGCTATGCATTATCTGTAAAGCACTTTTCCTAGCATTTCAATCAGGATATTGTGAAGCACGAGAACTGTTATGCCTAACCAAACTCCTGTAGAAAGATACAAAAACTGATGTCAGTATAACTGGATTATACATAGATGGATTTACTCTTAACTTGGTTTTCAAAAATGAAAAATCAAGCAAATAATAGAGAATCCTGTTCCAAATTAAGCTAAATATTCCTAAGCGCCTGTAACACCTAAAAAAAAATCAGAATTACTTCATAAATATTCAAGAACTAGTTATAGACTTCACATACTGCACAGCAAATTTAAGGATGATGAAGTAATATTTAAACATTTTTATGAAGTGCAGATAAATTAGGTGAAAGACAAACATTGGTATTTTGGCCATAATAATTTCACAGAGCTTGTTTGTACAGGAATGAAATCTTAGAAAGGTTAAAAAACATACAATGACTGTTACTATACAGAGCTACTATTACACTCTTACACTCTATAAATACTTAAAAATATATGCACTACACGGACACACATATACCTATTGTCCTTGACTAAAACATGCTATTTCTATTACTTTTTTGATAAAGTTGTAACTAAAAAGCAACTGTATAAAACTATAGTCCTCTTCAAAATAAGCACGTATAGAAAGTTAGCATACAGGTTATATGTGTTAAAGAAAACACTGAAATAAAACTTTCTTGAAGTAACCAATAAATAAGCAGTCCCTATTTTCTCTGCTCCAAATAAAGATGGTTATTATGTAGTTATTATAAGAATTAAATTAACACATGTAAACTACCTTAAAAGGAATAAATCCCTTAATACAAAGTTAAGGCACTTGCCACCAGAAAATTAAGCTTCTAATCTGCACTCTCTGAAATCTGCCAATTTTGCTCTTGTTGCCCAGGCTGGAGTGCAATGGCGTGATGTTGGCTCACAGCCTCAGCTTCCCAAGTAGCTGGGATTACAGGCACCCACCACCACACCCAGCTAATTTTTTTGTATTTTTAGTAGAGACGGCGTTTCACTATGTTAGCCAGGCTGGTCTTGAACTCCTGACCTCAGGCGATCCACCTGCCTCGGCGCCTCGGCGCATGGTGAGCCACCATGCCCAGCCCCAGCTACTAGTCTTTTATCTTATTAACTCGGTCTTTCTTCCGTCCAGAATTACTCAAACATCAAGTAGCTAAAATATAAGAATAAACCTTAAATGTATAAGTGCGTTCTAAAATAGGTCTATTATGGGATTATCTTAATATAATGATAAAGACAGAAATGCATTCTTTGAAAACATACCAACCCCTCCTCATATACCTTTGTTAGGTTTGAGAGCAGCATTATAACTGGCATGAGCTTCCACTTGAGAAATGCAGATGACTTACACCCTAACATGACTGTACAACAATGCCATCATAAAGCTTTCACATCTCTGAGTATCCTAAACATAGAGAGATGGCTCCAGCTGCAGAACATCTAGACCTAGTTCTATATCTCTCACAAATCAGCCCTCCAACAGCAGGGCCATTGTGGGCTACAGTTTATTAACTATCTGTAAACAAAGTATAATTTAGCTAGGCCGGGCTGGGTGGCTCACGCCTGTAAGCCCAGCACTTTGAGACGCCAAGGTGGGTGGATCTCCTGAGATCAGGAGTTAGAGACTAGCCTGGCCAACATAGTGAAACCCTGTCTCTACCACAAATACCAAAAAAAAAAAAAAATTAGCTGGGCATGGTGGTGTGCACCTGTAATCCCAGCTACTCAGAGACTGGGAGAATCACTCGAACCCAGGAGGTGGAGGTTGCAGTGAGCGGAGATCACACCACTGCACTCCAGTCTGGGTGACACAGTGAGACTCTGTCTCAAAAAATGATAATAATAATTTAGCTAGAATTATTTACTCTCACCTATGTGGACTGCATGAAACCAGAAAAAATCTCAACATAGGAACACTCAATGATATTATCTTCCCTCTTCAGAAAATCATCTTAATAGTATGATGCCCAATACTATTAATGATGTTTCTTATAAACTATAGTCAAGATGTCTATTCTAAAGTAATCCTTTATTTTCTTTGTTTAATGGGTATGAATTAAATGGCTTTGCAACACTACACAAATTGGTACCAAATATATTCACGGAGCTAGAGGAAAAAACTGTATACTATATAAAAATTTAAACAGAGTGGTCAACATAGCAGACCCTGTCTCTACAAAAAAAAAAAAAAAATCAGCCAGGCATGGTGGCACACACCTGTAGTCTGAGCTACTCAGGAGGTTGAGGCTGGAAGATCCCCTGTGCCCAGGAGTGCAAGGCTACAGTGAGCAATCATCACATCACTGCACTCCAGCCAGGGAAACAGAGTAAGACACTGTCTCTAAACAAGTAAAAAGTAAACAATAAAATCTTTATACTATTTATTTCCTAAATCACTCGACAAAAATTAACAGAAGCATCTTCAGGTTAAAATAAAAATAAAGTGTTTGAACCACGCTTTTAAGGGGATTTAACATATCTGGGTTAGAGGAATTAAATTCATACTATAAAAAAGATTACTTAAAAATTCTGAACCCTCAAAGATAGCAAAGGACAATGTTTTCTAACTGGTAGAATTCCTATACAATGTTCTGGGGTTTGCAACATTAAAGGTGGAAAAGGCAATGGTTTTCATCTTGGTTTTTAAGATAATCTTTTAAATAATGTAAAGAAATGTAAGTTTTTCTCTTTAAAATGGAACAGTTTGAAGGGTCTCAGAGTCCATGTTGAATGAGTGTGTGTAAGTGATAGTAGACATCACACGAACATACTCGTGGCTTAAATTATTACATAGCTAGGCAGTAAATATCATCACAAAAGTAGTTTTATGCAGCTTTAAATCATTTCTATTCTCACTCATATGCAGTTTAATTAACATCATTTAACTTATACCCATAGTGACCCACTGGTTAAAGATTGAGAACCTAGGATATGCTGAAGTTGAAATAAAAATTACAGCAAGTTCCTTAAGATGACATTAACTAGGTCGTTAAACTGCATTCATCCTATCAAAATACTTACAGAACACATCTCAAGGACTTCAAATATTAGTTTAAATATTTAATGATAAATATGTCCAATTTGGCTTATTTGTCTGAAATGAATATTAATCACAATTTTATAATTCTAAATCAAAATTTATAAGTTCTACATTAAACATAAACCAATCTATGACCTAACAATGAAATACTTAAGTATTTACCAAAAAGAAGTCAAAATGTATACCACAAAAAGACTTGTCAAGGGTGTTCATGGCACCTTTATTTGCAATAGCCAAAACCTGGGAACAATCCAAACGTCTATCAACAGGGGAACGGGTAAACAAATTATGATATTGTCAATACGGGAGGATTGCTGAGCAATAAAAAGGAGCCCATGCTATATGGAACAATATGAATAATCTTATATGCTGAGCAAAAGAAGCTGGACACAAAAGAATACATAGACTCCATTTTAATGAACAAGTAAAACTATGGTAAAAAAGACTCAGAAAATTGTTATCTTCATTGGGGAGGGCATTAACTACGAAGGGGCACAAGAAAACTTTCTGGAGTCGTGGAAATATTCTATATTTTTATAGGAGTACTGATTATATGGTTATATACACATGTCAAAATTCATCGAATTACACGCTCAAGATGCATGCATTTTACTGCACGTAAATTTTACCTGTAAAAAAGGCAAAAAAAAAATCAATATCTTAAAAAACAAAACCAAATATTCAAAACATCAGATCATGAACAAACTTTTCAATTTTTTTCTATTGGTATAAGGCATATTTAATACACATTTGGCTGTAACTGTAAGAAAAAGGTGGAAAACCTGAAAAATATGAATGAGATATTAAGAGATATGGCTCAAAGTCTAATCTGTGGCTAACTAGAGAGAATACACAGAATAAAAGAGAGAAAATATTTAAAGACGAAATGGCTCAAATTTTCCAGAACTGATAGAAAACAAGAATCCTGATCTCCAGGAAGCCACAGAAAAAGGGAAAAAGCCAGATAGAAAAGAGACGTCACCTACAACAGAACGACAGCCAAATTCCTGGAAGCTCAGTAGGCCAGAAGGTTGGTATAATATCCTCAAAGAAAAGTAACTATAAACTTAGAAATGGTATTCAACAAAACTGCCTTTTAGGAACAAAATTAAAGACATTTATAAATATATAAATAAATCCAATGAGTTCACTGCCAGGAGGACTGCATTTAATAAAGTTTGTAAGGGATATTCTACTTAACACTACAACCTGTCCTCCTTCTGCATCCTCCCCACCATCCACACACAAGCACACCTACTCTCCTTTCTCTATATTTTTTCCATAACATCTCATCACCTTCTAAAATGATATAATGCTCATATCATTTAAATTGCCTATCTTTCTGACAAGATGATAGGCTTCATGAAGGCAGGAACCTTTGCATATTTTATTCACTAACATATGCCAAGCACCCAGAAAAGCACTTGACACCTCTTAGGCATTCAGTAAACACTTGTTGAATCAAGAATAAATAAATAAATGATATATTTCAAGAAGAAGGGAAATAAATGAAGGAGGACAAGCAGACACACAACAAGAAATGGGTAAGGAAATACAATGGCAAACGTTCATATAAATTAAAACACACAGTGAAACCCCGTCTCAACTAAAAATACAAAACATTAGCCAGGCATGGCGGCATGTGCCTATAGTCCCAGCTACTCGGGAGCCTGAGGCAGGAGAATTGCTTGAACCCAGGAAACAAAGGTTGCAGTGAGCCGAGATTGTGCCACTGCCCTCCAGCCTAGGCGACAGAGCGAGACTCAGTCTCCAAAAAAAAAAAAAAAAATTCTTTAAAAATAATAATGTTTTATTGAATGTCAGATTGGATTTTAAAATCTGGCTAGATGTTATTTATGAGAGATAAACCTAAAGCATAAGTATATGGAAAGGTCAAAAGTAAAAGGATGGGGAAGAAAAAACTGATATGCCAAGCAGATATCAATCCAAACAATGAAACTATGTTAACATCACACAAAATAAGTGTTAAGACAGAAAGCATTAATAGAGATACAGGGCTTTACATGATAAATGCTGAAAGCTTGGAGTCACCAAGGAAATACAATAATTCTAAATTTGTATGTATTTTTTAAAAGCCTCAAATTTATGTAAAGTAAAAACAGATATATCAACAAATCATACTCCACAATGAGATATTTTAAAACGTTTCTCTCAATTATGAAGAGGTCAAGCAGGAAAAATCAGTAAGAAATGGATGTGAATAGCATATTAAAAAGCTTGATTTGATAGCACTGACAGATCTCTGTACCCAATATTAGAAAAGAAAGTTTCTTTTTAGGCACAAACTGATTGCACATTAAATCATAAACTAAATCATTAACAAATTTCAAAAAACAGTATCAAACAGAATACACTCTCTGACTGTAATACAATTAACTTAGGAGACAACAGTAGATAAAATTTGGAAATTAAAAGATTAAAAAACTCTTCTAAATAATTTATGGATCAAATAAATCAATATGGGAACAAAAATACTTAATAATGAATAACAAAAATGTAGCATTTCAAAACTTGCGGGATACAGTAAAAGTAGTACAGAGAGGGAAACTTATATCCAAAATTTTAACATCAGAAAAGAAGATAAAATTAATAAGCTAACTATCCAATAAAAGAAATTAGAAAGAGAACAAGATAAACACAAAGAAAAGAGGGGGGAAAAAAACAAAGAAAAAATGAAAAATCAATGAAAGAGATAGCTATAAACTTTAAATAAAGAGACCAAAAAAAGGCAAAGTTGGTTCTGTGAAAAAATACTTGAATGAATTCAATCCGATTGGCAATCACTTTCTCTGTGTATCACCTAAATCTCAGCAAAAGCCCATCCCTCCTGCCTTGTCCTCCAACACTAGCCTCGTCTCTCTCAAGTAATAACAGACACTGGCATCTCTGTTCACTTGCACTTCATACAGTGCAAATGTCACTTTCCACCCCTACCCTCATCCCTACCCCACCCACACCACACATTCAAGTACTACACATCATCAAGTGATACAGGCTCAAAAGATTCCAGAAAAAGATTTCTTGGCCAGTCGCGGTAACTCACGCCTGTAATCCCTAGACTTTGGGAGACCAAGGCAGGCAGATCACTTGAGGTCAGGAGTTCAAGATCAGCCTGGTCAACATGGAGAAACCCCATCTCTACTAAAAATATAAAATAATTAGCCAGGCACAATGGCATATGCCTGTAGTCCCAGTTACTCAGGAGGCTGAGGCAAGAGAATAGCCTGAACCTCAGAGGCGGAGGCTACAGTGAGCTGAGATTGCGCCACTGCACTCCATCCTGGGTGACCCAGCGAGACTTCGTCTCAAAAAAACAAAGATTTCTTGAATCACTTCCCGACCAAACAGGAGGCCCTTGCACCTTTCAACCTCTAATACACACATTTCTCCCCAGTACAAGAAGACCTACGCAGGATCTTTGTTGGCTTATCTTGCCCCTCATGCATCTATAAGCAACAAAGTATCATAAAATTAATATTCTTTAATTGAATCTCATCAATAACTCAAACTTTGTTCCCTCTGAAACTGCATCTTGCTCAATTGGACATGTGATCCAAACTCAGCTTAACTAAAGCAGTTTTCTATTACTTCACATTTCTGATTATTTCATATTTAGATCTTCCCTAAATGTAACGTTTTTGCACATCACTCTTAAATGACTTTGTTCCCAAAAGCACATCCTTAAACAACTGTCATGAAATATTTGGCTAGTCCCCCATAATAACCAAACCGAAATCCACACCCATTTCTCGTAATATGGGAGCAGTCCTTACTTCTGGAAGTTTTGTGTGCCCTTTAGTCTACTGTTCAAAACAAACTTCTAAGACTAAAACCATCAAACATTAAGCCTCTCACTTTATCTATAAAAAAATTATATTTCTTGATATTGGTCCCATATTCCTATATTCAGTGTTTCCTTTTTGTAACAATTCTTTACTGCCCTCCCATCCTATGAGGTCATTTGGTACTGGATCACACTTTTCTCATTTTTTACTAATTCAGTTCTATTTTACTCCAAACTTTCTTGATTTCCTAAAAGTGAGAATAAGCAATGCCCATACTACACTTTAGCTCTAACTTTGTTTCTCCCACTGGAGAGCTGCTCATCCTTCACTGTAATCAGTCACCACTGTCTGGGAAATATATTCAAGAGAGAAGAAAATCAAGATTATTTGGTAGTTTTACTTCATAGAGGCATGAGTATCATAGCATTAATACTTCAAAGACAGAAACAACCCAACATGCTACTAACATACTGACTAATAGGATATGAATTCATTACTGGGCAGATTTAAAAATACAAAGCTAGACAAGCTAAGACCTTGCTAATTATTAATAAATAGCAAGGAAATCTCCTTTATAAACGCAGGCAACCTTTTCCAATTTAGTTGTCCAATTTGGCTCTTTTCAAAAACACCTGGCTATGGTCTGGACCTCTGGTCTTTCTTTCATTTTAGGGCACATATTTATCTTCTCTAGATAAAATTACACTTTCCCTTTTAAATACGAGAGCTCTGCCAGCCTTTAAACTGAGTCTTAAAGAAGTGGGGAATAACAGATAAAGGACTGGAAGGTAGCATGGACAATCTGGATTCTATTCCTTTCAATGAAACACCATAACCATTGGGACGGACCACTTAACTTGGATTTAAATTCAGCCCTTTCCAGACTGAAGAACAGTATTTAACATTGACTTACTACAGTAATAAGTTACTTTATTTAATGTGAAATTTTTTAAGTAGAGCATACCTATGCATATCACCAAATGGCCACATAATTATGAATATACCTATGAAAATAGAAACTGATATTCAAAATCACAAATACATACCAATTAAAGATAAGCATATTGAAAAGCAAAAAGAAAGAAAAAGTATCTATTATACTCTTTATCCTTTTGTTGCTCAATAGATCTTATTAGAAAGTAAAAATAAAGAATTGAGAGAGTAGGAAAGGAGTTAAGTATATTCTAGGATATAAAATATAACCTACATGGTGATAGTGCCATACCCTAGAAAACCGAATGTCATTCAAATTAATCTCAGTGATACTTTCAGAGACTCTGAATAACCAAAAGCCTGGTTTAGTTCAAATAGCCACGAGGATGGGCCATTCATACATATTTCAAAATATTCCCCTCATTTGGTCAGAAGTTCGATAACACAAATAAAAGTAGCAAATGTCCAGGGGGACTCTAGCTATGGTCATAATTCCTCTATGGCCTATTTTACTTTGCTAAATTCTGCAGAGTTTAACTTTATCAACTGATATTCCCCCACCAGGAATTACAAGCTGCCAAAACCAGGGTTTGGTTTGACTAGCAAAGTGTAGTTTGGTGTTACACATTTTTTTTTTTTTAAATACCTTACAATGGAACACACACACATGGCCAGTCAGCCCCACTCTCTTCTACTTGTCCACCTCTCTAGATCTGTCTCACACATTTAGGCTGCCTGCCTGCCTGGCACCCTTGGCATCTGAGTTTGAAACCACTGTCCTGCAGAAAACCTGAGGTGCAACCAAACTCATCCATTCGCAGGCCTCTGAACCCAAGACTTTTATCTGTCTTTCTACCCAGACATATAAGTCTGACCCTTTATCCAACATCCAGCTTAAATTCCTCCAATTCCATTAAGGCTGCCATGTGAAACTTAGCAGAGCTTAGAGTGATTTCTCTATCCAGTTAATTCCTGTGGCTCTCACTTTGGCTCTCATTTTGTTCTAACACATACCAAATGGCATGATTTCTTTTTATTGTTTAATTCCTTTGGATCAAATACACAAAGGGCAGGGTCTAGGTGCCATATCCTCTATTCATTCTCTAAGATCTATTTAAAAGCCTGTACATAAATAGCATTCAATAAATGTTTGTTGGTGATAATGTTGAGGCCAAAGGTTAAAAAAAGAAAGAGGACTGGAAAAGAAAAAATAAAGACTGCAAGAAGCCATGACTTCTGGTGGAAAAAACACCAATCAAAGCCCATGCACTTCTCCAAATGACTAGCTAGTAGTTCCTCAAGCTACACAAACTGATGAAGCAGTGAAAAGAGAGCACTGCCTATTCCTTGGGCTAATAATCCAAAAAGGATATTTCACAAAACTTAACCCTTCTTCACAGAAAAGACGACAATGCTTACAAAATAAAAATGCTCTTAGCACAGCCAAAAAAAGGCACAATCACAAGCTTCATAAACTTGTCTGAGCTCACAAGGCAATTTATACTTCCATTCTGTAAGACCTCTAGCTCCCTTGGAAAATCACACATCCAAAACAAACATGTGCTACAAAATGGATAGGAATTCTTGTTGTGATGAGGGTCCATTCTTTTTCCTGGCGGTGGGGGGAAGACATGGTCTAGAAGCTCAGTTGTAAACAGGCAGTTTTACCTGCGTTAACAGAAAAGGCACTTGGTCAAGTTTCTCTAGATGAGCACGCCCCCTTGTGGGCACTTCCTGACTCACCTCTTTGGAATGGCCAGTGGAGATTGTGGGCTGTTTCAAGGTTACTATTTTTCAACACTCATTTCCCTCCCTTACTTACATATTATCTTACATCTCTATGATGTTGAGTAAGAATAATAATATTATTTGGTAATACTTCAGATAACCTATCCCTTTTATTTCCCCAAATACAAGCTTATTAAAATAAGCATAGTTTTTAGACTAATGTATGTTTGAAGCCCTTAAATAATAGATTTTAAACATATTGAAAGACAGCAAAATTTATTATTAAAAGGAAATATCATTATATGGATTTTCTCTTTCAAAATTAATATTCAAATCATCAGCTGTAGATGCTTAAATTAGTAATGTCAACTGAGTAAAGGCACTATTTCTAGAGACTGTGATAAGGATAAAGTAACAAAATGCTCATGCTTCTATGGACCTACACAAACAAAATAACCACATACCCCAACCTCAAAACGGCAAATGTGTAAATCAGATAATTCAGTTCAATTAGCACTTATTAAGTACCTATCATCTGCACCAAGCAGAAGAAAGAAATCTGATCTGCATGGTATTAGAGCTGGCCCATAAAGAAAGAGCTTAATTAGAATTTTCGGGGAGCAAAGAAGTAGCTAATATTCCATTATTAATTACTGCTTATCCCATTAAGGGAAGGAATAAGAACAAAAACTTAGAAATAAAACTGAAAAGAGAAATATATTTGGTGAGAAAAAAAGATAATTCCAGAAGGAAAATAATGGAAAAGTAGCTTGTAGCTAGGTTTCAAGAGGGTTTATAAAATTCAGCTTAAAAGTTTAGGTTTTAACCCACAGAGTAAAGATTCTATTAAAGTTTCTTCTAGGAGAGAGACAAAAACAAATCCAGGTATTTTTAGGAAACGTATCTTCCAATAGCACACAGAATTAAAATGGAACGGAGCAGGACTAGAGGCAAAGAAGCCAGGCATGAAGATACTGCAACAGTCCAGCCGTCGAGGGTGAAAAGACAAAGGCTTACTGGTGGTAAATCTACTAAAAAGAAACAAGAAAAATAACAGTAGTGCATGTATTCACTAAATGTTTATTGAGCATTTATTTTATGTCAAGCTGAGAAACAATGGTAAATAAGACATAATAACTGTCCTGGACCCTCATTCTACTGGAAGATAAAGACATCAAATAACCACACTAATAATGACAGAGAGACAACTGGAGCAGCACAATAGATTAAAGAGAGAGAAGAGGGAAGGAGACAGGCAACATTCCCTGGATCTGGAATCACAGGTGTGAAGACCTTGACACAAAAGAATCTTGACAATGTGACCCAGAGTGAGATGGCAAAAGATTGGAAAGACAGACAGCCATGTCTGCTCCATAGGGTCCTGGGGGCTCTGTTGGGAAGCCTATACTTTATTCTTAAGAGCAGCTGGAAGAGAGTTAAGGGTTCAAGCAGGAGCACGACAAAATCAAACTGTACTTTTAGAAGACTCCAAGAATGCTGGGTAGAGAAGTGACTGAAAAGGCAAGGCAGTTGTGGGCAGATAGGCGGGAAGCTATTGCAATCACCCAGAAGAGTGAGTGAAGCATGATTCTAAACATGCTGAGTTAGACTGTGACGGGTCAAACAAGTGAAAGTGTGTAATAGCCAGGGGAAAACAGGCAACTGGAACAGGCTGGGACATAAAAAAAGGAAATGGAAAAATACACAGAGATTCATCCATTCAAACAAACCTTCATTAAATAGCTGCTAATGTGTTAGTCGCTCTGGTGGGCAGGGGAACATAAAGAGCAAGGAGCCTGACTTGAGAGAATTGGCTGCTTGGTGAAGGCTTGACTGTGAACAATGAAAGTGACCCTGAGGCAAATCCTGGAAGCAAAGAGGAAGAGCTGCAACTCCTAGAAGGGAGTTCTAGACTACCTGGAGGCAAGCTAACTGAATGATGCTGGACATGAAGTCACTAACTGAATTCAATCATATAATCCCCCTTCATCTAAAATGTTCCATGTTTGTTTAAGCAATGGGTGCTTTTCTAAGCCCACTGTGACATATTAGGAAGAACAAGCAATGATCTCAAATGCTGGCCCAACAGCTTACTCATTCCTGCAGATTATGATTTGGTATGTTTAGAGCAAAGCCTAAGAATCTGTAGTTTTAAAAGTCCCCAAGTGAATCTAATGGTCAGCCAGGTTTAGGATCCACTAGAATAAAGAATTACTTAAAAGAGAATCAAGGGAGTTTGGACATACTCCATGTTGACAATGAATATGTATTAGAGTATTATCAAGCTAAAAAAGACCATGGTAATTACCTAGTTCAACATGTTGACTTTACTGCTGAGGAAACTAAAGTCTAGAGAGGGTCCACGTTTGCCCAAAGTCTCTGGACTGGCTTATGGTGGACCCAGATACAACTCTTGATCCTTTACACGCCGTCTCTCACCTTACCCTATTCCCTCCATTCCTCAAGTAATTCCAGTCTCAAGTCTTGAATTTCAAATAGTTCCTGGGACCTACGTATTTAAAATATTCTAGGCTGAATAGAGAAGAGACAGCTGAACCAAGCCTTTAAAAAGTTACAGACAGTTATCCAACAACCTAATTAAGCACTGGTTCTTTCTTGTCTTGTGATCCTAAAATATCTTTGTAATTGGTGTGTGTGTGTGTGTGTGTGTGTGTGTGTGTGTGTGTACATGCATTTGGTTTTCTTAATGCACTGGTTTATTCTGCTGTCTTATTAGCTATACATGTGTCACCATCACCATGTCTACGATAGGTCAAATCAGGTCATTAGTGTATGATGATATCATACGATATCACATGGAGACATATTTAAACTTAGAATCTGATGTTCTTAACACCAGAATCTGAGCCAATTCCCAGATATAAAGGCTTCTATCTGTAGTCCCAGTGAGATTCCATTCACTGAAGGTATTTCCTGTTAGGAAAGCTACAAGGTGGTGATTTGATATTATAAACATCATCAGCTGGGACTATTCCAATGATAACGTAAGAAATGTTCCTTTTTTCCCTCTCCATTGATTTCATTAAATACTAGAAATTTTAAGTCTCTACAGAGCTATTAAACACTCAAAATTTAGGAAGGATTTACAAGGCTGACAATATCTGATGTCAACTTACAAATATCCTGACAAACCACAGGTTATTTCCATCACAAAATAAAAACAGTAGTTAAGATTTGTTAACATTACCTTCTTGCCTCAATTTCATCTTACTTATAACTTTAAGACTTCATATAGATTTAAGGTATAGCTTGGTGTGGATTTAAGGAAGACCTGGGACGAGACTCAATCTACCAGGTATTGAATCTTTATATGATAAATTAGAAGCTTTTCCTAAATCAGGAATACACAGAGAGAGAGAGAGAGAGAGAGACTGCAAATTGTCCAGCCATCAAAGGTTGAAAGTTTTAAACTCAGATATTGATGACTGGCATAAAGTACTACAAGTCATAAACATTTAGAAAATCCTCATCAAGTTATACTGAAAACAAATGCCAATCATCAGGCTTTATAACCTAAATAAACGCATGGGATGGGGGTGATCCAATAATACATTAATTAAGTTACTGACCTATCTACTGATTTACATGTAAAATCTGTAAGCTCATCCAGTAATCAAAACAGTCTTATGTGAGGCAAATGTAATTTTCAGTATATTACCTACAACTAAAAAAAAATAATTTCAAATACAAGACAATCATTTCACAGAATGAGTTTTCGGTTTTATTTTTAAAAAATACATAAAGTATATTTCTTTATGTAAAAGACAAGTCAAAGAAGTTTCCTACTTCGGTTTACTCACATATTCATGTACTAATCAACTTTTCGAGCAATATGACAAAACTCCAGACCATGCAAAGCCAATTTCTAGAGAAGACTAATTACTCCTTTCCCTGCACTCTTAATCCTCTAAGAGTCCCTTCCAGTCATATCCAGGGCTGGCTGTTTGAAACTCATATTTATGATATCTAGATTATGCCATGCATTCACTCAGTTTGTTTCTCCAGTGTGAGGGTCTCCTCTTCTAGCAAGTACAGACACGTACACAAGTTTGAATGGAACAATCTGAGGAAAACATGTTGTTTTTTGCGCATTTACTTTCTTTGCTCTTAGCCTACCTCTCACCCAAAAACTAAAATGATTTAGTATGATACAGTTAAGCGTTTACATAATAATTTCAAGATGGTGGGAAAAATGTTACCCACAATATACTTCAAAAGAATAGAATATATTTATATGAAGGGTACAAAGCAAGGCCCAACATTTCCTTTCCGAAACATGTGGCCAATTTGATGTCCCTGTGTGGTGACTAAAGAACACAAAATTAAAAGTTGTAGCATCTCTTTTGAGTGGTTTTGAACACACAACATCGTATCAGAGCACCAAAAGCATTGCAAAATTTTCTGAACTTGTTTATTAAAAATCAAAGAATGAAAGATATTCATTCACACAATGGAAAATGTCTGATTACCTTTCATTTCACCATCCCATGTAAGTACTGCTAAACACCAATGAAATTCATTAAAAACTTAAATTACTTTGTAAAAGTCATGGGAGGAAGCAAATAATTATGTACATTCAACTGTAAAATCTGTTATTAAAGAAAAAGAGATGGAAACTATTTCAACAATATGCTTGTGAAAAATGAAGAGAAAGAAAAAAAAAAGGCTCAAAACATCAAAAATGTTGAGATCAAACAATACCCCCGACCTCTTTTAATCCTCTAAGAGTCCTTTCCAGTCATATCCAGGCCTGGCTGTTTGACACTGATATTTATGAAATCTAGATCATGCCATGCATTCACTCAGTTTGTTTTCCCAATACGAGGGTCTCCTCTTCTAGCAAGAAACTCTCAGTCATGTAGCAACTCAGTCAGTTCTGTAGCAGAAGCCAAGTACAGCAAATGGCCAATGAGTTAATGAATTAAACACTTTATTCCAAAAGCAAGGTTTCCTCTTCCAAATATGATAAAGATTAGTAAACAATACAACTACTCTTTTCTTTTTGTGTCAAAACAAAGCAAACAATAAATTTAAAACAGGTAATCACTTCACCACATATACAACATGAACTTACTGATAAGTGCTCCAACAATGAGAGGCCATGGCAATTTTGTAAGGGGAGAGCCAGATGTCGATTTGCAGAAATTATGGAAGATACAGGAACATGCTGAACTGCACTGTGTATATACAATGAGCAAAACTCAGATTGAAGGAAACATCACAGGACAAACAGTCCAGGTTACTTGACAGAAAAATAGTCCTTGCTTTCCCTAATATATATAAATTTCAATTACCAGAGTTTATTTAAATCACACCACTTCCTTGACAACATGGTTCAAATTTCAATTACCATGGTATATTAACTCTGAGTAATTGCATGAAATATAAACTCTCCCTGAAATATAAACTCCCCACCATCTCCTGGGTTCACAAACCACTGCAAACATCAGTGATGCACATCACCATCAGTGACCAATCATGACATTCTTTGAAAGTCTGTCAGTGATGTGTCACTGTGCATAGACAGCAAGTGGAAATGCTGCCTCTCTAAGTGACGAATCTACACAAGAAAGTGAAGCAAAGACAAAACAAAACAAAACAAAAAAAACAAAGTGATAATGCTGGAAGTGAAATTCAAATGCAAGATAAATGAAGTTATACAATAAATAAGTGACCACGGGAATGTCTGACACTGCTGCCATTACGGCTCCAGATATACAGACAGAGGAACTTAATGAAAGAGGATCTTATCAAGGAGTGGAGTTGTTACAAAAAAGATGAAGATGTCCCAGAGGAAGTGACATTAACAAAAATTTCACACTAAAGGAAGACTGGCAGCTACGTGGTGACACTGAAAGAGCAAAGGGTAAAATGTTGAAGGCTGATCCAAAATTAGAAAGGAGTATGAAAATTCACCACCACATAGAAAAGATGCTCGTGTGATATCATAAGTTACATGCTGAGGAGGCAAGCACTGTTCAAATTCTAAATTTTTATCCTAAATAAAACACTGTTAATGCTTCTAAACGCTTTAGTGTACTAAATATTGGTTTTACTTTTGTCTATTTCCATACACATTTATAACCAATAGTAAAAGAGTTTTCTGGGTTTTTCCTTCCGTTTTTCTTCTTTCCTCTTTTTGAGACAGAGTCTTACTCTGCTGCCCAGGCTGGAGTGCAGTAGCATGATCATGGCTCACTGTAACTTCAAACTCCTGGGCTCAAGCCATCCTCCCACCTCAACATCCTGAGTAATGGGGACTACAGGTGCATGCCACCATGCCCCGCTAGTTTTTCTTTTGTATTTATATAGAGAGAGACAGGGTCTTGCTATGTTATCCAAGCTGGTCTTGAAACTCTAGCCTCAAGTGATCCTCTTGCCTCGGCCTCCCAAAGCACTGGGATGACAGGTGTGAGTCACTGTACTCAGCCAAGAGTTTTTAATGTTTTGGCAATAATATTTAAAGGTCTTGGAACAAGCTAAATTTACGCCATTAAGACCGCTCTGCGTGATTCAGCTTGCATGGTCATTTTATGGTCCAGCCCTACCATGCAAAGTATGGACTGTCTATATACTATAAAAATAAGAAAGAGATAAAAGAAAAATCCAGAAGAGATAGGTCTACCCAGAGAGTGAAGGGGAACAGAACTTAAGGACTACTATTCTTATTTGACAATATACTACTACAGCTAAATAGTCATCTTTTCCTTCTCCATCGTGTCTTCCCTCTAAATAACAAAAGAAATAAGCAAGGATGAAACAAAGATGCCAATTACCAAGAATGGATAATAACTAAGAATTTATGTTCCTCACTTTAAAATATTTTATCTTAAAATCTAGGTATCCTAAAAGTAGAGATAAAATATGCTTTTATTCAATTTATGTATAGATTAGCTATTTAGCTCAATATTACTTTGTAGTAACAAGGGATATGTTAACTGTGGGGAAGGAGATTATAAAAACCTATCTCCATTAATGCTATACACTGTAAATTACCTACCGAATAGCCACTACCATTGGTAATAAAACTGCTATTTTGTTTGGGAAGACAATGTCTATCCCTCAAGCCATGAACTATGAGATGGTAATTATGACAACTCACTCAATTTCCTAGGTTCCTTTGAGCCAAGTGACTGAATTCTGCCCTCTTCTCAACTAAGGAGAAGTTTATTGAGGGAGATTCCAGAAAAATTTTGTATCCCAGATAAAAAAGGAACATACATCTGGCACTACTCCCTTTGCCATCCCACCTCACTCTCACCTTGAATGCAGATGTGACATCTAAAATTTCAGGAGCCATATCACATCCATGAGGCAAAAGGTATAAGAAAAAGGCCCAAGAGAATACCAGATACGTTGGCCCTAGCATCGTCAGAAACCTAAACTAATGCCAGCAACCAACCACCTCCAAACGTATTACTATGTGGCTAAGGGCCACAGAGCAAGGGGACAAATATGCATTTCTTAAACCACAGTCAGGTTTTCCATTGTTTTCAGCCAAAAGCATTCCATGGATTAATAATTCTTAAACTAATCAAATGTAAGGATAAATTGTCAAAGACTAAAGAAAACAAGAGTGCTCTAATTTATAGAGGTAGAATACCAAGCAGAATAAATTCTTCCTGCTTTAATTTGTATTTCTACTTGTACTGTGATAATGTTTGTACAATTACTTTAAAAGAAAAAAAGAAAAAAAAACAAGAAACATCAATGCAATAAAAAAATTCTAAATTTATCTAGTTTTTTTCACACTTTAAATTACAGGCATATCTTGGAAATACTGCAGGTTTGGTTCCAGACCACCACAATAGAGCGAATATTACAATAAAGTCGGTCAAACAAATATTTTGGTTTCTGAGTGCACATAAAAGTTAAGTTCACACTTTACTGTAGTCTATTCAGTACATAATAGCATTATGTTTAAAAAAACAATGTGCATACCTTAACTTTAAAATACTTTATTGCTAAAAAATGTTAACAGTCATCTGAACCTTTAGCAAGCAATTCATAATATTTTTGCTGGTAGAGGGCCTTGCCTCAATGTTGATGGCTGCTGACTAATCAGGGCAGCGGTTGCTGAAAGATGAGGTGACTGTGGCAATTTCTTAAAACAAACTAATAATGAAGTTTATCACATTGAATGACCCTTCCTTTCACCAAAGACTTCCCTGTAGTACATGATACTACTCGACAGCATTTTACCCATAAAACTTCTTTCAAAACTGGATTCAGCTCTCAAACTCCACCACTGCTTTATCAATAAGCTTACTGAATATTTCAAATCCCAGCTGGGCACGGTGGCTCATGCCTGTAATCCCAGCACTTTGGGAGACCAAGGTGGGTGGATCACCTGAGGTCAGGAGTTCCAGACCAGCCTGGCCAACATGGTGAAACCAAATCTCTACTAAAAATACAAAAATCAGCCAGGTGTGGTGGCGGGTGCCTGTAGTCTCAGCTGCTCAGGAGGCTGAGGCAGGAAAATCGCTTGAACCTGGGAAGCAGAGGTTGCAGTGAGCCAAGATCGTGGCCACTGCACTCCAGCCTGAGCGACAGAGCAAAACTCCCTCTAAAAAAAAAAAAAAAAAATTCTAAATGCTTTCTCATTTCAACAATGCATTCAGCATCTTCATCAAGAGTAGATTCCATCTCAATAAATCACTCTTTTTATTTATCCACAAGAAGCAACTCCTTACCTGTAAAGTTCTATCATGAGATTGTAGCAATTCAAGCCACATCTTCAGGCTGTACTTCTAATTCTAGTTCTCTTGCTATTTCCACCACATCCTCAGTGACTTCCTCCACTGAAGTCATGAATCCCTCAAAGTCATCCATGAGGCTTGGAATCCATTTCTTCCAAACGCCTATGAATGTTGATATTTTGACTTCCTCCCATGAATCACCAATATATGTAATGGCATCTAGAATAGTGAGTCCTTTCCAAAAGGTTTTCAATTTACCTTGCCCGGAACCATCAGCGGAATCACTATCTATGGCAGCCTTAGCCTTTAAAAATGTCTTTCTCAAGCAATTAAGACTTGAAAATCGAAATCACCCCTTGATTCATGGGCTGTGTTAGCAGGCATGAAAATAACAGAGATCTTGGGTGACAAGGTGCATTGTCAATGAGCAATAATATTTTAAAAGGAATGTTCTGAGCAGTACATCTAAACAGTGGAATTAAAATATTCAGTAAACTATGCTATAAACAGACATGCTGTCATCCAGGCTTTCTTGTTCCACTTACAGAACAGAGGAAGAGTAGATTTAGCATAATTCTTAAGGGCCCAAGGACTATTGGAATGGTAAATGAGCACTGGCTTCAGCTGAAAGTCACCAGCTGCATTTGCCTCTAACAAGAGAGTCAGCCTGTTCTTGGAAGCTTTGAAGCCAGGCACTGACTTCTTCCCTCTGAAAGTCCTAGAAGGTATCTTCTTCCAATAGAAGGCTGCTTTGCCTGCATAAATAATCTGTTTGTTGTTTAGTGTAGCCACCTTCATCAATAATCTTGGCTAGATTTTCTGGATAACTTGCTACAGCTTCCCCATTAGCACCTGCTCCTTCACCTTGCACTTTCATGTTAGGGAGATGGCTTCTTAAACCCCATGAGCCAACCTCTGCTAGCTTCAAACTTTTCTTCTGCAGCTTCCTCACATCTGTCAGCCTTAACAGAAGTGAAGAGAGTTAGAGCCTTGATCTGGATTAGACTTTGGCTTACTGGAATGTTGTGACTGATGATCCACTCAGACCATTAAAAATTTCTCTATTATCAGCAATACGGCTGTTTTGCTTTCTTTTCACACGTGTTCACTGGAGTAGCATTTTCAATTTCCTTTGGGAACTTTTCCTTTACATTCACAATTGGCTGATTATTTGGCAGACAAGGCCTGGCTTTTGGCCTATCTTGGCTTTCAGCGTGACTTCCTTACTAAGCTTAATCATTTCTATTATAGATTTAAAGTGAGAGATGTGTGACTCTCCCTTCCACATGAACACTTAGAGGTCATTGTAAGGTTACTAACTGACCTAATTTCAATACGGTTGTGTCTCAGGGAATACGGAAGTTTGAGGAGAGGGAGAGAGACAGGAGACTGGTCAGTCGGGAGAGCAGTCAGATAACACACATTTATTGATTAAGTTCACCATCTTATATGGGTGCAGCTCCTGGAGCCTCAAAACAATTGCAATAGTAACATCAACAATCACCAACTACAGATCATAACAGATTAATAATGAAAAAGTTTGAAATACTGCAAGAATTACCAAATTGTGACAGAGACATGAAGTGAGCACATGGTGTCGGGAAAATTACACAAATAGACTTGCTCAAAACAGGACTGCCACAAACCTTCAATTTGTTAAAAAAAAAAAAAAAACAATATCTGCAAAGCGCAAGAGAGCAAAGCACAGTAAGATGAGGTATGTCTGTACTGACCTACTATGTACTTCTTTTAAGAAGTGTATGTCTGGCCGGGAGCAGTGGCTCATGCCTGTAATCCCAGCACTTTGGGAGGCCGAGGTGGGTGGATCACCTGAGGTCAGAAGTTTGAGACCAGCCTGACCAATCAACATGGGAGAAACCCCGTCCCTACTAAAAATACAAAATTACCCAGGCGGGGTGGTGCATGCCTGTAATCCCAGCTACTCAGGAAGGCTGAAGCAGGAGAATGGCGTGAACCTGGGAGGCAGAGGTTGCAGTAGGCAGAGGTTGCAGTGAGCCGAGATCGCGCCATTGTACTACAGCCTAGACAACAAGAGCAAGACTCCATCTCAAAAAAAAAACAAACAAACAAGAGAAGAAATACATCCCCTTCAGTGCTAATCTCTTTCAAAAATGTAAACATTAGGAACCTTACCAAATACTCTACTCCTTTTATTATATTTACATATCCAACTCATAGCTATTTTTATGTAGCCTTTATTATATTTATATATCCAACTCATAGCTGCTTTTATGTAGCCACAACAAACTATAGTAGTGAGCCTTAGTCCACATGCTTGCTAACCAATATTACACTAAAACTATATACATAGGACAGGGAGAAACAAACGAACATCAGTCAATTTAGAAAACAGTGATTTGTCCCTTCCTGTCATATCCCTAAAACATTAATAAACTTCCAGTCTCTCCACTCACCACAACTTACATCTCTCCCCATAACTTACCTCTCTCACCATCCTCCCTTTTTCTACTACAAGATTCTACCCAGGGTAACCAACACAGGTGCAGGTTTCTTGCTGAGTGACTTAAAAGATGAAATGGGAAAAACTATGGTGTCTATGACTCATTCAGTGATAATCACAAAGCACTTGAACATCTATTATCACTTCTGTACCTTATAACAGTCCTGTTAAGGGAACAGGGTATCACTATTTCCATTTAGAAACAAAAAACTGAGGCTTCAAATGTTAAATTACTCACTGGATTCACAGAACTAACCAACTGACAGTTAATTCACAAAATTAACTGGCAATGGTAGAATCTCTTACCCCACATACCTCTCTCTTATCACTCCATGGCAAAAATTCTCAAGAGTTATCTCCATCCTTGTTCTCCATAATCATCCCATTTCATACCAGTCTATAATCAACTATGTTACAGAAACTGTCCCTATCCTGATTAACGGTCTCCAGGTGCCAAATCCAATGTCCAGTCATCTGTGCTCTTAGCTGTCTTCTCAGCAGCATTTGACCAGGTGATGACTTTCTTTGAAATGTTTCTCTCTTGGCTTCCTAGACACTCTTCCTGGTTGTGCCTCTGCCTCGTTGGCTGCTCCTTCTTTCTCCTTTGCTGGCTCCTCCTCCTCCCAGCCTTGACATATTAAACTGGCCCAAGGTTCAGTTTTCAGACCACTGTCTATTCTCACTCTTTAGTGATCTCACCTAGTGACATTGGTTGATATTCCTTTTGATGTCAATGATTTCCAAATGGGTATCTCTATCCCAACCTGCCCATAAAACAGGAGCTTCCATCCATGTGCATGGAGGTGCTCAGATAACCAACTCCAGAGTTAATGTTTCTGCCTGCCATAGGAAGCTTATCAGAAATCCCCTTATCCAGTATGATAAAAGTTTGGTTAAAATTTTTAAAAGTTGAAAATTCTCAGTCTGAAGCAGAGACTCATTCAAAAGAAGAAAAAGATGTATATCTTACACATATTCTTTTTGTTTAAAACACAAAGGGTCATTCTATTTGTCAATCTCTTCATAGAGGACCAAAGCCTTTTCTTTGAATGTGGGTCCACAAATACTCCATATCATCTTTCTTGCATAAACTGTAACACACTGAATTGTCCCATGATTTCAAGTGTCATTTTATTTTAAATAGAACAAGAACATAAAGACACCAACAAAGCATTCTAAATACAGAATGCTTCTGTATTTTTATTATTGTTCTCAACCTTTTGTAACAGGCATGCCCATATTTAATTCTACAGCAATTTTTCATAAAACAACTCTGCTTTTCCAAGTTAGTTTTCAGACAATTCTCTTAGTTTTCCAACAAACTCTCTTTTTAAACTCACTACTCATCAGTTTACATGAGACAATGAATTATGTAATAACAATGATTAAAACAGCAAGCAGAATGAGGATCTTGGTGGCATATAATTCAAATGAAAGGAACAGAGGCGGACGGTACACCAAAATGTATTCTATTAGCTTTGGATATTTAAGGTGCTACTGACATCAAGTAATAGGTTTTATGGTGAAAACGGAAAGCACTGGTCAATCTGAGCCCATTAAGCTGGAGATGGGTTACGAAAGTTACTGATTTCCTCTGCCTACTTCTACCACCAGAGAAAGTTACTGATTTCCTCTGCCTACTTCTACCACCAGAAAGCCGTATTTCCCTAGCTCTACTCTTTTAGTAAATGTCAAATATCCAACTGCTAAGCTAAAATCCTTAAATCCTCTGCTCAGCTAAAACCCTTAATTCCTCTCTCTTTCTTACCAATAACTAAGGCATCAATATTGTCTTTCTAGAAACCTTCAAAATATTTTCTGGATATATTCACTTATCATCATCTCCATCCCTATCACCTACAGTCCAACCGTGCCATAATCTCCAAACTGTAATGACTTTGTAACTAGTCTCCCAACTTCTATTCTTACCTCTCCCCTGGACTGATTCTTCACATAGTAGCCCAGGAAGAACTTTGCAAAATGTGAATGAGATAGCACTGTTTCCCTACTTTAAACTCTTCAATGGCTAGCCATTATTCTTGAATAAAATTCAAACTCCTTGCCATGATCTACCAGGTCCTAAAGGAGCCAGCCCATACCTACTTCCCTAGCTTCATCCCATACCATTCTCCCCTTGCTCACCGCTTTGGGCACACTGACTCTCCTCTCCATTCCTCTAATATGCTAAAACTCCCACAGGGCCTCTGCACACGCAGCTCATTCTGCCTGGAACACTCTTCCACTGACTCTTCATAAAAGCCACTCATTTTTCAGATGTCACCTCAAATGTTATCTCCTCATATGGGTCTCCATTGATCATCCTATTTAATAAAGTCTTCATTCAGACTGTCACATCCAAGTTACTCTAAATCACAACATTTTGTTCTTTTTTTCCTTCATAACAGTTACCAGAGTAACTATCTTATTATATGCTAATATGTCTCCTTCTGCTAAAAGGTAAGGTCTCATTAGAGCACAAGCTTCCTCCATCTTGTTCACCATTATTTTCTTACTATCCAGTTCAGTACCATTTCCTGAATGGAAAAATGAACTACTTGAATAATTCCAGCTGAAAATATTCTCTATGAGATGCAGTGAAATTTCTATACATAAAAATCCTAACCTGATCTCCACAAAAAGAACGGTATGAGAATTTCACAGCAGCTTTATTCGTAATAGTAAAAAACTGGAAAAAAAAATCAAATGTCCATCAACAGGAAAATGGATAAACAAATTACTGTGTATTTATATTAGGAAATATTACTCCGTAATAAAAAAGAATAAATCAGTAATACAAAGTCTAATAAAGGTTTTTTGTGAAAGAAGCCAAACAGAAAAGAGTACATTCTGTATGATTCCATTTATATAACGTTCAGAGCAAGAAAAAGCATTTATTGTAATAAAAATCAGAACAGTGGCTGCCTATAAGTTGGAGACTAACTGGAAAGAAGCACAAAAGAACTGGAAATATTCTATAACTTGATAGGTGTATGGTTTACATGGGCATATATGTTTATAAAACCGATTAAATCATTTATTCAAATTTTATTACAATTTTTTTTTTTTTTTTTTGAGACAGGGTCTTACTCCATCACCCAGGCTAGAGCACAGTAACACAATCATGGCTCACTGCAGCCTTGACTCCCCAGACTCAGGTGATTCTCCCACCTCAGCCTCCCGAGTAGCTGGGAGTACAGGTATGCACCACCACATCCAGCTAAACTTTTGTATAGATGGGGTTTTCCTTGTTGCCCATGATGGTCTCAACTCCTGGGCTCTAGTAATCCACCCACCTCAGCCTCCTAAAGTGCTGGGATTGCAGGCATGAGCCACTGCACCCAGCCTACCATGAATTTTTAAAAAGGCAAAAAAGTCCTAAATTCATTCACTCGCACATCACATCCGATGCAGAAACCCAAGAAATAGACAATTCACCATCATATCAAGATCTACTTATTAATTTGTTCATCTGCCTTCTAAATTCTTATCCTTCGCAGGCAGAAAATTTAAAAAGTTTGCACCAAACTGAGTGTCTTGTGGCAACACAGCAAGAAAATATCTATCACTACAAAAGATGATGAATTATGCATTTATACATAAGTAAACCATATAAAAGTATGACACAAAGGACAAAACAGTATGTAAGCCATTACAGATAGAACTAAACAATAAGGAATATTGATGAATGCTAAGGTACATCAAATGACTATGTGACCTGGGACACCCATCATGAGTTGTGTGTTAAGGAACCCCTAAGCCACAGGCAAGAATGTTGTAGTTTTCAACTTCTTTCTATCCCTAAAAACATCTGAATACAATATGTATATTTTCTTATCCTTATACTCTACTCCCTAAACAGTCATGTTAAGAATCACTATATAGAGCTGTAACAACCAAAACAGTAGCCACGAGTCAAATGCAGCTATTCAGAAATTAAAATGAGGCAAGGACAAATGGAAAGCTGAATTTTTAATTTTATAAAATTTTAATTAATTTACCATATATTAAACTATTAGAAAGATTTAAGTATACCTGTAATAACTTGGAATGTAAATTTACTATTTCACAGTAAATTTTTTATAAAATATAAATACAAATCAAATAAAAAATTTAGTGTTATAATTGAAATGTGGAAAATTTAAACTGGTTATGAAGACTTAATACTAAAAAAGATCACGTAAAATAGCTCATTAATAATTTTTCCCTGATCATATTTCAAAGTTATATTTGAGATTCACTGGTTTAAATATATTATTGAAATTAATTTCCCTTGTTTTTTTCTACTTTCTTTTTCTCTTTTATGAGCCTAATATTATGAACATATTTTTTTTTAAATGTAGCTACTGAAAAACTTTAAAGTATATATGTGGCACACATTCTATTTCTACTGAATAGTACTGCCCTAAAGCTTGTATCTAAATGCAGAAGATATATCACTATGATACATTAATTTGAATATTTCAAACATCTCCTGACCTTTTCACTTGATTGTCTTCTTTTCTTTAGTTGAATAAAATCTGTTTCCACCCTTTCTGCCAGCTCTAGTTTCCTCTTGTTTCTTTTAAATGCAGCTAAACTGAATCCTATAAAATAAAATAAAATAAAAAACATTAAATATAACATTTAAGAAATACTAGGGCAATGAGTCAAATAAGATATCTGAAGAGCCTTCCCAGAAGAAAATCCTTAAGAATGTTAAATTAAGGGTTTAAAAAGTATTTTCAAGGTATACAGGGATAGTAGGAAAACAAGAGATATAAATTAAGCTTTTAAAATTAAGAAAAAGGTCGAACCCAGAGAAACAAAGGAGTCCTGAAGGTAGACACTACCCTCTCAGCATCTGTTGATGCACGCCTCCTCCAACTGTGGTTTTAAAGGTCTCTGCACATAGGAGGTAAGAGACGAAACTTGGGCACAATGCAGTATGAGAAAACACACTGGAGATTATCCACAAAGAAGGGAGAGAGTCTCAAAAGCTGATATGCCCAGTGAATAGAAGAATGAGAAAAAAAGTCACCAGGCACCAAAACATAAGAAAAAGTAAATAAAACATTTTTTAAACCAGAAAATTTGCAAGTCTCAGCTTTGTTTCTAGATGTAAAGAGGAAACATCTCCCTAGAAATTTCATGACTAATGAGGGCACTTAGATAGGCTTCGAGTAGAATTCTTATTACCTGTGAGACCCCAGGGTAAAAAAGTGATCTCAGTGTAATAGTGCTTCAAAGGGCCTCCAAACACAAATGCAAATACTCCCTAGAAAAACAAACTGGCCTTAACTTATCCAGACCTCAAAGAACCCCTATGTTTCAATCAACATGTGCTCACAGTTTTAAAAGAAAAATTCACAAAACAAGTAAGAGATAAATTATCAAGAATAAAAGCCAGCCAAATATCAGAAAGCATAATCTGAGCCGCAAAAATCTCAGATACGATTTAATCAGGTAAGAATATAACATATGATTATCAGATAAGAATCAGATAAGAATATAACATATGTTTATCCTCAGAGAAATAAAAGAAATATATCAAAAATAGGATTAAGCAGCAAGATGATAAAACTGACCAGGCTGAATTGAAGAATAAATAGAGCTTCAATCCACCAATAAATAAAATCATCAAAATTTTAAAACTTGATATACAAATCTTAACAGCCAATTAGATCCAGCTCATAAAGAGAAATTACAAACTGGAACATAACACTGACAAAGTTACTGAGTAAAGTTTTCTGATAATGGCAGACTAAGTTATTCAGAGTAATTATCCATGGAATATTCCTAAAAATGTTGGGTAAAATATTTAAAATACCACCTTAAAAGCACTCACAACTTTACAAGTACTAAGCTAGATTCTTGGGTAAACTGTGGATTATTGCACTGTGAACATTTGCCAACACTAGCACATTTGACTTGCATTTGACTAAATGGCATCAAGGAGAGGGATACATCAAGCCTAGAGCCCATTAAGAGTAGAGAGCTTTATAGGAGACACTCCCCACAATAAACTGGGAATTTAAAGGGCTAATTCTCTTAGAGTAAAGCTAATCCATAACTAAGTCCATTACTCCCTCTATCTCAAAAGCAAATGCATGCAGTCAATATTGTCCCAGATTACAGCAGAGCATGAGACTGAGAGCAGATTGGGGGAGAAAACAGGGAGAAGGCAGAGAAAAAGAAGTAACAAAGTATTCGAAAGAGGTGAGGAAAGCAAACTATCTCTGAGAAACTTTTGGTCTCATGGGGCCCTTGCATAGATTTGCAAATATACACACTGTACAATCCCAGAAGGAAAAGAGAGAAGGAGAAGATGGTTAACTTGAAGAAATAATAACTGAAAACTTGCCAACTTTGATGAAAGATATGAACACCCAAGACATAAAAACCCAAGAAGCTCAAGGAACTCCAAGTAGGAAAACTGGGAGATCCATACCAAGGCACATTACAATCAAATTGTCAAAGACCAAAGACAAAGAGAGCATCTTGAAAAGCAGATTATCACCTACTAGGGATCCCCAATAAAATTATAAGCAGATTTCTCATCAGAAACTTTGGAAGCCAGAAACAGTGGGTTGATATATTCAAAGTGCTGAAACAACAAAAGCATCAACCAAGAACCCTGGCTGTGGCCAAACGGTCCTTCAAAAATGAGGGGCAAATTAAAATACTCTCAGATAAACAAAAACTGAGATAGTTCTTTTTTACTGGACCTACCCTGCAAGAAATGCTAAAAGAAATCCTTCCAGTTAAAATAAAAGAACCTTAGACAGAACTCAAAGCAGTAAATAAACAATGATCTCTGATAAAGATAAATGCAGGGACAACTGTAAAAGCTAGTCTTATTGTAATTTTGGTTTCTAACTATGCTTTTTGTTTTCCACATGATTTTATTTATTTATTTATTTATTTATTTATTTATTTATTTATTTATTGAGACAGAGTCTCCCTCTGTCGCCCAAGCTAGTGTGCAGTGGCACAATCTGGGCTCACTACAACCTCTGTCTCCCAGGTTCAAGCGATTCTCTTGCCTTGGCCTCCCAAGTAGCTGGGATTATAGGCACGCACCACAACGCCTGGCTAATTTTTTGTATTTTTAGTAGAGACAGGGTTTCACCATGTTGGCCAGACTGGTCTCAAACTCCTGAGCTCAGGTGATTTGCCCACCTCAGCCTCCCAAAGTGTTAATAATTACAGGTGTGAGTCACCATGCCTAGCTTATTTTCTACATGATTTTAGAAACTAAAGCATTAAAACACTATCAGTCTGTTTTGGGACAAACAATGGGAAAAGATACAATTTTGTAAAAGAGGGTTGAGATAGAGCTGTATAAGAACAGAATTTTTATTTGTTATTGAAGTTAAGCTGGTCTAAATTCAAATTAGAATGTTATAATTTTAGAATGTTACATGTAATCCCCATCATAACCACAAAAAAAAATAGCAAGACAATATACACAAAAGAAAATGAAAAAAGAACAACACAATAAACCAAGTAGATCTAAAAGATATAAACAGAACACTCTATTCAACAACAGAATTCACATTCTTCTCAAGTTCACTTGAGATATTTTTCCAAAATGTCCCATTTGTACGTGAGCACAAATCAAATCTCAATAGATGTAAAAGATAGGTATTGTACAATGTATCTTCTCCAACTGTAACAGGATGGAGTTAGAAATCAATAGTAGAAGAAAACTGAAAAATGCACAAATTGTGAAAACTAAAATACAGAAAGAAATCACAAAGGAAATTAGAAAGCGCTTAGATGTGAATAAAAATTAATACACCAAAACTTACAAAGTGCATCAAAAACCTTATGAAGGAAAAAATTTTACAGCTATAAACACATTTAAAAAGAAAAAAAGATTTCAAACAACAACCTAGCTTTAAAACTTAAGGAACTAGTAAAAGAAGAATTAAACCCAAAGCTAGCAGAACAAAGGAAATAAAGATCAGAGTGGAGATAAATAAAATAGGTAATACCAAAAAAAATAAAGAAAAACAAGGCAGGGTGCGGTGGCTCAAGCCTGTAATCCCAGCACTTTGGGAGGCAGAGACGGGTGGATCACAAGGTCAGGAGATCGAGACCATCCTGGCTAACATGGTGAAACCCCGTCTCTACTAAAAAATACAAAAAACTAGCCGGGCAAGGTGGCGGGCACCTGTAGTCCCAGCTACTTGGGAGGCTGAGGCAGGAGAATGGCGGGAACCCGGGAGGCGGAGCTTGCAGTGAGCTGAGATCCGGCCACTACACTCCAGCCCGGGCGACAGAGCGAGACTACGTCTCAAAAAAAAAAGAAAAACAAATAAAACCAAAGGTTCATGGAAAACATTAACAAAATTTAAGATCTTTAGCTAGATTAAGAAAAAAAAGACAAATTACTATAATCAGAAATCAAAGTGAGGACATTACTACTGATTCTTCAAAAATAAAAAGTATTATAGGCCAGGTACAATGGCTCATGCCTGTAATCCCAGCAGTTTGGGAAACCAGTGTGGGTAAATCACTTGAATACAGGAGTTTGAGACCAGCCTGGGCAACATGGTGAAACCCTGTCTCTACAAAAATACAAAAAATTAGCCAGGCATGGTGGCATGCACTTGTAGTTGCAGCTACTCTAGCGGCTGAGATGGGAGGATCGTCTTAGTCTAAGAGGTCAAGGGTGCAGTGAGCCATGTTTGTGCCACTGTACTCCAGCCTGGGCAACAGAGCAAGACCTTGTCTCAAAAAAAAAATTATATCTCTATATACATATATATGTGTGTATGTGTGTGTGTTGTATATGTGTGTATGTGTGTATGTATGTGTGTATATATATGTGTGTATACATATACATGTGCATATATATATATATATGCATATATGTACACACATATAAATAAGAGAGTTCTATGAAAAACTGGGTACCCAAATATTGGATGACCTAAATGAAATTAACAAAGTCCAAAAACACAAAACCTACCAAGACTGCATCATGAAGAAACAGAAAATCTGAATTAACCCATAACTAGTAAGGAGACTGAATCAATAATCTAAACTCTCCTGGCAAAAAAAAAAAAAAAATTCCCAGACTTCATGGCTTCACTGGAGCGTTCTACCAAATATTTAAACAACAAACACCAAAAAAAGTAACAAAGAGGAAACATTTCCAACATCATTATATGAGGCCAGCATTATCCTAATACCAAAACCATACAAAGACACCGTAAGAAAGCTACCAACCAATACTTCTTAGGAACGATGATGCAAAATTCCTCAACAAAATACTGCCAAACCAAATGTAGCAGCATATTAAAAGGATAATACACTACGACAAAGTGCAATTTATTCCTAAGAAGCAAAGGTCGTTCAACATATGAAAATCAATGTTATACACCAACAGTAACAGGATGAAGGGAAAAAGCCCTTTGATCTTCTTTTTTTTTTTTTTTTTTTTTTTTACTATGTTGCTCAGGCTGGTCTTGAACTTCTGGCCTCAAGTGATCTTCCCGCCTCAGTCTCCCAAAGTGCTGGGATTATAGGCATGAGCCACTCCACCCAGCATGATCATAAATGGATGCACAAATAATCATGTTACAAAATTTAAAATTATTTCATAATAAACACACCAAACAAACTAGAAATAGAAAGAAACGGCCGGGCACGGTGGCTCAAGCCTGTAATCCCAGCACTTTGGGAGGCCGAGACAGGCGGATCACAAGGTCAGGAGATCGAGACCATCCTGGCTAACACGGTGAAACCCCGTCTCTACTAAAAAATACAAAAAAACTAGCCGGGCGAGGTGGCGAGCGCCTGTAGTCCAAGCCACTCGGGAGGCTGAGGCAGGAGAATGGCGTGAACCCGGGGGGGCGGAGCTTGCAGTGAGCTGAGATCTGGCCACTGCACTCCAGCCTGGGCGACAGAGCAAGACTCCATCTCAAAAAAAAAAAAAAAAAGAAAGAAATAGAAAGAAACTACCTCAACACAAAAAGGCAAAATGTGAAAAGCCCACAGCTAACATCGTATCTATGGCGAAAGACTGAAAGCTTTTCCCCTAAAATCAGAAACATGACAAGGATATGTACTTTCACCACTTCTAATACTAGAAGTCCAAACCTAATATTAGAAGTACTAGAACAAGAAGTCCTAGAAGTACTGGAAGTCCCAGCCAAGGCAATTAGGCAAGGAAAAGAGGTAAAAGTCATTCAAATTGGAAAGGAAGAAATAAAATTATGACTTGATCTTATACTTGGAACATCCTAAAGATCTCTAACCCCGCCCCCCAACACAAACACACAAACCCACTGGAACTAACAAATTCAGCAAAGTTGTATGATTCAAAATCAACACTCAAAAATCAGTTGCATTTCTATAAATTAACAATGAACAATTTAAAAAAGAAATTAAGAAAGCAATCCCATTTACAACAGCATCGAAAAGTATAAAATGCTTAGGAAAAAACAAAAATCAAGAAGGCAAAAGACTTGTATGCTGAAAACTACAAAACATTGCTGAAAGAAATTAAAGACGTTAATCATGAAAAGACATCCATGTTCATGAATTGGAAGCTTTAATATTATTAAGATGTCAATACTACTCAAAGCAATCTACAGATTCAGTGTAATCCCTAAGAAAATCCCAATGGTGTTTTTTTTTAAGAAATAGAAATATCAATCCTAAAATTCATATACAATCTAAAGGGACTCTAAATAATCAAAACAATCTTGGAAACAAAAAACAAGTTGGAAGTCTCATTTTCTAATTTCAAAACTTACTGCAAAGCTACAGCAATCAAAACAGTATGGAGGCCAGGGGTGGTGGCTCATGCCTGTAATCCCAGCACTTTGGAGGCCAAAGCAGGCGAATCATTTTAAGTCAGGAGTTCAAAACCAGCTTGGCCGACATGGTGAAACCTCATCTCTACTAAAAATACAAAAAAAAATTAGCCGGGCGTGGTGGTGGGCACCTGTAATCCCAGCTACAAGGGAGGCTGTGGCAGAATTGTCTGAGCCCAGGAAGCGGAGGTTACAATGAGCAGAGGATCGCACCGTTGCACTCCAGCTTGGGCAACAGAGTGAGACTCCATCTCAAAAATACCAGTATGGAAATGGCATAAAGGCTATTACACGGAAAAATGCAATAGATTAAAGAGTTCAGAAATAAACTCTCACATGTATGGTCAATGATTTCACGAGGGTACTAGCACCATTCAATAGGGAAACCACAGTCTTCAACAAACTGTTTGAAAGACTAGATAACTACATGCAAAATAATTAGACCCCCACTTTATACCATATACAAAAATTCATTCAAAATGGATCAAAGACCTAAATGTAAGAGCTAAAACTATAAATCTCTTAGAAAACAACATAGGAGAAAAGGTTGGATATAACACCACAACATAGACAATAAAAGAAAAAAAAGATAAAAATTTAAAAGAAACAATGAGTGAAAGACACAATCAATGGAGTGAAAAGGCAACTCATGGAATGGGATATTTGCAAGTCATATCTGACAAGTGTTAATACCCAGAACACATGAAGAATTCCTATTATCTCAACAAGAAAAACCCTGATTGAAAAATAGGCAAAGGACTAGGATATATGTTTCTCTAAGAAAGATATAAAAATGGCTAATAAGCAAATGAAAAGACATTTTAACAGCATAATCATTATGGAACTGCAAATCAAAATGACAATGAAATACCAACTCACAGCCATTAGGATGCCAACTATTTTTTAAAAAGTAAAGGAAAGAACAAGGATATGGAGAAATTGGAACCATGGTGCACTGCTGATAGAATATGAAATGGTGCAGCCACTATGGAAAACAGACAATATGGTGGCTTCTCAAAAAATAAAAATAGAATAACCATGTGATCCAGCAATTCCATTTCTGGGTACCCAAAAAAATGGACAGCAGGGACTCAAACAGGTATTTGTACAGCCATGTTCACAGTAGCATTATGCATGACAGCCAAAAAGTAGTGTAACCCACGTATTCATCAATGGATGAGTAGATAAACAAAATGTGGTCTATACATACAATGAAATATTAAATTCTGACACATGCTACAACATGAACCTTGAAGAAGTCATGCTAAGTGAATAAGCCAATTACAAAAGGACAGGTACTCTATGATTCCACTTATAAAAGCAGAATTCATAGAGACAAAAATGAAACTAGCCAGGGACTAAATGTAAGGGACATGGGGAGTTACTGTTTAATGGGTACAGTTTGGGTGTTACGAGATGAAGAGGGTTCTACAGATGATGATAGTGTTAGTTCCATAACAGTAAGAAAGTATTTAACGCTACTGAACTATATCATTAAAAATGTTTAAGATGGTAAATTTTATGTTATGTGTATGATACCATAATTTTAAAAAGAACCACAAAAAAAGTACAAGAATGTTTACAGAAGCTTTATTCATAATAGCCAAAAATTGGAAACAACCCAGACATAAATGGGCAAATGGCTAAACAGTGGTAGTACCTCCATACCATGAACATTCAGGAATGAAAAAAAAAAAACAAGCTATTGACAAACACAATGTGGATATTATCTCCAGAGAGTTAGAGTCAGGAGCAGAAAAAAAAAAAAAAAAAAAGCAAATACCAAAAGGTTACAGCCCGTATGATACCATTTATATTACATTCTTGAAATGACAAAATTATACAAACGTAAAATATATTAGTGGCTATCAGGGGTTAAGGTGGGAAAGAAGATAACATCACTGATCACTAGAGAACTGCAAGTCAAAACCACAATGAGATACTATCTCACACCAGTCAGAATGGCTATTAATAAAAAGTCAAAAGATAACAGATACTGGTGAGGTTATGGAGAAAAAGTGCTTATACACTGCTGGTGGGAGTGTAAATTAGTTCAGCCATTGTAGAAAGCAGTGTGGTAATTCATCAAAGAGCTAAAAACAGAACTACCATTTGACCTAGCAATCCCATTACTGAGTATATACCCAAAGGAATACAAGTTATTCTGTCATAAAGACACATGCATGAATTTGTTCACTGCAGCACTATTCACAATAGCAAAGACATGGAATCTACCTAAATGCCCATCAATGACAGACTAGATCAAGAAAATATGGTACACATACACCATAGAATATTATGCAGTCATAAAAAAGAATGAGATCATGTCTTTAGCAGGAGCATAGATGGAGATGGAGGCCATTATCCTTAGCAGACTAACACAGGAACAGACAACCAAATACCACATGCTCTAGCTTATAAGTGGGAGCCAAATGATGGAAACACATGGACACATAGAGGGGAACAAAAGACAGTGGAGCCTAACTGAGGGTGAAGGGTAGGACAGGGGAAGAGGATCAGGAAAAATAACTAAAGGGTACTTGGCTTAATACCTGGATGACTAAATAGTCTGTACAACAAACCCCTGTGATGTGAGTTAACCTATATAACAAACCTGTACATGTGCCCCTAAAATTAAAAGTGTTTAAAAAATAAGTATTAGGAAAATAAAATACAGAAAATGTGAAGCAAAAAATTCTCCCAAAATTTTCTTTTAATTTCTCCAAATTTGAAGCATATAAATGTCCGGACTGAATGTGCAAAATGAGCACTCAACATAAAGAATTAAAAAAAAAAAATGCCCCAAGATGCTTCACTGTGATCATCAAAACACGGGAATTAAGAGCTTCCTTCCAAACAGAAAAAATACACTAAAACATTTGTGAGTCTTGCATAATAGCAAGACTGGAAACCAGACAATAAGATAACAATTTCCTCAAAAACCTAAGGGAAACTGACTTTCAGTCTCGTATGTACTGAATAAGGAATAAAAAAGGAAGAAAAACACATGAGATCCAGGAAACAGAGAACCTGATAATAGAGAGAGGCGAAGGAGATCACAAGGTGAAGCAAGGCACAGTCCAGGATGGCAGCCACGCAGCAGACCTAGTAAGACTCTAGACTGGAAGGTGCCAGGTGGCCTGTCTCCAAGGAAAAAAAAGGGAACTGACAGATGACCTAATTTGTTTGCCTGATATAAGAACTGTAAAATAAGTTCCATTGGAAAGACTGTTAAGACATAATGAGTGACAGGAATCATGGGAATTTAAAACTCTCATAATCCATCCCTACTGCTACACACACATTTCTCTTCCCTCTAGCCTCCCTACATTACAACTTTTAGCACTACATGAATATTCATTCCGAATATAATTTTTTTTTTAGAGACAAAGTCTCGCTCTGTCACACAAACTGGAATACAGTGGTGCAATCATAGCCCACCGCAGCCTCAAACTCCTAAGCTCAAAGGATTCTCCTGCCTCAACCTCCCAAGTAGCTGAGAGTACAGGAGTGCATGACCACACCTGGCTAATTATACCCTATTTAACTAACTTGGTTTCCTTGGAGTTAACCCTCATTTTTTCATTTGATTATTTAAATTATATTCACAGATTTCGGTGATAAAAATAAAATTTTTATTTAAAAAATAATTAGTGTATGTTTTTAATATTTCTTTCTCATTTTATGTGAATATTTTTAAAATAGACATATAATATACACAAACATACATACTTATAACTTCATTTTTCACTTTTTTCAGTCATTAGATTTAATCATTATCAGAGATTAGTCTTACAATAATTTCTAGTTACTTCATAACATTTCATTTTAAGAATATATGATCATTTATTTACTCATATTCCTCTGTGTTGGGTATAAGATTTTTTCAAAATTTTGTATAGTCTTAATAATGCTCACTTGAGCACCCTTCTATATAAATCTTTGTCTATCTCCAATGACAGGTTCCTAGAAGCAGAACACTTAGTTGTACTACTTAGTTGTCCTCTAAAATCTCCGCCAATTTACATTTATACCTACAATGTATTATGATTATTTAACCAAACAATTACCAGGAATAATATGTTTTAAATCTTTCAAAAGTAAAAGTTAAAAGGGAACAAATTTAACATGTACTCATTTTAATTTGAATTTGCCTGTTAGGTTATATTATGTACTTAGGACTTTTGATCATTTTTATATTGGGCGATTACTTGTATTTGTGCTGTTTTTAATTTGGCAAATTTGGTAAATTTCTTCATAGATTAAGGATATTTATCCCTTTGTCATATTTGTGATAACTGTTTTTCAGTTTAACTCTTATGTAGTCACACCTTTGTTTTTCCTTCCCTTGCACTTGTATCTAAAAGTCCTTCCCTCAGCTCAAGGACTGTTAAGTACTGACCTATATTTTCTTCCCTTTCTCTCTCTCCATGTCTCTCTCTCTCACTGAAGGGTGGTATTATGGTTTTATTAGTTATTTTAAGTAATCTCTAAAAGGGATCTTTTAGCAATACTTTTATAAAAGCATAAAGAAGCAGTGAGATGACCTTGGGAATATAAAGGTGGCTTAAAATGAAATAACTTTCTACATATCTTTTAACCACAAATCTTTCAACATGTAAGTTTTCTTCCATAAATATCTGTACTACGTGGGTCATAACAGAAGCAATATTATACTTTCAGGTATATATGCTCATATAGCTTAATTTTTTTTAAGTTTTTACTCACTTGTGGTCATGATGTTAGGAGGGCAAGAGGGTATTCCATGATCTACTGCCCATCTGTAGGCTCCTTCTCCAACTAAAAAGCTAACAACAGAAAAATTATTTTTAAAATTCAGTGTCATCTTCTCCTACATATTCAATAAATATAGGTAATATGGTAAGGCAATTGAGAAAAAGTCTTGCATATGGACATAATTCCTGATTTACCTCAAAGTAATAAGATGACTGCATGCTAAAAAAATTCCTGAAAATTTTTCCCCAAATTAGAAATTTTACAATTGGAATGTTACAATACCATTTGCAATAACTGATTAGTAAAAATTGGCAAAACTCAACATAGTAAGATGTAAAAATAGTTGACTTCTCAGTAGAAAATATTAAGATTTATCTTGGACCAACAGGGTTCTCAGTTAATGTCACAAGATTGATTAATCAAATTAACAGTTTACAATTAAGTGAATGCCTTCAGATTTGGCATTATTACCTAGTAGAATACCTGGATCCATCCAAAATTAGTGGGTACATCTAGAGATGCTCAAATATGTATGCTTACATTTCTAAGCCTTGATGCAATAAAAATATATACATAACCCTCAGAATCATTTGTACTGTGGTAAGTAAAGTACTATGGTATGTCTCAAAAGTAACTTTTTAAGTCCTAAACAGCAAGTTTTAACATAACAAAGTGGATAAAGGATACTGATAGCTAAATATAAAAGACTTGTTTTCAAATATTTCAAATAGCATGTAGGATAATTATCCCATTCCCTAAGTAATTTGATTAAGCAAATAGTAATAGCAAGCAGTTACCATAATAATTAATCACTCCATGTTCTTCTATAGCCAACTACTTAAAGATCTCAGCCAGCTAGTAATGGATTCCTTGAACTTGTGCCTACTTGCTAGTTTTCCACTCCCTATTTTTTGTTTCTGTTATTTTAATCATTCAAACACTAAAAACTCGAAGTAATACATATTGAAGTCTTAAGATTTGACTGTTAATAAGACCAGTGACAGACTGGCAAAACAAAATCTAAGTAGACCCTCAAAAACATATCCAAATGGCTCCAATGGGAAACCAAATGGTTAACCACAATAACTGCTTTCTAATATACATAAAGATGGGGATGGAGGCACTATTTTAAATAGAAAGGAGAGAAGGCCAATGAGAATAAACAACTTTACCTCTTTAAAATTCTATTTAAAAAAAAAAAAAATTCGAAAGGATTCTAACAACAGAAAACAGTTTTTCCTATTCTTGTAAGAAATGAAATCCACTGCAAAGAAAAGCTGTCACATAAAGTTTAAATGTTAAGATAACTTAAATAGGAGGGTGGATGCAAATCTGAACTGTCCTGATGGCATTTTTAGCATTTCCTTCTTCTAGGAAAAGCAAAAACTGATAAAAGAAATAATTCTCTTCATGAGAAGATGTAAAAGAGAAGCTGAAGTAGTAAACTAAATGATCAAGACAAAAGTTTGGAGTTGAATCTAATATTCTCAGCACTCCCATTGGTCATTTTGGGTTCAATTCCAGTATCTGGAATCAGTGAGGGGCATTTTACAAAATATTCTTAGCTTTATTTTATATATTTTTTAATCATTCAAAGGTTTGAGTCTAAGTAAAATCAATTTGCTATTGTCAGCTATTTAAGTTTTTAAATACTTCGGACATTGTAAAATATTCACAGGGAGGCAAATAGTTGGATGTCATCTTATGGATAAGCATACTAAACATCTACCCTTTTTCTTAACAAGAAATTACTGTATAGTAGATCATCATCACACAAAATATCATGTAATTGCTTTTGAAATCATTTTAGCAGAAGCTTTTACTAAAAACTGTACTGACATGTCAAAAAAAAAAAAAAAATCACATTCCCAAACATTAAATGCAGTACCAATTCAAACTTTTCTCAAGCATTCTTCTGATTCTCCAAGGAGGCAACTTTTAGAAAAGGTTCATGCCAATCTACTTCAAAGTCCCATTGACTCTATCTTTATAACACACCTGGAATCTGACCACTTCTCACCACCTTCACTGCTACCACCTTGGTCTGAGCCACCATCATCTGATACCCACAATGCTGCAGTGGCCTCACTATTTTTATGCTTGCCTTGCCCTGTACTCCCTGACCCCAGACAATTCTCAATACACCTGCCACTAAAATCCTTGTAAAATACAATTCAGGTAATGGCACTCCTCTTTCAAAATCCTGTAAAACCTCTTGTGACGACCAGTGCAAAAACTAGAGTTTTCTTAAAAATCTATCAGCTCCCATGGAATCTGATTCTCCCCACTCCCCAATTAATCTCTTATTCCTCTTGCCCCCTTGTGTACTCTACTCAATGTCTCATAAAGCCACAAACATATCAAGGAGGCTCCTGCCTCAGGGTCTTCACCCTGACTGTTCCCTCTGTCTGGCTGTTTCCCTAATTTCCCAAATGGGAAACTCCTTCACATGCTCAAACATCCCTCCTTGATGAGGCCTCCTTAAAAATGCATCCCAATACCCTGCACTTCTCTACCCAGTACTCACAATCCCCTTATTCTGCTCCTTTTCCCTTTTTCCACCTTCTAACATATTATATAATTGATAAATTTACACATGGTTATCTGTTAGTTTATCTTTGCATAAATTCCTTAAAAGCTTCAAGCTTCATAAGGGTGAAGATCTTCGTTTTTTCATCAACATATCTCAAGCATTTAGAACAATGCCTGAAGCATTCTAAACGTTACGTCATGTTCTAACATATACAACTGTATTCCCACAAAATTCATAGTTTGAAACCTCACCCCCAAGTATTGCGATGGCATTAGAAGGTGGGGCCTTTTGGGAGGTGATTAGGTCATGAGGGTGAAGCCCTCTTGAATGGGATTAGCCCTCTTGATTGCCCCCTTTAATGGGACACTGAATTCCCCAGCTCCTTGATCTTGAACTTCCCAGCCTTCAAAACTGTGAGAAACTTTTATTGTTTATAAGCTACCTAGTTTACGGTATTAAGGTGTTTTGTTATAGCAGAAACTCTCTAGAGTTCACTGTCTAAATGTAATATAGTCAAAAAAAAATTTTCCCTGAGTACCCTAAATCAACATAACCAAATTTATAACGTTTTTACTTCAAGCTTATTTACATGTGATCCAAATATTTCTAGTCATCTCATTTCTATTATAATTTAGACGGTGAACTTCCAGGTACATGAGAGATTTTTCACTTCTGGACAAGATGGAGAAAAAAATAAAGACAAAATATAGAAAGTAGCAGTTTTCAGACATTGAGACATTAGGCAACACAGGACAGTGATCCTTGAGAGAAAGGAAACAAGGTAAACCTTGTGATTGTCTTACTGCAATCACAGGGTTCACCTTCATTATTGCCTAGAGTTTCTAAACCACAGCACAGGAGCTCCAGCAGTATCTCTGAGTTGAAGTGACATAGTTGGGCATCCAGAGAGGCCACGTAGCCACAGTTCATAAGACCGAGTACCAGCGAGGAGAGAACTGCATATAGAGAGTACTCTAGAGATCTGCAGAGTATCCCTCCAGTCTTCAGCTAAGTAGAGATCAGTGTATGTGTTAGAAGAAATTACCCAAAGCCTTGGAACAAATGAAATGAAAGTTAAAAAAAAAAAAACCAAGTCTCCAAGTTCAGACAGCCAGGAACAACAGCTCCTGTTCCCACCAGCCAAAGTAAAGGCCTCATTCTAGGTGCATCTGTTATAATACTTTGAAAGATTCCACCTCAATAGCAAGGCAAAATTAGCTCAAGGCCAAATGCTTCTCATCTTGTGTAACAAAGTTTAAAGCGAGACCTGAAAGGCTCAAGCTGTTTTTAAGTAACTTAGCCACATCCTAGAATAAAATGTAAGAATAGTTTTTAAAATACAAAAATACACAGCACCCAAAAAGGTAAAACTCACAATGTCTGAAACCAAATAAAAATTACCAAGCACGCAAAACAGGAGGAAAAGGTAACCTATAATGAGGTGAAAAATCAACTGAAAACAATCCATAAATAACAAAGAGGACAGAATTAGCAAACAAAGATATTTAAATAATTGTTATAACACTATTCATATGTTCACAAAGCTAGAGGAAAGTTTAGGCATGTAAAGTAGATACATGGAAGACATTTTTTTAAAGATGCAAATCAAACTTGTAGAGATAAAAATAACAATGTCAGAAATAAAACACAAGCTGAATGGGATTAGCAGGCAGCAAGATATTAAGTGATTAGACAGAAAAATAATTAGTAAACTTAAAGACAGCAATGAAAACTATTCAAACTGAAACAGAAAAAACAATGAAAAAAGTAAACAAATCATCAGTGATCTGTAAACTACGACAAGGGGCTGAACTTATGTGCAATCAGAATTGTGAATAGAAGAGACAGGGATTCAGAAAAAAATATCTGAAGAGATAATGAGCAATTTTTCCCCAAAGTTGATGAAATATATACCCCCACGCAACCAAAAAGCAAAGTGAACCCAAACCAAAGCTATTGTAAGAAAACTATAAACCAGTATCACTCATTAACATAGATGTAAAAATTCTTTACCAAATATTAGCAAACTGAAGCCAACAATATATAAAAAGGATAACACATTATGACCAAGTGGAATTTATCCCAGGAATGCTGCTTACCAGTCAAAAATCAACAAATCACTAAATTAGCTAACTAAATTTTTTAAATTATAAGATCATCTCAATAGATGCAGAAAAGCATCTGACAAAGTACAACACCTATTCCTACTAAAGTTCTCAGCACACCAGGTGATACGGTTTGGCTGTGTCCCCACCCAAATCTCATCTTGAATTGTAGCTCCCATAATACCCATGTGTCGTGGGAGGGACCCAGTGGGATGTAACTGAATCATGGGAGCAGGTTTTTCCCATGCTGTTCTTGTGACAGTGAGTAAGTTTCATGAGATTTGATGGTTTTATAAAGGGCAGTTCCTCTGCACACGCTCTCTTGCCTGCCACCATGTAATGTAAGATGTGCCTTTGCTCCTCTTCGCCTTTTGCCATGATTGTGAGGCTTCCCGAGCCAAGTCGAACTGTGAGTTCATTAAACCTCTTTTTTTTAAGAGACAGAGCCTCGCTCTGTCACCCAGCCTGGAGTGCAGTGGCGTGATCTCGGCTCACTGCAAGCTCCACCTCCCGGGTTCAAGTCATTCTCCTGCCTCAGCCTCCTGAGTAGCTGGGACTACAGGCACCCACCACCACACCCAGTTAATTTTTTGTATTTTTTAGTAGAGATGGGGTTTCACCATGTTAGCCAGGATGGTCTTGATCTCCTGACCTCGTAATCCGCCCGCCTCGGCCTCCCAAAGTGCTGGGATGACAGGCGTGAGCCACCGCGCCTGGCCTAAACCTCTTTTTTTTTTAATAAGTTACCCAGTCCTGGGTATTTGTTCACAGCAGTATCAAAATGGTCTAATACACTAGGAAAAGAAGGGAACTTTCTCAACATGATCAAGAGCATCTGTGATTAAATACCTGCAGCAATCATCAGACTTAATGGTGAAAGACCAGATGCTTCTTCCCTAAGATCACAAACAAGGGAAGAATGTCCATTCTCACACTTCTCTACTGTACATTGCATTGGAAGTTCCAGCCAATGCGATAAAGCACAGAAAAAAATCAGTCAAAAGAATCTAGATTAGAAATAGAAATAAAACTATATTCATTCCCAGGAGACATAATATTTATGTAAAAAATCTTGGCTGGGCACGGTGGCTTATGTCTGTAATCCCAGCACTGTGCGAGGCTAAGGCGGGCGGATCACCTGAGGTCAGGTGTTCAAGACAAGCCTGGCCAACGTGGTGAAACCCCTCCTCTCCTAAAAATACAAAAATTAGCAGGGCATCGTGGTGCATGCCTGTAATTCCAGATACTCAGGAGGCTGAGGCGGGAGAATTGCTTGAACCTGGGAGGCACAGATTGCAGTGAGCTGAGATGTGTTGCACTCCAGCCTGGTCCACAGAGAGCAAGATTCCATCTCAAAAAAAAAAAAGAAAAGAAAGAAAGAAAATCTTATGGAATCTATAAAAACTGGGACTAAAACAAATGGATTTACCAAATTCCCATGATAGAATGTCAATATGTTAAAATCAATCATATTTCTACATATTGACAATGAACATTTGGAAATTAACACGCTTAAGTACACCATTTACCACAGCATCAAAAAAAAGAAGTGCCAGGTATAAATATAATAAAAGCTGTGCAAGATCTATACACTGGAAACTATAAAACTGTTGAGAGAGTTTAAAAATCTTAATAAATGCATATATTAGAATCGCAAACAAAATTCTGGCAGGCTATTTACAGAAATGGAAAAACTAATTCTAAAATTCATATGAAAATGTTAAATACCTAAAATATCAAAATACTCAAAACATAAAGTTGAAAACTATGTTTGTGAGAAAACCAGCTACTTCCAGACAGCTGTACCATTATTATATAATATCATTTTAATAAAGAGGTAGCCATCACTTTCACCTGTATGTTTTCTCCTTGTAAAATATTAAAATATTGCATACGTCCCCTTGGACAATTGCCTCATCTTACTCCCTCCTCCCTCTTTCCCTGAGGTGATCACAGCGGGCTTCGTAACCTACTTTACAAGTCTTTTCTGTACATCTATGCATGTATTTATGTAGCCACAGAAAATTAGAGTATTAGATATGCTGTAATCATATGAAAGAATATATGGCAATGAGAAAAGCTTAAAATCAGGGTTATTGTTACCTAGAGGCAGGGCAGAGATGGGGGTCAGGGTGAGCATGTGAGACAGTGGAAGGAACAAGGAGTACATTTTAAAACTCTTCCCTTTTAACTTTGGAAAGATTTTTAAAATATTATATTACTCGTGTTAAGTGTTTGGTTGAATGATCACAAGACATTGTAGGCAGAAATGTAAATTGGCAGAGTTTAGTCTAGGCAGCTCCAAATCTTTTGGTGGTGGTTTATTTCCTATCCTAGGTGTCAGGAAACAGGTATGCATCATATTGTTTTGCAAATTTTTTAAGAAAACAGAAGTCAAAATGAACATATCATCAGCAACTTGATTTTTTTACTCTACAATGTGAGATCTATTTCTGAACTGAATCGTGTCCACCCAAAAATTCATTTGTTGAAGCCCTAGCCCTCAATATGATAATATTTGGAGATGGGGCCTTTGGGAGATCATCGGAGTTGGATAAAGTCATGAGGGTAGGGCCCTCGTGATGCTATTAGTGTCTTTATAAGAAGGAAAGTTTTCTCTCTCTCAACAACACCTTCCCTACACCCCTATCTCTAGTGTAAGGACACAGTGAGAAAGCAAGATAGAAAAGGAACGCTTACCAGAAACCAAACAGGCTGGAACCTAGTTCTTGGACTTCTTAACTTCCAGAAATGTGAGAAATACATTTCTACTGTTTAAGCCACTGAATCTAAGGTATTTTGTTAAAGCAGCCCAAGTAAATTAATTCTAACAGTAAGCCATGTTACTATACGTAAATGTTTCTCTCCTTTTTTCTAATGTCACAGGATATCTAATAATATAACTAGAAAACAGTTTATTTAGCCATTGATGGATATTTCAGGAGCTTACATTTTTATATTCTACAAACAACAATGCTATATTCTTCTTGTGCTGTATGAGCCTTCTTGTGGAGGCATTTTGTCTCAGGATAGAAATGATGGGCATACAATGTGCATTTTTAATTTGTACTTAATAAATAGTATCAAATTGTCTCTCAACCAGCTGTTTATGTTCCTATCAACAGCAAAAGAACCGATTTTTCTATGCCCTGAATAATTCTGCATATTGTTGGTCTTTGTTAATTTTGCTACTTGAAAAATGTGAAAATATCATATTTTTTATTACTAACAATTCCTTGATTAATATTATTGGGCACCTTTTCATATGTTTATATCCCATTAATATTTTCTTTCCCATAAATTGCCTATTTGTATCCTTTACCGATTTTTAAAATGTGAGCTGTCTTTTTCTTATTGATATTTTTTAGTTCATAAACACTCTGGATAATCTTTTGTTTGCTACATATCCTGCAAATAATTTTTCTCAGTTCCAAAGGACATACTGTCTTTTAATTCTGATCGTAGTATCTTCAGTTGTATAATCGGTATACATCTTCACCTGTCATGTTTCAATACTTAGCTTTATTTTTTATCTTAATAAATTTTTTGCTGCCTCATAGTCATAAGAATACTCTCCCATATTTTTTCTTAATATTTTTATGCTACACTTGTTTACTTTTGGGTTTGGGCGTTTTCTTAGTGATATGACATCGGAATTTAATGTTCTTGCACTAGGTGATCAACTGTCCCAACACAATTTATTTAATACACCATTATTTTTCCCCACAATGATTTGAGATGATTCTGTTGTCACAGACCAAATTCCCTCATGCACTGAGTCAGCTTCTAGACTTGCAGTTCTTACTGATCTTTTTATCTATACCTATATCAACCTGTTTTAATTCCTATAGTATTATATAAAAGTATCATGCTATCCATTAAGTACGTCCAACTCTTTCATCTGTTTTACAACTGTCTTTACTATTCTTTTACACTTGTTCTTCCATATAAATTTGAGAATCTGCTTGGTAAACACCATGAGGAGTGGGGGCAACAGGATTATGGTAGACTTGTAGGTGAACTTCCAAATGCTTTTTACACTGTTGATGCTATTTTTCTTGCCAACCAAACAACTACATCTCTTTCTCTCTATTGGGTACATGTCTTCTAAATTGTTTAGTTCATGTTAATTAGGTTCTACACACAATAGAAAATATTGGGTGAAAGAATGCAGTCATGTTTAAATGTACATTACAGAGAATATAAATCCAGAGACAATCTCTTTGTACTTATTACTCCCTTAAAAAGGTATGGATAGAAGGACTCCACATGTACCTACTAAACAAATACTTAGTAAATTTTAGATGATAATCTCATACTAGTTAAACAAAACAGCATTGGTTTAACATAAATCATGAGAGAAGTATTTTTTTAATAAATCATGAGGGAAGATTTTTTAAATCACTTTTCTCACTTTCAGAGTTACCAGGAAACTTACTGAAATCAATCCAACAGATATTAGAAAGGATCTCAATAAATCAGATTTGCTACCCCTTACCACTGCTTGATCAAAAACACATATTAAAAATTAATATTTGAGAATTTTTTCATAATTGACTCTCTAGTGCCATAATTAAACTGGGATATATATATAATTAAAATCTTAAATCTATCTGGGTAAAGGATTTAAGATTTTTTTAAACTATATTATTTTCTGTGACTTCAAAACACAGTAGAATCAAAGTGGTTCCTACAGCACGGTCACCACAACTTTGAACACAGAACATTCATGTAACCTCCATAACCAGGCATGCTGAGTACAGACTAAGTATAACATGGTATTAAAGCATAAGTTTTAATATTGTTAGGCATGCTAACAGTATGGTGGCTATGTTTTGCAAACACAGAATTACTTACAAAACTATTTAAGGGTAAACTACGGTGTCAGGGATTTGCTTTAAAATACTATAGGGGCCAGACACAGTGGCTCATGCCTATAATCCCAGCTCTCTGGGAGGCCAAGGCAGGAGGATTGCTTGAATCCAGGAGTTTGAGATGAGCCTGGGCAGCACAGCAAGACCCCATCTCTACAAAAAATAAAATATCCAGGAATGGTGGTACATGCATGTAGTCCCAGCTACTCAGGAGGTTGAGGCAGGAAGATCTCTTGAGCAGAGGAGGTCAAGGCTGCAGTGAGCCATGACTGTGCCACTGCACTCCAGCCTGGGTGACAGAGTGAGACCTTATCTCAAAAAAAATAATAATAAAATAAAATAAAAATAAACAAAAACAAAAAACCCTATAGGAAAAAACCTGAGATGCATGAGACAGATAAGAACAAAACACTGGTAATTACTGGAGCTGGATCACAGGTTCATAAGGGCTATTTACTATAGTCCATGTACTTTTATGCTAAGAACTTCTCAAAATTAAAAATTACTTTAGACTCTAGACTACAATGTGTAAGGTTTTTTTTTTCAAGTTTCAAAATAAAATGAGCCCAGTTGAACACTGACCCCCTTTCTGCTTTAATTCATAATATTATTTTCCATCCAGAACTTTATCAGCTGTACAAAATGTTCCATGATCACAGAACAAACTTTATCTTCTTCTTCAAAGGCATGCTACGTGGTATGTAACCAACAGCATCAGCCTTCTGTGGATAAAAATGCACTAAAGACAGGGAAAGTTGGGAAGAACAAAGTGGTTACCAGGGAGGAATTCTGCCAGCCGAGAGCTTGCCCTTCTGCCCTTCACATAAGAGTCTGTTGGCAACTGAGACTGGGTTCTTGATTCCTATAAAAAAAAAATTGGCAAAAAAGATGTCAGAAATGTCTTTCAGTTTCCCACTCAGTTTTGCAGTTGTTTCAATAAAACAACTTGAATATACCTTGGAAATTCTTTTTTGATATATCAAGTAATACTAATGAAAACCCTTAATAACCATGAGCCATAAGAGTTAAATCAAAAAATAAATGAAAACCTAGAAGCAAGAAAAGAACAAATATAAAATACATATTCTCATGTTTTGTCATGTGCTACAGAAGCAAAGGCTGAACTGAAATACTACATATTTAAATTAGGTTCCTTTTTTAATAGATTTCAGAATAGAGTGTTTAAAATGAACTTAAAATGTGATACTATCTTACTATCAAAACTATATACATGCTCCAGGCATTTAGTGACCACAAGACCATAAACTCCCTTTAAAGAATAAACATCATTATAAACAGCTTCAAGTTGACCTTGGAGATAAAAATTAATGGGGGAAAAATAAGCCAAAACTTTTAAATGTCACCTACAAGAGAGAAAGAACAGGGAAATGTCCTTCAAATTGGGTAAGGGTGAGAGAAGAGGCCAACTGTATAAAAGATTGTAACCTAAAATGTGGTTCAGATTCTTCCCAAGAAGTCAACCAGTATGTACAAGTGAGGTGATGGTGCTTATCCAGGAGAACTGACAGGACAGTTTGAGTGTGATAAACACTGTCAAGATGACAATGACAAAGACAATGACAGTGATGACAACAATGATGATGATGGTGGAAGGCAATGAAAGTAACTATTTCCTAATATGCTGCAGGCCCAGTGCTAAATTCTTAAATGTATCGGATGAGTTCGCTGATCCTTCAATTCTGTCATATAACCAACACTTATTAATCCTATCTGATTAATGAGAAAACATTTATAAAGAGAGTTAAGTTGCCTGCCCATGATCACAGCGCTGAATTTTAACACGGAGGCAGCTAATATCGAAGACCATACCCTTCATCATTAATCTATGCCTGTTTTCAGGACACTAATAATACACACATATCATCAGTGGGATATATAAAGAGACTACAAACATTTAAATTAAGGCTAACAGATTGACTCTAAGCAAAACCAATTGTAGAAATGTAGCTCAATACCAAATCTTCCACAAAAAAAGTATGAAATACAAAACAAGATAAAGAAAAGCCCAAATCAGGTCTCCTAGTTCTGAAAACAATATAGTTCTGGATGTGATGATTCAATACTGTAAAGACATTAATCTTTTCCAAGTTAACTTATAAATCCAAATCTTTAATCCAACTTATAAATCCAATTTGTAACTTTATATGTATTATTTATAAATTAATAATTTATAAGTTATAAATTGGATTTATAAGTTATAACTTACACATATATAAGTTTATACTTATATAAACTTACATATAAACATGTATGTTTATACAACTTATGTATGTATAAGTTATAACTTATAAATCCAATTTATAACTTATAAATCCAATTCTCCATCAAACCACAAAAGGATTTCCATGATGCATAAGAAGCTGACTCTTAATCAGGAAAATAAAACTTTGAAAAAGAAAAATGAAGAGGTATTTACCCTGCAAGATATCTTTTTTTTATTTGAAACTATTCTAATTAAAAAAGAGTGGTCTGAGTACAAAATAAACAAATATGTCAATGGAATAGAATAAAGCTAAAGTTCAGAAACAGACACTTGTGAATTTAGGTATTTAATAATTCAAATCAGTAGGAAAAGGGTTAACTACATATAAGAGGGAGAAAGAACACAAAGGTAAAAGCCTAGCAGTCAGACTAGTTTGTAACTGTTCCAGTTAATCAGTTTATCGCTTCTCAGCTACAAATTCACCCTTTGTTGCCTGATGTGTGAAAATGGATATGGGCCCTCTAAGTATGTTTCCTTTGCCAGCTAGCACAATGGGTAAGCTTTGTCAGTAGAGGACACTAAAGAAACACTGTAGGAAGAAAGGGTATCTTGCTCACCAGGCTTCACTTTGGCCAATGTGGTACTCTCCTGTGCTAAGTGCCCACAGGGAGCAGCTTTCTCCAGCATTTGAACACCACGTTTTCTCCAGCTCCTGACTGGTGCCACAGCAGCATAGCCGAGAGCTCCAGAAAGAATGAGACCACACTGCAGTTCAGGACGTTGATCCCCACACCCAATGCTCAGCCCCACAGGCACACATAGCAAGTGTTCCACAGGGTGCCAATCTTTATCCTGCCCAAGGGAGGTTTAATTCTCACAGCATCTTGACCTCTGTGTGCTCACCTACCAGCCTGAGCTTGCCTCTGCCTCACAGGATTGATCCTACTCACACAATAACTGTAGACTAGCTCTGGCCTGGGTAATTCAGCAACCTCTCTGCATACAGCAGATGATAGCCACACCTTCTTCAGTGAGGTCTAAACCTACTTCCAAATGTGTTCTTCTTTGGGTATTCTCCATCTGCCCTAGGATACATTTTTGAGTTCTCTTCCCATGTTTACAGAGTTACTCTCTAATCACTGCTTAATAACTCTTTATATTAAACTTCTATTTAAACTATGGTACAGTTTCTGTCTTCTAGTTTTACCCAGAATAATACAATGTCCTTGGACAAACTACTAAATCTCTCTTGTGTCTCAGTTTCCTCATCTGCAAAGCACAGACCTCATAAGAGCATTGTGAGAATTAAATGATTTAAAAGCATAGACCTCATAATGGTATTACATAGGATAAAAGCATAGGCCTCATAAGGGTATTGTGAGAACTAAATGATTTAAAATATGTAAACCACTGGGCCGGACACGGTGGTTCACGCCTGTAATCCCAGCACTTTGGGAGGCTGAGGCAGGTGGATCACCCGAGGTCAGGATGTCAAGACCAGCTTAGCCGGCATGGTGAAACCCGTCTCTACCAAAAATATAAAAATTAGCCAGGCATAGTGGCACACACCTGTTATCCCAGTTACTCAGAAAGCTGAGGCAGCAGAATCACTTGAACCCAGAAGGTGGAGGTTGCAGTGAGCTAAGATTGCACCACTGCACTCCAACCTCGGCCAACAGGGCGAGATTCCGTCTCAAAAATAAATAAATAAATAAATAAATAAATAAATAAATAAATAAATAAAATACGTAAACCACTGTAGAACAATGCCTATGGTATTAGAGTCATTTAATAAACTGTACTTATTCAATTAACTATGTAGAAACAATTTTCAGTCATTTCAGGGAAAAAAACGCATTCAAGAGGTAAAGGAAAAATAAACTATACATGTGTTAGAAGAAAACACAAGTAAATTACGCTTATAAATTATAACAGACTTTAAGAAATACAAAATACAAAAGCCACAAAAAAGAAAGCAGTAAGTTGGACAAAGAAAAACTTTTAATTGCAATATGATTAAGGATATTATAAACAGAGTTAAAAGGTAAGCCACACAACAGGTATGAACAGGTAGTACCCAGAGAAATCCTAATGGCCTTCAAACACATGAAATTTTATTAAATACCAATAAAACTTCATAATAAAAAAAAGTAAAAGTAAAACTAATTGAACCACCCTCTCTTAACTATCACAAAAAAGAAATGATATAAAACATCAGAACAAATAAATAACCAAATTGACCTAAGTGACACATATAGAGCACTGTACTCAACAACTCCAGAATACATATTCTTTTGAAGTTCACATGGAAATTTACCAAAACACACCATAATCTGAGCCTTACAGCAAGTCTCTAAAATCTTCAAGGGATTGGTATCATACACAGTACATTCTCTGGCCACAGTGGAATTAAACTAGAAATCAATAAAGAAAGCTAACGAAAATGTCTTTAGGCAAACAAATTTGACAACTCATATTAAATAGACAAATTCCAAGAAAAATGCACATGAAAAAGAAAATACAATCATATAAATGCTAAAAATACTGAATCCTACTTTTAAAACTTCCCACAAAGAAAACCCCACTAATTTGAAATAACTTATGAATTCTTTCAAACAATTAAAAAGAAATTATTCCAATCATATACAAACCTTTTCAAAGAATGGGAAAAAAAATCCCCAACTCTTTTTTTTGAGACGGAGTCTTGCTCTGTCACCCAGGCTGGAGTGCAGTGGCGCGATCTCCGCTCACTGCAAGCTCCGCCGCCTCCCAGGTCCCAACTCATTTTTGAAAGCAGCCGTAACAGTGTACAGAACCAAATTATCACACAGCCACCTAATTTCCCAACACAATTCTATGAGGACAAGACTTCCTTTCAATAGAGGGCAATGGACCATTTGGATATCCATATGAGGAAAAAATAAACAAATGTTGACCCCTATGTTACATATACAAAAATTAATTCGAGCTTGATAAGAAAGCTAAATGTGAAAGATAAAAACAATAAAATTACAGAAAGAAAAGAATGAAGACTATCTTCATAACTTTGAACAGGCAAAAACTTCTAACAAAGAGTTAATCATAAAAGAAAAGGTTGCTTTTAATGAACTTAAACTTCATTAAAATCAGAAACTTCTATTCATCAAAAAACACCATTAAGAGACTGCAAAGGCAAACCATAGACTGGGAGAAGATATCCATAATACATGTATCTTACAAAGGATTTGTATGTAAAATATTTAAAATACTCCAACAAATCAATAGAAGATATAATCAAATAAAAACCTGCAAAAGGTGCAAACATGCACTTCTCAACAAGGATATCTAAATGGTCAATAAGCATATGAAAAGGCTCTTATAAGTCACTAGGGACACTCGAATTGAACACCACTACACACATCAGTCACTAGGGACACTCAGTAATACCACTATACACATATCAAAATGGCTGAATTTTAAAAACAATAACAATACCAAAAATTGGCAAGGATGCGGAGTAACTGAAAAGCTCCTACACTGCTAGTGGGAGTATAAATTGCAACAGTTACTTTTGAAAACCGGCAGTATCTATTAAAACAAAACATATATGCATATGTACTTAAAGAAGTACATATGTGGCCAGGCATGGTGGCTCACGCCATAATCCCAGCACTTTGGGAGGCCGCGGCTGGCAGATCACTTGAAGTCATAACTTCAAGACCAGCCTGGCCAACATAGTGAAACCTTGTTTCTACTAAAAATACAAAAATTAGCCAGGCATTGTGATGGGTGCCTGTAGTCCCAGCTACTTGGGAGGCTGAGGCAGAAGAATCAATTGAACCTGGGAGGCAGAGGTTGCAATGAGCCGAGATCGCACCACTGCACTCCAGGCTGGGTGACAGAGTGAGACTCTATCTCAAAAAAAAAAAAAAAGAAGTACATATGTCTTCCAAAAGACATGTAAAATAATATTCACTGAAGCTTTACTCAAAAAAGTAAAAAACTAGAAATTTCATATGCCCATCAAGAGGAGACTAAATACAGAAGTTATGGTATATTCACTCAATGAAATAAACTAAGCGGTAAAAAATAAAATACTACTGACACAAAACATGTATCTATCTCACAGGCATAACATTAAGCAAAAGAAAACAGACACAGAAGTGTCTGATTCCACTCATGTAAGTTTTAGGAACAGGCAAATTCATCTGTGGTACCCAAAGTTAGCATGGGGGAAGAGAACACAAGAAGTATGGACCGAGGAGAAGCATAAAGGGCCCTTCTGGGATTACGAAAACGTTCTACATTTTGACATGGAAATGTTGAATGTCTTGATCTAGGTGGCGGCTTATATGACGTCTACATCTAAAAATTCATGAAACTGTACACATAAAATACATATTTCATGTATATTTTACTTTAAAAAATGAAGTATAAAACATGAGACATATCTTTTATGTACTGATGTGGAAAAAATCTCCAAATTATATTTAAATCTAAAAAGTTGATAATAATTAACACATTTATTTTTTAAGAAAACAAATACAGGCACAAAATAAAACTGTGTTTCTATTACATAAAAATATAGATAAAAGCACTGGATTTTTACTGGTTAAACCCCAGGGAGAAAGGAAATGAGAAAGAAAAGATTTGGAGGATCTAAGGTAAACTTTATTTATATTACCTGAAATTTTTTACAACAAAAACTACAGTGTGTATTTCAAATTGTAAAATTAATATTATAAATCAAGTATTAAATGTCTTTAATCTCTTCAAGGGATACAGGAGAATGATCAAATTCAAACCAAAAACTACTTATAACTAAGACTATATGTTTTAAATTCAATAAAAAAAGAAGAATATTTGTTTTAAACACTTTTCCAAGCAGCAATGGTGAAAAAGACCATAATCATCTTTAGAAGGCATGAAACGGTCACGTGCATGATTCACCAAAGATAGTAGGTCATAATGCCCACATACCACTCAGTGCTCCAACTGCTCCAAAATTTAAGGATTTTCCATCCATTATGCTGGCATCACACTCAATTTCACCTAACAGATTTAGATTAGATCCCATTCCTGCATTTGTAAAAGGAGAATCCTAAAAGACAAAAACAAAAATTAAAATATTAGTCTTAAAAAAAGTATTAATGCCAATCCTTCATGAAATTTTCTACAAACTAGAAGGTGAGAGAATACTTCCCAACCCATCGTATGATGCCAATACCACCCTGATGTGAAAACACGACAAAGATATCAGCAGAAAAGTACAGATGAATATACTTTATAAATATTGACCCAAAAAAATTATCAAAGAAATACCAGCAAAACAAATCCAGCAAAATATAAAATGGATTGTATATCACAAACAAGAGGAAAGTAAGATTGGTTTAATATCTGAAAATCAGTGTAATACCCTGTATTAATAAAATACAGGGAAAAAAAACATGATTATATCAAAAACAAAAAACACAGAAAAAAGGCATCTGACAAAATCCAACACCCTTTCATGAGAAAAACAGAAAACTAAATAAGGGAACTTCTTAACTTGACAAAGGGGATCAATGAAAAGGCCAGGCCAGGAGCAGTGGCTCACGCCTGTAATCCCAACACTTTGGGAGGCCGAGGTGGATCACTTGAGCCTAGCTGTTTAAGACCAGCATGGGCAACACAGTGAGACACCATCTATACAAAAAAACTTAAAACTTAGCCAGGTGTGGTGGTGTGCATCTGTGGTCCCAGCTGCTTGGGAGGCTGAGGAGGTCCCACTTAAGCCTGGGAGATCGAGGCTCGAGTAAATCATAATTACGCCAAAAAAAAAAAAGTCCAGAGTTAACATTATAATCAATGGTGAAAGACTGGATGCCTTCCCCTAAGATCAGGAACAAGACAAGGATATCCACTCTCAGTACCTATTCACTAATATACTGTACAATCTAACCAGACAATTAGACAAAAAGAAGAGAAAGAAAGAAAGAAAGAAAGAAAGAGAGAGAGAGAGAGAGAGAGAGAA
>NC_045453.1:48598090-48600355 GCF_002776525.5 Piliocolobus tephrosceles | reverse complement strand
AAAGAAAGAAAGAAAGAAAGAAAGAAAGAAAGAAAGAAAGAAAGAAAGAAAGAAAGAAAGAAAGAAAGAAAGAAAGAACATCTAGATTGGAAAGGAATAAGTAAAACTGTTTCAAGATAACATGATCCTGTATACAGAAAATCCTAAAGACTCCACTAAAAAAAATTAGAATTAATAAGTTTAGGAAGGTTGCAGGATATGAGATTAATATGCAAAAATCAATTGGATTTTTATATATTAGCAATAAACAATCTGAAAATGAAATCAAGAAAATCTCACAGTAACATCAAAAACAAAAAATAGAAATACATTTTTTAAAAGAAGTATAAGACTTGTATGCTAGAAACTGTAAAACATATTGAAAAAATGTTTAATTCAATACCTAAACACGTGGAAAACCACTCTATGTACATGGACCAGAAGACTTACTGTTGTTACAATGCAATACTCCCCAAATCAGTCTAATTCAAAATAATCCTTTATCAAATCCTAGCTACTTTTTTGGCAGAAACTGACAAGCTGATCCTAAAATTCATATGGAAATGCAAGAGACCCAGAATAACCAAAACAATGTTGAAAAGAACAGAACCGAAGGACTCACACTTCTAGGTTTTATAACTTTCTGCAAAAGTAAAGTAATCAAGACAGTGTAATATAGACAAATAGCTAAGGATAGATATATAAATTGATATAATAGAACTGAGAACCCAGAAATAATATACCCTTACACTTATAATCAACTCAACAAAGTTGCCACAACAATTCAATAAATAATTTTTTTTTCTTGGTTTTTCTTTTGTTTTCTTTGAGATGGAGTCTTGCTCCATGGCCCAGGCTGGAGGGCAGTGGCGTGATCTCCGCTTACTGCAAGCTCTGCCTCCCGGGTTCACACCATTCTCCTGCCTCAGCCTTTTGAGTAGCTGGGACTACAGGCACCCACCACCATACCCGGCTAATTTTTTGTATTTTTAGTAGAGACAGGGGTTTCACCATGTTAGCCACGATGGTCTCAATCTCCTGATCTTGTGATCTACCCGCCTAGGCCTCCAAAAAGGCTGGGATTACAGGCATGAGCCACCGCGCCTGGCCAGAAGATATAGTCTTTTCAATAAATGGTACTGGGACAATTAGATATCCATATATAAGAAAATGAAGTTGGACCCCTATCTCACACCATGTATGAAAGTTAACTCAAAGTGGACCAAAGGCCTATATGTAATAGCTAAAACTACGTAACTTTTCAAAGAAAATATAACAACGAATGTTCATAACCTTGGGTAACAAAATAGTTTTAGATTTGACACCAAAAATACAGACCACCAAAGAAAAAACTAGGTAAATAGGACTTCGTCAAAATGTAAAACTTTTATTTCAAAGGACACCATAAAGAAAATAGGGGAAAAAAACACAAAATGGAAGAAAAAAATTGCAACCCATGTATCTAATAAGGAGTTTATATCCAGAATATATATATTTTTAAAAATTCTACAACTCTAAAATAAAAAGATGACACAATTTAAAAATGGGAAAAGAATATGAATTAACATTTCTCCAAATAAGATACATAAATCAAGAGCAAGCACATGAAAAGATGTACATGCCATTGCACTCCAGCCTGGGCAACAAAGTGAGACCCCGTCTCTAAAAAATAAATAGATAAAAACCAATTCTAAAAATAGAAAAATGTGGCCAGGCATGGTAGCTCACACCTGTAATCCCAGCACTTTGGGAGGCCGAGGCAGGCAGATCACTTGAGGCCAGGAGTTCGAAACCAGCCTGGCCAACATGGTGAGACCCTGTCTCTAATAACAATACAAAAATTAGCCGGGCATGGTGGTGGGCACCTGTAATCCCAGCTACTCGGGAGGCTGAGGCTCAAGAATCGCTTGAACCCAGGAGGCAGAGGTTGCAGTGAGCCAAGATCATGCACCACTGCACTCCAGCCTGGGTGACACAGTGAGACTCCGTCTCAAAAAAAAGAAAAAGAAAAATGTTCAACATCTTTTGTCATCAGGAAAAGGCAAATCAAAACCCACAACAAAATACTACTTCAAATCCACAAGGATGGCCATAATTATACAGATAACAACACATGTTGGCAAGTATGTACACACATGCAAGTAAGAAAAATAATGTGGCCCACAACCAGAGGAAATATCAAATAATAACAACAAACATAGAAATGACATCAATGACCAAATTAGCAAACAATTTTAATGTTAGCTAACAATGTTAATGTTAGCATTAACATTGTTAGCTAACAAT
>NC_045453.1:48528341-48598080 GCF_002776525.5 Piliocolobus tephrosceles | reverse complement strand
GTTAGCTAACAATGTTAATGTTAGCATTAACATTGTTAGCTAACAATTTTAAACTAGATTATATAAACACACTCTATATGTTCAGGTAGGTTTATGAAAGTATTAGCAAAAGAAAGAAAGAAAAAAAAAACTATAAAAATTTTTGACCAGGCACAGCAGCTCACACCTGTAATCCTAGCACTTTGGGAGGCCAAGGAGGGAGGATCACAATGTCAGGCATTCGAGACTAGCCTGGTGAACATGGTGAAATCCCATCTCTTCTAAAAATACAAAAATTGGCTGGGTGTGGTGGTGCTCACCCGTAATCCCAGCTACTCAGGAGGCTGAGGCAGGAGAATCGCTTGAACCCGGGAGGTGGAGGTTGCAGTGAGCTGAGATCATGCCACTGCACTCCAGCCTGGGTGACAGAGCGAGACGCCGTCTCAAAAAAAAAAAAAAAAAAAAGATTAAAATTTTTAGAGATGAAACAGACAATAATTTAAGGTAAAGGGCATTTGAAAATGGTTAACAGTAAAATTGGCACTGCAGAAGAAAATAGCAATAAATGTAATAATATAGTAATAGAAATTATCCAAATTAAATGACAAAGTGAAAAAAGGAAAAAGAAGAAAAAGGAGGAGGAAAAGAAAGGAAAAAACAGTACTGGAGAAGAATGGGAAATATCGAATGATCCAACATGCATGTAACTGGAGTCCCAAAAGAAAGTAGAAAAGTGGATGAACAGTAAAAATATTAGCTAAAAATTATCCAAACTTAGTAAACACTATAAACATACAAATTCAAGATGCTCAACAATCCCCAAATAAAAGAAATATGAATAAAAATACATCAGAGTACATCATAATCAAAATGCTGAAAACCAGTAATAAAATCTTAACAGCAACAAGAGCAAAAAGACACATGTGAAAATGAACAGAAATATTAAAGCAGATTTCTGGTCAGAAACAATGCAAGACAGAAGACAATGGAGTAATGTCTTTAAAGAACTAAGAGAGGAAACAAACTAAAAACTGAGAAAACTACAAAATGTCTTCATAAAGTAAAGGCAAAATAAAGACTTCTTCAGGCACACAAAAATTGGGATAATTTTTCACCAGCAAACCTACACTATAAGTAATGTTAAAGGATATTCTACAGGTCAAACAAAAAAGATACCATATGTAAATCTGCAAAAGAATGAAAGTGATTAATACTCTAAATAAGTGGGAAGATATAAATAACTTTTATCTCATTTTCAAAGTGCTTCAAATGATAATTGTTTAAAGCAAAAATAATAACAGTGTACCATGGGGTTTATAACATATACAGGTGCAAACTATAGGGCACAAGTAGCACAAAGATTGAGAGGAATGAATGGAAGTGTATTGTTACAAGCTTCTGACATTACACATGAAGGTCTATAATATTAATATAATTTGAAAGTAGACTGTGATAATCCAAAAGTATATTTTGCAAATGGTAGGGCAACTACTAAAAAATAAAAGAAGTGTAGAGCTAATAGAATAAAAGTGGAGGAAAAAATGGTTCATTTTTTAAAAATCCTCAAAAGATAGCATAAGAAGAAGAAATAAGAACAAAGTAGAGATGAAAGGAATAGAAAATAACAAGATGATCGCTTTCTATGCAGCCGTATCAACAATTACATCAAATTCAGCTGGGCACAGTGGCTCACACCTGTAATCCCAGCACTTCAGGAGGCCGAGGCAGGGGGATCACGAGGTCAGGAGTTCAAGACCAGCCTGGCCAACATGGTGAAACCTCATCTCTACTAAAAATACAAAAATTAGCTGGGCACGGTGGCGGGCACCTGTAATCCCAGCTACTCTGGAGGCTGAGGCAGGAGAATCACTTGAAACCAGAAGGCAGAGGTTACAGTGAGCCAACATAGCACCACTGCACTCCAGCTTGGTCAATGAAAGCGAAACACTGTCTCAAAAAAAAAAAAAAAAAAAAATTACATTATATTCAAATTGTCTAAGGACTTGAATTAGAGGTTCATTGACTGTCAGAAAACTTTACAAGAAACTGTCCTTAATTATAAAAGCACAGATAGCTAAAAGTAAAAGCACATTAGAAGATATTACCAGAAATATATCAAAACATCCCTTCTCTCATTGCTCATATTAGTGATGTCTCACTCTTCTTTTACATTCCTAATCTGTCTGGCTTGATGTTGATAAATTTTATTAATCTTTTAAAGAACTAACTTAACTATTGGTTTGGTTGACTTTCTGTTTTCTATTTCATTGATTTCTACTCTCATCTTTATAACTGTTTTTTCTTTTTGCATACTTTGGATGACATGCTTCTCTTTTTCTAGTTTCTTAAAATGATAGGTTAAATCACTGATTTCAGATCTTCCTTCTTTTCTAGCAAGCACTGAATGCTACAAATTTCTTCAGAATGAGGAACATCATCCCTCTTGAATATACGTGCAAAAATCCTTAACAAAATATTAACAAACGTAATCCAGCAATATATAAAAAGTACAATAGATTAGAGCCAAGTGAGATACATCCCAATAATACAAGACTAGTCCAACAGTAGAAAATCAATTAAAAGACTAGGAAAAATCACATGATCATATCAATAGTTGCTGCAAAAACATCCTAAAAATAATTCAGTATCCATTCATGATGTTAAAAACTCTCAGAAATCCAGGAATAGAAGAGAATTTCCTTAATTAACATAAAAATGATAATATATCATAATCAAGTAGCATTTATTCCAGAAATGCAAGGCTGATTTAACAGTTTTTAAAAAATTGCCTTCTGTTCCAAGATGTCTGAGTAGGAACAGCTCCAGTTCGCAGCTCCCAACATGACCAACACAGAAGATGGGTGATTTTTGCATTTCCAACTGAGGTACCTGGTTCGTGTCACTGAGACTGGTCGGATGGTGGATGGAGGCCACGGAGGGTGAGCCGAAGCAGGGTGGGGCATCGCCTCACCCGGGAAGCACCAGGAGTGAGGGGATTTCCCTTTCCTAGCTAAGGGAAGCCGTGACAGACTACACCTGGAAAAACGCGACACTCCTGACCAAATACTGTACTTTTCCCATAGTCTTAGCAACTGACAGACCAGGAGAGTCTCTCCCATGCCTGGCTTGGTGGGTCCCACACCCATGGAGCCTTGCTCACCGCTAGCACAGCAGTCTGAGATCAATCTGCAAGGCTGCAGCCTGGCGCAGGGAGGGGCATCCACCATTGCTGAGGCTTGAGTAGGTCAACAAAGTGACTGGGAAGCTCGAACTGAGCAGAGACCACAACAGCTCAGCAAGGCTTACTACCTTTATAGACTCCACCTCTGTGGGAAGGGCATGGCTGAACAAAAGGCAGCAGAAACTTCTGCAGACTTAAATGTCCCTGTCTGACAGCTCTAAAGAGAGCAGTGGTTCTCCTAGCATGGCACTTGAGCTCTGAGAACAGACAGACTGCCTCCTCAAGTGAGTCCCTGAGCCACGTGTAGCCTAACTGGGATATATCTCCCAGTAGGGGCTGAAAGACACCTCATACAGGTGGGTGCCCCTCTGAGACGTAGCTTCCAGAGAAAGGATCAGGCAGCAATATTTGCTGTTCTGCAGTATTTGCTGTTCTACAGCCTCCGCTGGTGATACCCAGGCAAACAGGGTCTGGAGTGGACCTCTAGCAAATTCCAACAGACCTGCAGCTGAGGAACATGACCGTTAGAAGGAAAACTAACAAACAGAAAGAAATAGCATCAACATCAACAAAAAGGACATCCACACCAAAATCCCATCTGTAGGTCACCAACATCAAAGACCAAAGGTAGATAAAACCACAAAGATGAGGAGAAACCAGAGCAGAAAAACTGAACATTCTAAAACCCAGAGCAACTCTTCTCCTCCAAAGGATCACAGTTTCTCGCCAGCAACGGAACAAAGCTGGATGGACAATGACCTTGAGGAATTGACAGAAATAGGCTTCAGAAGGTTGGTAATAACAAACTTCTCTGAGCTAAAGGAGCATATTCTAACCCATCGCAAGAAGCTAAAAACCTTTTAAAAAGTTAGATGAATGGCTAACTAGAATAAACAGTGTAGAAAAGACTTTACATAACCTGAGGAAGCTGAAAACCATAGCACGAGAATGTCATGACACATGCACGAGCTTCAACAGCTCATTCGATCAAGTGGAAAAAGTATCACTGAATGAAGATCAAATTAATGAAATAAAGTGAGAAGACAAGAATAGAGCAAAAAGAGTAAAAAGAAACAAACAAAGCCTCCAAGAAATAGGGGACTATGTGAAAAGACCCAGTCTACATTTGATTGGTGTACCTGAAAGTGACAGGGAGAATGGAACCAACTTGGAAAACACTCTTTAGGAAAACACTCAACTATCCTGAAGATACCCTGAAGATCCCTGAAGATCCAAGAGAACTTCCCCAACCTAGCAAGGTAGGCCAACATTCAAATTCAGGAAATACAAAGAACACCACAAAGATACTCCTCGAGAAGAGCAACTTCAAGACACACAATTGTCAGATTCACCAAGGTTGAAATGAAGGAAAATATATTAAGGGCAGCCAGAGAGAAAGGTCAGGTTACCCAAAAAGGGAAGCCCATCAGACTAAAAGCGGATCTCTCAGCAGAAACCCTATAAGCCAGAAGAGAGTGGGGGCCAATATTCAACATTCTTAATGAATATAATTTTCAACCCAGAATTTCGTATCCAGCCAAACTAAGCTTCATAAGCGAAGGAGAAATAAAATCCTTTACAGACAAGCAAATGCTGAGAGATTTTGTCACCACCAGGCCTGCCTTACAAGAGCTCCTGAAGGAAGCATTAAGCATGGAAAGGAACAATTGGCACCAGCCACTGCAAAAACATGCCAAATTGTAAAAACTATCGATGCTATGAAGGAACTGTATCAATTAACAGGCAAAATAACCAGCTAACATCATAATGACAGGATCCAATTCACACATCACAATATTAACCTTAAATGTAAATGGGCTAAATGCACCAGTTAAAAGACACAGACTGGCAAACTGGATAAAGAGTCAAGACCCATCAGTGTGCTGTATTCAGGAGACCCATCTCACGTGCAGAGACACACATAGGCTCAAAATAAAGGGATGGCGAAAGATCTACCAAGCAAACAGAAAGCAAAAAAAAAGCAGGGATTGCAATCCTAGTCTCTAATAAAACAGGTTTTAAACCAACAAAGATCAAAAGAGACAAAGAAGGCCATTGTATAAAGGTAAAGGGATCAATTCAACAAGCAGAGCTAACTATCCTAAATATATATGCACCAAATACAGGAGCACCCAGATTCATAAAGCAAGTCCTGAGAGATGTCAAAAGAGATTTAGACTCCCACACAATAACAATGGAAGACTTTAACATCCCACTGTCAATATTAGATAGATCAGTGAGACAGAAGGTTAATAAGGATATCCAGGACTTGAACTCAGTTCTGCATCAAGCAGACCTAATAGACACCTAAAGAACTCTCCACCCCAATTCAACAGAATACACATTCTTCACAGCACCACATCGCACTTATTCTAAAATTGACCACATAATTGGAAGTAAAGCACTCCTCAGCAAATGTAAAAGAACAGAAATCACAACAAACCGTCTCTCAGACCACAGTGCAATCAAATTAGAACTCAGGATTAAGAAACTCACTCAAAATCACACAACTACATGGAAATTGAACAACCTGCTTCTGAATGACTACTGAGTAAATAATGAAATGAAGGCAGAAATAAAGATGTTCTTTGAAACCAATGAGAACAAAGACACAACGTACCAGAATCTCTGGTGACACATTTAAAGCAGTGTGTAGAGGGAAATTTATAACACTAAATGCCCACAAGAGAAAGCAGGAAAAATCTAAAATCGACACCCTAACATCACAATTAAAAGAACGAGAGAAGCAAGAGCAAACAAATTCAAAAACTATCAGAAGTCAAGAAATAACTAAGATGAGAGCAGAACTGAAGGAGACAGAGACACGAAAAAACCCTTCAAAAAAAAAAAAAAAAAATCAGTGAATCCAGGAGCTGGATCAACTGGATTTTTTAAAAGATCAACAAAATAGACCGCTAGCGAGACTAATGAAGAAAAAAGAGAAGAATCAAATAGATACAACCAAAAATGATAAAGGGGATATCACCACTGACCCCACAGAAATACAAACTACTGTCAGAGAATACTATAAACAACTCTATGCAAATAAACTAGAAAATCTAGAAGAAATGGATAAATTCCTGGACACATACACCCTCCCAAGACTAAACCAGGAAGAAGTTTAATCTCTGAATAGAACAACAAGAGGCTCTGAAATTGAGGCAATAATTAATAGCCTACCAATCAAAAAAAGTCCAGGACCAGAAGGATTCACAGCCGAATTCTACCGGAGGTACAAAGAGGAGCTGGTACCATTCCTTCTGAAACTATCCCAATGAATAGAAAAAGAGGGAATCCTCCCTAACTCATTTTATGAGGCCAACATCATCCTGATTGACCAAAGTGTGGCAGAGACACAACAGAAAAAGAGAATTTCAGACCAATAACCTTGATGAACATCGATGCAAAAATCCTCAATGAAATACTGGCAAAGCAAATCCAGCAGCACATCAAAAAGCTTATCCATCACGATCAAGTGGGCTTCATCCCTGGGATGCAAGGCTGGTTCAACATACACAAATCAATAAACGTAACCCATCACATAAATAGAACCAACAAAAACCACATGATTATCTCAATCGATGCAGAAAAGGCCTTTGACAAAATTCTAAAGCCCTTCATGCTAAAATCCCTCAATAAACTAAGTATTGATGGAACGTATCTCAAAATAATAAGAGCTATTTATGACAAACTCACAGTCAATATTATATTGAATGGGCAAAAACTGGAAGCATTCCCTTTGAAACCTGGCACAAGACAGGGATGCCCTCTCTCACCACTCCTATTCAACATAGTGTTGGAAGTTCTGGCCAGGGCAATCAGGCAAGAGAAAAAAATTAAGGGTATTCAATTAGGAAAAGAGGAAGTCAAATTGTCCCTGTTTGCAGATGACATGATTGTATATTTAGAAAACCCCATCATCTCAGTACAAAATCTCCTTAAGCTGATAAGCAACATCAGCAAAGTCTCAGGATACAGAATCAATGTGCAAAAATCACAAGCATTCCTATACACCAATGACAGACAAATAGAGATCAAAATCATGAGTGAACTCCAATTCTCCATTGCTACAAAGAGAATAAAATACCTAGGAATCCAACTTACAAGGGATGTGAAAGACCTCTTCAAGGAGAACTACAAACCACTGCTTAACGAAATAAAAGAGGACACAGACAAATGGAAGAACATTCCATGCTCATGGATAGGAAGAATCAGTATCGTGAAAAATGGCCATACTGCCCAAGGTAATTCAGAGTCAATGCCATCCCCGTCAAGCTACCAACGACTTTCTTCACAGAATTGGAAAAAACTACTTTAGAGTTCATATGGAACTGAAAAAGAGCCCACATTGCCAAGACAATCCTAAGCAAAAAGAATAAAGCTGGAGGCATCACACTATCTGACTTCAAACTATACTACAAGGCTACAGTAACCAAAACAGCATGGTACTGGTACCAAAACAGAGATATAGACCAATGGAATAGAAGAGAGCCCTCAGAAATAATACCACACATCTACAGCCACCTGATCTTTGACAAACCTGACAAAAACAAGAAATGGGGAAAGGATTCCCTTTTTTAAAAATGGTGCTGGGAAAACTGGCTAGCCACATGTAGAAAGCTGAAACTGGATCCCTTCCTTACACCTTATACAAAAATTAATTCCAGATGGATTAAAGACTTAAATGTTAGACCTAAAACCATAAAAACCCTAGAAGAAAACCTAGGCAATACCATTCAGGACATAGGCATGGGCAAGGACTTCATGACTAAAACACCAAAAGCAATGGCAACCAAAGCCAAAATTGACAAATGGGATCTAATTAAACTAAAATGCTTCTGTACAGCAAAAGAAACTACCATCAGAGTGAACAGGCCACCTACAGAATGGGAGAAAATTTTTGCAATCTACCCATCCGACAAAGGGCTTATATCCAGAATCTACGAAGAACTTAAACAAATTTACTAGAAAAAAACAACCCCATCAAAAAGTGGGCAAAGGCTATGAACAGACATTTCTCAAAAGAAGACATTTATGCAGCCAACAGATACATGAAAAAATGCTCATCATCTCTAGCTATCAGAGAAATGCAAATCGAAACCACAATGAGATACCATCTCACACGAATTAGCACACAAGCTAGAGAGGACGTGGAGAAATAGGAACGCTTTTACACTGTTGGTGGGAATGCAAATTAGTTCAACCACTGTGGAAGACAGTGTGGCGATTCCTCAAGGATCTAGAACTAGAAAGACCATTTGACCCAGTGATCCCATTACTGGGTATATACCCAAAGGATTATAAATAATGCTACTATAAAGACACCTGCACACGTACATTTATTTTGGCACTATTCACAATAGCAAAGACTTGGAACCAGCCCAAATGTCCATCAATGAATTAAGAAAATGTGGCAAATATACACCATGGAATTCTATGCAACCATAAAAAAGGATGAGTTCATGTCCATGGAATTCTATGCAACCACAAAAAAGAATGAGTTCATCCAGGGACACGGATGAAGCTGGAAACCATCATTCTCACAAACTATGACAGGGACAGAAAACCAAACACAGCATTTTCTCACTCATAGGTGGGAACTGAACAATGAAACACTTGGAAACAGGGCAGGGAACATCACACATCAGAGCCTGTCAGGCAGTGGGGTCTAGGGGAGGGATAGCATTAGGATAAATATCTAACATAAATGACGAGTTGATGGGTGCAGCAAACCAACATGGCACATGTATACCTATGTAACAAACCTGCATGGTGTGTACATGTACTCTAGATCTTAAAGTATAAATTTTAAAAAAATCAATGTAATTCACCATATTAAGAGAAAAAGGGAAAAACCATATGATCACCTCAGTAGATACAGATAAAGAGGCTAATTAAATCCAACATCCATTCATGATTTAAAAAAAGAAAAAAAAAGATCCTGGAAAACAAGGAATAGAAGGGAACTTTCTCAACCACATAAAAACTTATTTATGAAAAACAAACAGTTATCCCTATATCTGTTTGTCTATATTTTAAAAACAAGCTAAGTGAATCACTGAGTTAGTAAGCTCATAGGCTACAAGATCAATATATAAACAAAAACTTTTTCTATATAGTAGCAACAAACTATTGGAAATTAAACGTTTTTAATACCAATTATCATAGCATCAAAACATGAAATACTTGGGAATAAACATAATATATACAAGATCTGTACACTGGAAACCACAAAATAATCTTGAGAGATATTTTTTAAATCTCAATAAATGGAAATAAATACTATATTCATGAGCTGGAAAATTCAGTATTATTAAATTGATCAACAGGTTCAACACAATATAAATTCCAATATTAATATAATCCCAATATAAATTCCAACAGTCTTTCTCTTCTTGTAAAGGTTCACAAGTCAGTTTTAAAATACTTATGTAAATGCAGAGAAACTAGGATAGCAAAGAAATCTCTGGAAAAGAAATGTAGGGACTCACATTGCCTAATTTCAAGATTTCAATAGTGTGATATTGACATAAATTTACATATATAGATGAAAGAGATGGAATAGAGTCCAGAAATAGACACACAGAGAAATGGTCAATTTTCGCTAAAGGTGGCAAGGCAGTTCAACGGAGAAAGAATAATATTTTCAAGAAATTGTACTCGAAAAATATACAAAGGAAATAAAAGACATTTACCTCACACTAGAATTCAGGAAAAATTCTTTTTGAAAAGGACCATACACCTACATGTAGGGGTTAAAACTATAAACACTGTAAAAGAAAAAATAGGATAAAGTATTGTGACCTTACATTAGGCAAGGATTTCTTACACAGAATAACATAAATTATACAAGAAAAAATAATTGAATTTTATCAATTACTTTTTTACTGTTAAAAAGCAATTATTAAGAAAAAGCAAGCCATTATACATATACATAAATATGTGTATGTATACGCACACATACATACATACATAGGTTAGTACAAAAACATATATTTCCTTGCTCTGTCAGCTAAGAGGCCCCATAAACAATGATACTACAATGAGCACACCTAGCACCCAAGCCTTGGATTCTAATACTACTCTCCAATAAGGTAAAAGTATTCCTTGGAGAAATAGATGATTCTAGGACTGAGGCAAGAAATGTACAAGGTAAGCCTGGCCGGGTGTGGTAGCTCACACCTGTAATCCCAACACTCTGGGAGGCCCAGGCAGGAGAATTACTTGAGCTCAGGAGTTCCAGACCAGCCCTGGGAAACACAGTGAAACCCTATCTCTAAAAAAAAAAAAAAAAAAAAATACAAAAATTAACCAGGCATGATGGCAAGCACCTGTAGTCCCAGCTATTGAGAGGCTGAGGTGGGAGGATGGCTTGAGCCTGGGAGGCTGAGGTTGCAGTGAGCTGTGATCATGCCACTGCACTCCACCAGCCTGGGCAACAGAGTGAGACACTCTCAAAAGAAAAAAAAAGAAATAAGCCTGGAGCATCTTATACTACTGGAAAGTAAGGAAGTGTTCAAAAATTTAAAAAAGGGCCACAAGGGCCAACTGAAAGAGCTCCCAATGGCCAAAGCAGAAACCATTTGAGCAACAAAATAAATAAAGCAGTATTAGACTACAACTAAAAGGATAAAATATCCATGAGTCCATATTGATAGAGATTCACTACTGAATGAATAAATAAATAGGAGGAAAAAGAAAATTTTTGCAAAAGAATTCCAAAAATATCAGCTATTCCATGCTCAAAAAGGTGAAGCATAACTCTCCATTCCTTAAGTGTGAGGTATGTATACTGACTTCTTTCTGAAGAATACAGTAAATGTGTAGGGTGAATAAAGAATATCTTTACTCTGGAAAAACCTAGCAAACACTACACTGTGTAAGGCATGTGACAGAAGTCAACATCAACAGCAATAAGTCATGGTCATAATATGTACCCTTGATACCATATGATGAGAATGAAAATTTATCTCTAAGGCCTTCCACCTAAAAACCCATAACCCCATTGTAATCATGACAAAAATATCACACAAATCTTAATTGAGGGACACGCCACAGAACACTGGACTAGCACTCCTCAAAAAGGTTATGGTCACAAAAAACAAGGAAAGAGTGAGAAACTGTCACAGGCAAGAGAATCCTAGAAACACGACAACTAAAAATGTAATGTGGTATCCTGGATGGAATCCTGGAAGAGAAAAAAGACATTAGGCAAAAAACTAGGAAAATCTGAATGAAGTATGGATGTCAGTTAATAATGTATCACTATAGGTTCATTAATTACAACAAATGTACCTGCTAATTAAGATGCTAATTAGGGAAACTGGATATTAGCATATGAGAATTCTCTAAACCAGAGGTCCCCAACCTTTTTGGCACCACTGAGACCAGTTTCATGGAAGACAATTTTTCCATGGATGGGTGGGGAATGGTTTTAAAATGAAACTGTTCCACTGCAGATCATCAAGAATTAGATTCTCATAAAGAGCGTGCAACCTAGATCTCTCATATGCGCAGTTCACAATAGGGCTCCTGCTGCTATGAGAATCTAACGCCACTGCTGATCTGACAGGAAGCAGAGCTCAGGCGGTAATGCTCACTCACCCACCACTCACCTCCTGCTGTGTGGCCCAGTTCCTAACAGGCCACAGACCGATACGAGTTCGGGGCCCTGGGGTTACGAATCCCTGCTCTAAAATATCTTCACAATTGTTTTGTAAATATTTAAACTGTTCTAAAATAAGTTTATTAAAGAAAAATGGGGCCAGGCACAGTGGCTCATGCCTGTAATCCCAGCACTTTGGGAGGCCGAGGCAGGTGGATCACCTGAGGTCAGGAGTTCAAGACCAGCCTGGTCGACATGGTAAAACCCCGTGTCTACCAAAAATACAAAAAGCAGCTGGGCATGGTGGCGTGCATCTGTAATCCCAGCTACTCTGGAGGCTGAGGCTAGAGAATCGCTTGAACCCGGAATGTGGAGGTTGCAGTGACCTGAGATCATGCCACTGCACTCCAGCCGGGGAGATAAAGTGAGACTCCATCTCAGAAAAAGAAAAATGGGCCAGGCACAGTGACTCACACCTAATCCCAACACTCTGGGAAGCCGAGGGGGGCAGACAGCTTGAATCCAACAGTTCAAGACCAGTCTGAGAAAAATGATGAAACTCAGTCTCTACAAAAAAAAAAAATATATATATATATATATACACACACATATATATATATATATATACACACAAAAATTTGCCAAGCATGGTGGTACAAGCATGTAGTCCCAGCTACCCTGGAGGCCGAGGTGGGAGGATCAATTGAGCCTGGGAGGTGGAGGCTGCAGTGAGCCATGATCATGCCACCACTCTCCAGCTTGGGAAACAAAACAATACCCTGTCTCAAAAAAATGAAAATAAATAAGTTTTATTAAAGAAAAATCAAACCACAGTCTGCGAGAAAGATTTTATAAAACATATTATCTCTTAAAGGACTTCTATCCAGAATTTATTTTTAAAAATCCATACAATGCAGTAAGACAATCCAAAGTTTTTAAGAGGCAGTTTTACACAGATTGCAAATAACACATGAAAACATGCTTAGCATCATTAGCCATAAAGTGTCTCTTATTGACCAAACTCTATTCAAATTCCCCTGAACTATTTTTCAACTGGGCTAGACTTTTGGACTTCCATGTTTATCTCTGCACTGTTCAATTTTAATAAGAATCTTGCTAAATCAGTCTGACAAGATACTCCTACCCTTGATATCTGGTCATCCTCGATATTTAATCAGATTCCTCATTCTCCACCATCCCCCAAGTGACATCTCATCACTGTGGTCTGTCTCCAGCAAGAATTCTGTTAGGTCGATGTCGATTTAGCCAGAATCTCCCCTTACCTGTGATGTTTCCTCTTGGTAATTTTCCATCCACTGACCCTCACCCAGCTTTTTAGCTATAAATTGTCACTTGTCTATGTTGTATTCAGAATTGAGCCCAATCTCTCTTCCTCACTGGAAAATCCCATAGCAGTTTATATAGTCTGGATGTTTTGTCTCCTTCCAATCTCATGCTGAAATGGGACCTCCAATGTTGGAGGTGGGCCTAGTAGGAGGTATCTGGGTCATGGGGGCGGATCCTTCATAAATGGCTTCGTGCTCTTCTCACAGCAATTAGTTAGTTTTCACTGTATGAGTCCATGTGAGATCTGGTTGTTTAAAACAGCCTGTCACCTCTTCCCTCTCTTTCTTGCTGCCTCTCTCACCATGTGATATACCCACTCCTCCTTTGTCTCCCACCATTATTTTAAACTTCCTGAGGTCTCACCAGAAGCTGAGCTGATGACAGATGCTTGTACAGCCTGCAGAGCCAAGAGCCAAATAAACCTCTTTTCTTTATAAATTATCCAGCCTCAGGTATTCCTTTATAGCAATGCAAAAGCAACTAATACAGCAGTGGTTCCTACAGCTATCACAATAGTTCCTCCCTTGAAAAAAGTCTGCCTTACCACCTTTCACAAGGGTCATAAATAATTATTTCATTAACAGTAGTCATTAGGGAAATGCAAATTAAAACCTCCAGATACCATTATATAACCACTAAAATGACTAAAATTTAAAAGACTGACAAAACTAAGTATCGGCAAAACTGCAGATCTATGGAAATCTGAATGAATTATATACATTGCTAGTGAGAATGCAAATGGCAAATTGTTTAGCAGTTTTCTTTAAAGTTAAGCATACACTCACCACAGACACAGCAATTCTACTCCTAAGTATTTTACCTGTGAGAAATGAAAGCATATGTTCACATAAATTCACATAAAGTCTACATAAAGACATATATATATTCCTGATACACCCAGCAATATGGGTGAATCTCAAAAGCATTACGTGAGTGAAAGAAGCCAGTCACAAAAGATCACAAACTGTATAATTCTATTTAGAATAAAATCTAGAAAAGACTGACCTATCATGACAAAAAGCAGATAATGGTGGCCAGGGGCCACTGATGGAGAGGATTCACTGTGGATAGGTATGAGGGAAATTTGAGGGTAATGGAAATGTTATATATCATGATTGTACTGGTGGTTACACATATGTATGTATTTGTCAAAACTCATTAAATTGTACACTTACCACTGATCAATTTTGTTGCATGTAAATTATACTCCAATAAAGTTGACAAAAAAGTAGTATGCCTATTACCTGACATAAACTAATCAGCCTATATACCAACTTGCCCCTTATAAATAATAAAGTCACTTTTCAAGGGTGAGACAGGAGAATCACTTAAGATCAGCAGTACAAGATCAGCCTGGGCACCACAGTAGGACCCGATCTCTCCAAAAATTTTATTTTAAATAGCTGGGCATGAGGGTGCATGCCTGTAGTCCCAGGTACTCGGGACAGAGTCAGGGGGACTGCTTGAGCTCAGGAGCTCTTAGTTACAGTGAGCTATGATTGCACCACTGCGCTCCAGCCTGGACAACAGCATGAGACCTTTCCCTAAAAAAAAAAAATACATTTAAATAATTTAAAATAATATGTGAGAAGAGAAGTTTAGAGAAAAAAGAGTAAAAAGAAATTAACAAAGCCTCCAAGAAATAGGGGACTATGTGAAAAGACCAAATCTACATCGATTGTTGTACCTGAAAGTGATGGGGAGAATGGTATCAAGTTGGAAAACACTCTGCAGGATATTATCCAGAACTTCCCCAATCTAGAAAGGTAGGCCAACATTCAAATTCAGGAAATACAGGGAACGCCACAAAGATACTCCTCGAGAAGAACAACTCCAAGACACATAATTATCAAATTCACCGAAGTTGAAATGAAGGAAAAAATGTTAAGGGCAGCCAGAGAGAAAGGTCAGGTTACCCACAAAGGGAAGCCCATCAGACCACCAGCGGATCTCTCGGCAGAAACTCTACAAGCCAGAAGAGAGTGGGGGCCAATATTCAACGTTCTTAAAGAACTTTCAACCCAGATTTTCATATCCAGACAAATTAAGCTTCATAAGCGAAGGAGAAATAAAATCCTTTACAGATAAGCAAATGCTGAGAGATTTTGTCACCACCAGGCCTGCTTTACAAGAGCTCCTGAAGGAAGCACTAAGCATGAAAAGGAACAACCAGTACCAGCCACTGCCAAAACTGCCAAAATGTAAAGACCATCAATGCTAGGAAGAAACTCCATCAAATAACAAGCAAAATAACCAGCTAACATCATAATGACAGGATCAAGTTCACACGTAACAATATTAACCTTAAATGTAAATTGGCTAAATGCTCCAATTAAAAGACACAGACTGGCAAATTGGATAGAGTCAAGACCCATCAATTTGCTATTTCCAGGAGACTCATCTCACATGCAGAGGCACACATAGGCTCAAAATAAAGGGATGGAGGAAGATCTACCAAGCAAATGGAAAACAAAAAAACCCAGGGGTTGCGATCCTAGTCTCTGATAAAACAGACTTTAAACCAACAAAGATCAAAAGAGACAAAGAAGGCCATGACATATTGGTAAAGGGATCAATTCAACAAGAAGAGCTAACTATCCTAAATATATATGCACTCAATACAGGAGTACCTAGACTCATAAAACAAATCCTTAGAGACTTACAAAGAGACTTCAACTCCCACAGAATAATAATGGGAGACTTTAACACCCCACTGTCAACATCAGACAGATCAAAGAGACAGAAAGTTAACAAGGATATCCAGGAATTGAACTCATCTCTGCACCAAGCAGATCTAAAAGACATCTACAGAACTCTCCACCCTAAATCAACAGAATATACATTCTTCTCAGCACCACATCGCACTTATTCCAAAATTGACCACATAGTTGGAAGTAAAGCACTCCTCAGCAAATGTAAAAGAACAGAAATTATATCAAACTGTCTCTCAGACCACAGTGCAATCAAATTAGAACTCAGGATTAAGAAACTCAATCAATACTGCTCAACTACATGGAAACTGAACAATCTGCTCCTGAATGACTACTGGGTAAATAACGAAATGAAGGCAGAAATAAAGATGTTCTCTGAAATCAATGAGAACAAAGACACAACATACCAGAATCTGTGGGACACATTTAAAGCAGGGTTTAGACGGAAATTTATAGCACTAAAATGCCCACAAGAGAAAGCTGGAAAGATATAAAATTGACACCCTCACATCACAATTAAAAGAATTAGAGAAGCAAGAGCAAACACATTCAAAAGCTAGCAGAAGGCAAGAAATAACTAAGATCAGAGCAGAACTGAAGGAGATAGAAACACAAAAAACCCTTCAAAAAATCAATGAATCCAGTAGTTGGTTTTTTGAAAAGATCAACAAAATTGATAGACCGCTAGCAAGACTAATAAAGTGGAAAAGAGAGAAGAATCAAATAGATGCAATAAAAAACAATGAGGGGGATATCACCACCGATCCCACAGAAATACAAACTACCATCAGAGAATACTATAAACACCTCTATGCAAATAAACCAGAAAACCTAGAAGAAATGGATAAATTCCTGGACACATACACTCTCCCAAGACTAAACCAGGAAGAAGTTGAATCCCTGAATAGACCAATAACAGGCTCTGAAATTGAGGCAATAATTAATAGCCTACCAATCAAAAAAAGTCCAGGACCAGAAGGATTCACAGCCGAATTCTACCAGAGGTACAAGGAGGAGCTGGTACCATTCCTTCTGAAATTATTCAACAGAAAAAGAGGGAATCCTCCCTAACTCATTTTATGAGGCCAACATCACCCTGATACCAAAGCCTGGCAAAGACACAACAGAAAAAGAGAATTTTAGACCAATATCCCTGATGAATATTGATGCAAAAACCCTCAGTAAAATGCTGGCAAACCGAATCCAGCAGCACATCAAAAAGTTTATCCACCATGATCAAGTGGGCTTCATCCCTGGGATGCAAGGCTGCTTCAACATATGCAAATCAATAAACATAATCCAGCATATAAATAGAACCAACAACAAAAACCACATGATTATCTCAATAGATGCAGAAAAGGCCTTCGACAAAATTCAACAGCCCTTCAGGCTAAAAACTCTCAATAAATTAGGTATTGATGGGACATATCTCAAAATAATAAGAGCTATTTATGACAAACTCACAGTCAATATCATACTGAATGGGCAAAAACTCAACGTATTCCCTTTGAAAACTGGCGCAAGACAGGGATGCCCTCTCTCACCACTCCTATTCAACATAGTGTTGGAAGTTCTGGCCAGGGCAATCAGGCAAGAGAAAAAAATTAAGGGTATTCAATTAGGAAAAGAGGAAGTCAAATTGTCCCTGTTTGCAGATGACATGATTGTATATATTTAGAAACCCCACAGTCTCAGCCCGAAATCTCAAGCTGATAAGCAACCTGAGCAAAATCTCAGGATACAAAATCAATGTGCAAGAATCACAAGCATTCCTATACACCAATGACAGAAAACAGAGAGCAAAATCATGAGTGAATTCCAATTCTCCATTGCTACAAAGAGAATAAAATACCTAGGAATCCAACTTACAAGGGATGTGAAAGACCTCTTCAAGGAGAACTACAAACCACTGCTTAACGAAATAAAAGAGGACACAGACAAATGGAAGAACATTCCATGCTCATGGAAGGAAGAATCAATATTGTGAAAATGGCCATACTGCCCAAGGTAATTCATAGATTCAATGCCATCCCCATCAAGCTACCAATGATCTTCTTCACAGAATTGGAAAAAACTACTTTAAAGTTCATATGGAACTGAAAAAGAGCCTGCATTGCCAAGACAGTCCTAAGCAAAAATAACAAAGCTGGAGGCATCACACTACCTGACTTCAAACTATACTACAAGGCTACAGTAACCAAAACAGCATGGTACTGGTACCAAAACAGATATATAGACCAACGGAACAGAACAGAGCCCTCAGAAATAATACCACACATCTACAACCATCTGATCTTTGACAAACCTGACAAAAACAAGAAATGGGGAAAGGATTCCCTATTTAATAAATGGTGCTGGGAAAACTGGCTAGCCACATGTAGAAAGCTGAAACTGGATCCCTTCCTTACACCTTATACAAAAATTAATTCAAGATGGCTTAAAGACTTAAATGTTAGACCTAAAACCATAAAAACCCTAGAAGAAAACCTAGGCAATACCATTCAGGACATAGGCATGGGCAAGGACTTCATGACTAAAACACCAAAAGCAATGGCAACCAAAGCCAAAATTGACAAATGGGATCTTATTTAACTAAACAGCTTCTGCACAGCAAAAGAAACTACCATCAGAGTGAACAGGCAACCTACAGAATGGGAGGAAATTTTTGCAATCTACTCATCTGACAAAGGGCTAATATCCAGAATCTACAAAGAACTCAAACAAATTTACAAGAAAAAAACAAACAACCCCATCAAAAAGTGGGCAAAGGATATGAACAGACACTTCTCAAAAGAATACATTTATACAGCCAATAGACACATGAAAAAATGCTCATCATCTCTAGCCATCAGAGAAATGCAAATGAAAACCACAATGAGATACCATCTCACACCAATTAGAATGGTGATCATTAAAAAGTCAGGAAACAACAGGTGCTGGAGAGGATGTGGAGAAATAGGAACACTTTTACACTGTTGGTGGGACTGTAAACGAGTTCAACCATTGTGGAAGACAGTGTGGCGATTCCTCAAGAATCTAGAATTAGAAATACCATTTGACCCACCCATCCCATTACTGGGTATATATCCAAAGGATTATAAATCATGCTGCTATAAAGACACATGCACACGTATGTTTATTGCGGCACTATTCACAACAGCAAAGACTTGGAACCAACCCAAATGTCCATCGATGACAGACTGGATTAAGAAAACGTGGCACATATACACCATGGAATACTATGCAGTCATAAAAAAGGATGAGTTCGTGTCCTTCATAGGGACATGGATGCAGCTGGAAACCATCATTCTCAGCAAACTATCGCAAGAACAGAAAACCAAACATTGCGGGTTCTCACTCATAGATGCAAAGTGAACAATGAGAACACGTGGACACAGGAAGGGGAACATCACACACCGGGTCCTGTTGTGGGGTAGGGGGAGGGCAGGAATAGCACTAGGAGATATACTTAATGTAAATGATGAGTTAATGGGTGCAGCACACCAATATGGCACATGTGTACATATGTAACAAACCTGCACATTGGGCACATGTACCCTAGAACTTAAAGTATAATAAAAAAGAAAAAAAGAAAAATAAATAAAATAATATACATAAATGTTTTAAGTGGTCATCTGATCTTCTGATGTAACTCATTTTGCATAATTAATAATCATGTCCACTAAGTAGCCAGTGATCCTTTTAAAATCTGTCAGACTCTGTCACTCCTCTGTTCATAAACCTACAATACTTTCCCATCACACTTAGAATAAAATCCAAAGTCCTAATTTTCAACATTTACAAGGCCCTACATGATCTGACCCTTCTCTCCCTCTTCCAACTTACTCCCGGCATTCTTCTACCTTACCACACTCCAACCCACACTGCGATTCCCTGAGCACACCAAGAACACCCCTACCTCAGGGCTGTTGCATCTATTATTCATTCATTCCTTTGAGATGCTGAGCTTCGTGAGAGATTCTAGTGAAAGAAGAGGGCCCATAAATATAGACTGCATGTGTGTGTGCATGTGTGTTTGTGTGTAAAGATGCATGTACATGTATGCATAAATACCTGAGGTCCCACGGTGATTAGTATTACAAAGAAGAAGTGGAATATGAAGGGACAGTGGGGTACTTTTCCCTCTGAACAAGAACTCCCTTCCCCAACATCTTCATATGGCTCTCTCTCCATTTCATTCACGTCTCTGTTCAAAACCCAGCTTTATCAGAGAGTCCTCCCCTTACTGACTTATCTAGAATAGCATTTCCCCAGCCATTCCCAAACATTCTCTTATCTCTATTTTATTCCTCTTTATGGCACTTTCCACTACCTGACATTATACATAATTTTTGTTTGTCTACCTCTCCAAATAGAATGTAAGCCCCTTAAATATAAGAATTTGTCTTTTTAGGTGCTACATCCCAATATGCAAGGCAATGCCTGGCACATGGCAGGTAGGTAATCAGTAAGTATTTGCAGAATGAATGAATAGCAGTTAATTGTGACTAGATATAAACAGAGCAATTATTGTGAGCTATAACCCCTTAAGCAAGCTGATACTTATTAATTCTTATAGATTGCTCCTATACAGAAATGTCAGGAAAATGTAGCGGAGTGTTAAGAATCTAATCTTTTCATGATTAAAACAAGAGAAATTAAACAAACTTAGGCAACAGTATTTTCTATTTCTAAAAACTGGAATTCTAAAAGCAAAATATATTTTAAGTTTATTCATAACTTTTCAAGGAGACACGGCTTTAAAAAGTGAGACACTCTTTGACTAATCAATGCAGCAAAGAGAGGGCAGAAAGGCCAAAAGGCAAGTCAGGAGCTACTCTCCCACAACGACATGGAAACCCTTTCCTATTAATGAAATTTTGGAACCCCAAGCCAAGGCAAAAATCTGCAAAGTATTACTCTTTCACTATAAACCACAACTTGTATTACCCATTTAAAGTCCTTCGCTGAAAGCATAAAATAATATAAGAACTGTTTGCAAGGCTCCAGGTATACTGTACCTCTGAGGATCTATTATGAGACCTCTATTAACAGCTCTTACAGATGCAAACAATTTAGTTTTCAAATGTTGTACAAAAACTAGACTGGTACATTATAAAATCATTTTTATATAAAATGATTTATGTTTATCCAATTTCCAATCTTCCCTTAAGAAGAAGTCAGACATTAACAGGAAATTACTAATATGTTAGTACCCACACTCTGTCGGTCAAGTGCAAATTCAACAAATACATCATTAGATACATGAAATAAAGTAGAATATATAACTCTTGTTGAAAATTGAGTGTCCTATCAAAATCATTTTAATTGAGTTTGTGACCAGTCCAGCCAACATGATGAAATGCCATCTCCACTAAAAATACAAAAATTAGTCAGGCATGGTGGCGGGTGCCTGTAATCTCAGCTACTCGGGAGGCTGAGGCAGGAGAATCACTTGAACCTTGAACCTGGGAGGTAAAGGCTATAATGAGCCAAGACTGCACCACTGCACACTCCAGCTGGGCGACAGAGTGAGACTGTCTCAAAAAAAAAAATCATTTTAATTACTAACTTCATTGATAAGCAGGTATTTTAACCTTCAAAACCTGAGAAAGGTGGGGGAAGAGCTTTTGAAATGAACTTTCTTGCATCTTTTTAAAAGAGTTACAAAAACAGGATATGTACTCCATGTCATTATACTCTTTTTCAAACTAACACTAGTAAAACTTGTATAATATGCCTATCTTAGCTAGCACTACTCTAAGAATTATTAATTTTCTGGTATCTCAACATCAGTTTTCATTTACAAGATGAATGGAGGCCAATGAAACTGTATTACTCACCAAAAAAAATCATTTGGGGATTTTTTTTGTTGTTTAGCAGCCAATTAAGTTCAAATTTTCAAGAATTGAATGGTTAAAAGATTTCCAATTTAGATTCCTCTGTGGTAGTATAGGTTAAGAGTCATTAATTCAACAAAGATTTATTGGGCACCAATGTACCAGGCAAATCTTTTCTGTAAAAGGCAAGATATATTAACTAGTTCAGGCTTCGTGGGCCACACAGACAATGCTACTACTGAGCTCTGCCACTGTAGCACAAAAGCAGCCAGAGAAAATACACAAATGAATAAGCATGGCTGTGTTCCAATAAAACTTCATATATGGATACTGAGATACGAATTTCATATACTTTTCTGGTGTCATGAAATATTATTATTCTTTTGATTTTGTTTCAACCATTTTAAAAAGTGAAAATCATTCTTAGTTTGCAGGCCATTGAAAACCAGGCATGTGCCCAGATTTGGCTTTCAGGCCATAGTTGGCCAATCCTTGATCGAAACCATGGGGATATAGCAGTGGGCGAAACAGAAAAACATTCTTACCTACGTGGAGCCTCAATTCTAGCCAAGGGAGACAAACAATAAGAAATTAAATACATTAGATAACATATCAGAAGTTAACAAGAGAGTGAAAAAATAAAACAGGTAAGTGAAGGGAGTACTGGGGATGGTCAGAGGGCTTTTATTAAAAAGAAAACTATAGCAGTAGTTACAATTTATTTTTCCTTTTTTTTTTTTTTTTTGGACATAATTTCAGACTTACAGAAAAGTACAATAGTCTAGTATCTAGACTATATAAAGATCTCCAAATTTCAATAACAACCCAAAAAAGGCAATTTGAAAATGGGCAAAAGACTTGAACAGACATAAGTAAACATTTCTACCAAAAAAATACACAAATGGCTACAGGCACATGTTAATATATTCAACACCACTGCCATCAGAAAAATGAAAACCAAAACCACAAAGATTTTACTTCACATCCACAAGGACAGCTATGATGACAAAAACAGAAAATAACAAGTGCTGACAGAGATGTAGAAAAATTATAACCTTGCATATTGCTGCTGCAAATGCAAAAAGGGTTTGTTCAGTTGCCATGGGAAAAGGTTCAACAAAAAGTTAAACAAAGGCCAGGCGCGGTGGCTCATGCCTGTATTCCTAGCCCTTTGGGAGGCTGAGGCAGGCGGATCACTTGAGGTCAGGAGTTCGAAACCAGCCTGGCCAACACAGTGAAACCCCATCTCTACTGAAAGTATTTTTAAAAATTAGCCGGGCATGGTGGTGGGCGCCTGTAATCCCAGCTACTCGGGAGGCTGAGGCAGAAGAATCGCTTGAACCTGGGAGGCGGAGGTTGTGGTGAACTGAGATGGTGCCATTGCTCCAGCCTGGGCAACAAGAGTGAAACTCCGTCTCAAAAAAAAAAAAAAAAAAAATGTTAAACATAGAATTAATTATCATATGACCTAGCAATTTCACTTCTAGATGTATATACCCAAAAGAATTGAAAAAAGTTACTCTAATATTTATATAAGAGTATTCCCAGCAACACTATGTGCAATCGCCAAAAGGTAGAAACAACTCAAATGTCCATCAACGGATGAATGGATTTGGAATGAAACAAACTGTGACAGATACATGAATGATGTTGAATACTGCTCCCCCAAAAAATGAAGTACTGATACATGCTACACTGTGAACAAACTTCAAAAACATGATTCTAAGTGAAAGAAGTCAGACAGAGAAGGCCACATAAATGGCATGATTTCATTTATATAAAATATCCAGAAGAGGCAAATCCATGGACAGAAAGCAGATTAGTGGTCAACAAGGGGGAAAGGATAAAAGAGTGAAGAGCAACTGCTTGATGAGTATGAGGCTTCCTTTGGGGAGATAAACATGTTCGGAACTGAAAGTGGTAGTTACACAACACTGTGAACATTTTAATGCCATGGGAGTATGCATTTTAAAATGCCTCATTTTGTATTATAAGAATTTCACTTCAATTAAACAAAAAAGGCAGACACAAAAGAATACATAATATATGATTCCATTTACGTGAAGTTCTAGAACAGGCAAGACTAACATATGGCAATAGAGGTCAGGACAGGTGTTACCCTGAGGTGACTGAAGGGGGCACAGGGAGCCTTCTGGAGGGCAGAAATGTTCCGTTTGCTGATCTGGGTGCTAGTGACACAGAGCTACGTTCACTCTGAAAAAAATTCATGGAGCAGTCCCCTTAAAATAAATGTATATAGTTTTCCGTATGTATACTATACACACAAAAAAGTTTTGAGACTATAAAATTCTCAAAATAAGATTGCAAATTTTTAAGAATTAAAGGGTCCAAAGGATCTCTCTGTATTATTTCTTATGCCTGCATGTATCCACAATTAACTCACAAAGTTTTTTTTAGAGTCAAAGAATTAAAATTTCCAGACTCCCATCCCCAAAGATTCTGGTCCAGGTCATGTGAGTTGAAAGCTAGGGAATCATCATTTTTTAAAATAAGCTACTTCCAACAATTCTAATCCAGCCCTCACCTTAAGGAACTCCAATTTAAATGAATTCATCAGCTGCTTAACTTCACATTCTCCATGAACCACATCTCGAGGGGGCTTGTAAAGACATCTATCGCAACAGCACAGAGGATACTGGGAGTAAAAAAGCTACAAATGATCCATGAGAGGCTACAAAAGCTAACCACTCTGGGGCTAGGATTCAACGCTGGAAAAAAATTAGATGAACTGGAGAAAAGTTAATAAAATGGGAGACAGTCAATGGTAAACAGACACAGAAACCTTTCTGGGCAATCATCACAAATACAGCCATACATATTATACACACACCAGGGACCTTCCTTATGTTTTCCATTAAGATATAATGCAATCAAGATAAGATAAATGACGTTGGAAGCTTAACATCCTTTAGGAAGTTATCAAGACAAAGTGTGAAACTCAGTGCAGTATGCTTGGACTTACAGTATGTTCCTTCATCACAAACAGTAAAAACAATATTTCTCTCCTGAGACTAGAGGTAAATAAAGAAACAATTTGGTTCAACCTTATTTGGGTCACAGAGGTTTTGGATCTGCTTTGGCTTCAGGTCAAAATTCTTTGGAGTGATATACTTTGGTGTTAGTTCAAATTGTTTCAATGAGGAATTTTTTTGAAAAGTCTAGTTTGATTTGAAGTTCATTTTCAAAATAATAAGCTAATATTTAAGTCCAATTCCTATTCTGAAAAATTAAATCAAAGCTCTTTCCAGCTTTATTATTAGTTTGGTAGAAATCCCTATTACAACAATTTGCAATCTCTAGACCATTAAATTAATGAGCATTAAACCATACATTCATTTCCCTGGCCCTTGCAACAAGACAAAAGTTGGCATCTCTGTCCAAGACTTATTTCCAGCTGTACCTTAAAATGAAGTACAGTGCTACACAAGCTCCTACACTCAAAAGAACCAGCTGTCACTCAGCTCTGGCAGATTGTAGGCCTGAGAGAATGCATGCTCCATGTGGCCAGATCTCATTTTTGCCAAGAAAATTTAGAAGTCCAGATGCTTATATTAGTCTCCTCATTTTTACATGTTGACAACAAATTCCAATTTTTAAAAGCTAGTCTATGGGCCAATCAACAGGCATCTGTGAAATGTCTCTTTTGCAATCTCTGGCCTACATCACTTTGTAAGATTAAGAAGGTCCAGATGCAAGCTTCTCCAGTGCAAAATCTAAGCTTGCGTAAGTCTTCAGTTTTCCATACAATTCAGGTTTCAGGGAAAGTAGCTTTCTGACACAAATGACAGTCCTAACAACAAATTTTATTATCACGCTTAGACATTTAAAATATTCAATTACCTCTTGCTACTTAAAGAAACAACTAATCTGGAAGTAACCTGTACTGCAGTCTACCAAGTGTCGACTCACCTTTACTAAAAAGAGCCAGATTAGTGGTCAGAAATGCTGCATATCTTCTGATTATAACAAACAAAATTTGTAATACCTTTTTCCTTCTCCAAACTGAGTCAGATGAACTTTCTACTCAGAGTCCATAGGAAGTCATGGTATTTTTCTCAAATACCAGAAAACTAATAAAATATCATGGTATTTTTCTCAAATATCATTAGTATCGACAACTTCATCTACAACTTTACCCAGTGGTAGACTGCCTATCAAGATAAAACATGACATTCTTTTTAGAACCAGTAATTTGTAGCAAACACACACACATACACATTCCCCATACACAGAAGTGCATGGGAGGTAGGGCTATAATGTTCAGGTAACATGCAAAAATGGCAAAGATATAATCAGGTAAAATAATTATAGGATAATAAGAATCTGTCTATAAATTAGACAACCAGCCCCCACATAGGCAAAAGTTGACTCTTCCATTGCCACTATGAACGTTAATGACTTCAAGATCAAGAAAGTAGGCACATGACATAAAACAAGTATTAAATTTTGAAGAAATCCTGGCATTCAAATGGACAGGGTTTACAGAAGAAAAATTATCTGGTAAACATAGATACAGTAACAAGATAACCAACTCACATGATCTGTTCAAGTACCCTGCCCAGGAAATTAAAATTACTAGACCCAGGACTTGCCCTTCCATCTTCTCTCCCAGCGTGCCCATTCACCATTTATCTGCACTTATTTTAGGATACAGAGGATGGGCTTGAAGGATGTAAATCTATCAATTATACTGCACTTTGCAGTTCAGTTCTGGAAAAAATGCTCAATGAAAAGGAGGTAAAACTACGGCAAAACATTTTTTATTAGTAATAAATTTAACTGTGTTAACTTTGGTTTCCATGACAAAGTAATTAGAGAATATGGTCAATAATAGAGATCTGCAACATAGAAGCCACTAGAGGATTATTAATTCCTTCTAAGTTTTGGTACAAGATTGATCTAAAAACAGAATTTTCATAACTGGAGCTAACTGGAAGTCACATTATTTGTTATCATGGGACTACAGAAAGCAAGGTCAGAAAGAAGCTAGACTTAACATCCAATTTAATATCCAGTTTGCAAGTAGTTGCTAACTGCAGCTTAAAATATTTCCAGGGAAGTTATTATATCCATGTGAATATGAACATGTTGTGCCAAAAACACAGAAAACATTCAGTTCCCATACAGCAGAGGGTGATTTGCCATTATAAACACTCTTAAGTTAATGCTTGTATAGGAAAAGTAGTAGATATTTGCGAATTCATTTTCGGATCACTGAAAATTAAAGCCAGAAAGCCTATTTTCAGCCACGTATTGAAAAAAAGGCACATGAGATTATTTCTGTAGTGATGCTTCCTGTTCTTAGACTTATTCTCAGTCACATAAGAACATTTTCACCCAAATACTGGCCAATTATAAACAATTAAGACATGCTTTAGTGAGCTATATATTATTATGTTTGAGGTTGTAGTCAATTAATATTACATTTATAAAGTGTAAAAAGTTCAAGAATTAATGGACTTTAGCCAATAAGTTTCAGCAGGGCTAGCCACAAAACACTTTTATTGGGTCCAAATGAAGTATCTTTCTTTCATTAATACAGAACCACAGGGCATACTTGGAAATCTGAGGTTCAATTATCTAAAAAAAGTTCCTAAGGAAACAAAAAACTTTCCATTTTTGTTCTGTTACTGCTCCTAAACGACAAGGTATTCTTTCTTTTTTGGCATTCTCTCTTTTCTCCCTATTTCAGGACATATTTACAGATGCACTGGCTGCTTTACAGACATGCTAAAGGTTCTTGCTGCAGTTGATCAAAGTTGGAATGTTTGAGGAAATTACTCAACTTAGACAGCCTGGAAGTATATCTAGCCAAATAGTTCGAGCATTCTACTTTTAACATGTGTTAAAGTGATATTTTAGCTATCCTGGATGTAAGTTGAGAGAACATTTGTTTGCATCACATTCTGTGAACACTTGAGTCAAATACAGTATGCTGAATATCAGGTTTTAGTTTCTGTGACAGTTCATTTTTTTTAACTATTCAATTTATAAAAGACAACATATTTTATTTAAAAAAAAACCCTCACACAGCAACATAATGTAGTAGAAACTAAGGCTTTTTATGATCTTCTTAAAGTGCCCAAGCTTTTCTGGAAATGCCAGAAAAAAACTGAACCAATGTTAATATTTGTTCATTAGAGCATTTGTTAATCTGACATAAAATATTCTGTCCAAAAATGGAAACTTTTTTTTACTTTTTCTTGCACTGTCCACTATGAACTCAATAATATTTTTATTATTTAAAATATTTTCATAAAAAGGCATTGCACATCTGCACTCACCTCCTTTCTATTACTAATCTGCCTAATTTAAAAAGACACATAGAACATTATTAAGCAGAAAAATGACATCACAACAGTTTTTCACATTTTTTTAATTGAAAGTCACAGAATTACAGTACAGTTACTTGTCAAAAACATAACACAAATCTCTAAAACAAAATATTGGCTTCAATAAACTTTCACATCTGAAATCGTTTTAAACTTTGTTTTACTTGGATTATTTATGATGTCCAGGAAGAGGTTAGCACACACAGTACCTGAAATTGTCCTTTCCACAAGAGCTACAACAGAAAAGACAAATGTAGCTGTTTCTCCAGTACTGCCAAATTTGGCAGCCACTTATACTTCCCTTCAACCTAAATAAGTATACCTTTTAACCATATTGACAATAAAATCACTCAAAAAGAACCTAACAGACCATGGAATTATGATAATTTAAACCATCCTTTTATCAAATGACATGGTCAGAACTGGAGAGGAAAGAGGGATAATGGTAACTTTTAAGTCCTCTACTAAGCCTTTTTTAACAAAAAGACTTCCAACCCACTAGAAAATGTCGCTAACATTTGCACATACTCCAGAAAAGGGAAACGTAAATAAATTCCCCACTCTGAATGTGTTACAGCGCTGATGCCCTGTGTTACACTACATGCATGTCATGAACTACCAGGAAATGTGTACACCACGCAGGAGGCTGGACCCTGAGCGAGAATGACTGCCAGTAAAATATGCCTGGCAATGGGAATGGCCAAAGAACTTCTGTCAACTGGTATGTCTAAGATTCAACTTTAAGCTGATTTCTATAGTGAGGTACAATCCTTCATTATTCTAACACTTAGGTAAAGAACACATGAAAGAGAGAGAGGAGAGTAAGATTTAGAATCTTGATGAGAATCGTAAAAATTATGTAACTTAAGTCTCTTCCTCTTTCTTTTCCAGATTCTGAATAAAGGGGTGGATTTGAGAGATGGAAAAAAACTTAAAATCAAAAGGTAGTCTTTGAAATTAAACACTATCATACCAGCCTGTGATTTTTCAAACATAGAAAAATCTTATTAGCCTACCTCCTTCATTACCAAGAGCAAAACAAACAAAAACAGTAGATGTTAAGGTATAAACCTAATGCTGCAAATGATATAGATCCAAACAAACACAAATACACACACACACATACACGCACACACACAGAATGATTCAAAAATCACAACACTATAAATTCTAAGACCAATGAATCTAATTAAATCCCTTTTGTGTAATATCCCTATTAATATAGGACTAGAAGACATTTTACATTCAAAAATCCAAAAGTCTAAATTGCTTCCACATAGTCAAAACACAGGATTTCCACTAACTCCACCACACTACCATATGTGGCTTTCGGTAGCTCAAAACTGAATTCCAAAATGAAGTATATTTTTGAGAGTAACAACTCCCAGAGAAAAACAAGGGCACACATACAGAGTTCCATGCTCCTCAGGAATTGCTAGGTCTGATCTTGGACCCTCTCTTCTACTAGATTCAGCCAGAATGAATATATCTGATGAGATCCACATACCTCATCAAGAAATGGCTGGAAAAGGCTAAAATAGTTCTTCATGTTCCCATTACTACAAAGTAAAAGCATGACAAGCTCTACACTCAAGTGTTTTGACATGGTCAAAAGCTGACACCAGGTTTGCTACAGTGTAAAATTAATCTAGAATGTAATCACTGATTCCGTTTTCTTTTTATTCTTTAAAAAAAAAAAAGGTCGTTGGGGAAGAAATCACTGCTTTTCCATTAAGCAGGTACTTTGTGCTAGACAGCATGTGTCATTTCTAGGGTCTCAGAAAAAGAACAGATGTATCTATGTGTAAACACAAACAGTAAGTTACAAGTTGCCCCTTAGTACTAAAGGCAAGAATCAGCATCAGTACTTAAAAAAGTGTTTTAAAAAGAGCGTAACTTACTTTTACTGTCCCAGGCTAAATGGGCTCTGTCTGGTGCTTCTTTGTCTGCACATGGCCACCCACAGCCTGTCTTCTAATTAAATCAATGCTCTAGCAGCAGAACAAGCAAACAAGTTGCCTCCCATCTGCGTACAGCTCTTCAGGACACATTTCCCTTGTTCAGAAGGTGGAAATTCTTGGGAGAGGTGATTTTCTCTGCCTCTTCACAAGAAGAACATGGATACTTGGCTGGATGCAACTCCATGAAGTGTAACTGTGTGTGTACACCTCAAAAAATAAAACAAAAAATGCAGAGAAACATAAAGACTCCATAAACAGCTGGAATACACAGAAATACTGAAGCACCACTGGGAATACGGCTAAACAGACAGGCAAAACAGAGTCTTTGAAATAATCAATAATATCAAGCTAAGGAAAAAAGAGCACCTAAGGTCAAAACTCAAATTTCATGCAAGGAAAACACTGTAAGTACTACAAAAGAAAAAGGTAAAGCTTCTCCTTCACATACATAGAAACATGCCCCCTCTTACAGAGAATAAAAGATATTATCAATGGAAGAGAAAAATGAGATTTTCAAGGGTGGTAGGTCTAAAATTAGACTCACCAGCCACATCATAGTTAATGAGCGCTTACATAAATGTGAGCTAAATGCATCAAGCTGTCTTTCCAATGTGGTCAGCTCTACTGGGGGGCAGGGGGTGCTGGGGAAAGAGCAAGGAACCACTCTGCTTATGAAAATATAATTTCTACAACATTAAAAATGTATAGGAAACTGGAGATGCTCGTTTATTTAAATGATTTTAAACTTCCCAAATAACAGAAATGACCTTAAAGTAGATGCCCCTCCTTTTTTGCAACAAAAACCAAAAGACTGAAGTAGGGTAGGGAGCAGGGTGTGGTTAAGCATCTGCTCACAAGAAAACTTGTTATAAGTTTCATGAGGGAAAAGGGAAATGTATCAGCCCTTCCCAATGTCCCCTGCCATCCTAGGTATGCCCATATGCCATCAGGAAGCCACACCATCTCCATAACCACTAGGCATTTCAAGGACTGGCAGTCCTTAGAAGTTTTTTCTATCTCCCTGAGGCACACAGACAATTTCAGCCAGAAGTATAAAGCCCAGGGAAGAGAATATGGCCAATTCCTGCAGCTGCACAAGAGGCCTGGGCTGGGGTCCACTCACAATGAACTACTCAAGTGTGACCAACATTCCCATTCTGGAGATGCCTGCCTTAAAGAAATGCAGACCTGGCTGGGCACGGTGGCTCACACCTATAATCCCAGCACTTTGGGAGGCCGAGGCAAGTGGATCACTTGAGGCCAGCAGTTCAAGACCAGCCTGGGCAACAAGGCAAAACCCCGTCTCTACTAAAAACACAAAAAAATTAGCCAGGTGTGGTGGCGCACACCTGTAGTCCCAGCTACTCGGGAAGCTGAGGCACGAGAATTGTTTGAACCTAGGAGGTAGAGACTGCAGTAAGCCAAGATCATACCACTGCACTCCAGCCTGGGTGACAGAGCAAGAATCTGTCTCAACAACAACAAAAAAATAAAATGTAGAGATACAGACAACTGTATAACAGTATTATATATAATAATATAAGTATATAATGAAAATACCTACTTTCTTTCTCTTACATACCAAAATATCAGTCATCTGAATACGAAGTTATTCTTAAAGGACTTCCCTAGAGTTTACAAGCAAGCATTATTTGTATTACACAGAGATCCAAAGACAATGAACTGTTTTTAACAGAATAACTAAAAACTTGGCCCAATATAATCTGCTCTATAAACACTAAAGCATTTGGACAATACATGAGTTTTAAGCATGAATTAGCATCTTCCCCGACCATAGGGAGCTTTAAAGCATGAATCAAGTGAACAAGAAACTTCACAGTCCATTTTTAATAACATAAGTTCAACAAAAGATTTTTAACAAAGGAATCTGTATAATTTGCCTTTTACTATATAAAATGTAAAAGCTATTACTATCACTATTTTTTTTTTTTTTTAGACGGAGTCTTACTCCGCAGCCCCAGACTGGAGTGCAGTGGCGCGATCTCAGCTCACTGCAACCTCTGCCTCCCAGGTCCTGGTTCAAGCAATTCTCCTGCCTCAGTCTCCCAACTAGCTAGGATTACAGGAACGCACCACCATGCCCAGCTGATTTTTGTATTTTTATTAGAGACGGGGTTTCACCATATTGGCCAGGCTGGTCTTGAACTCCTGACCTCATAATGCGTCCGCTTCAGCCTCCCAAAGTGCTGGGATTACAGGCATGAGCCACCGTGCCTGGCCCCATCACTATTCTTAATACACAGTATTCTACCTACCAAAATAATCAGTTTTCTGAATGAATTAACCAAAATTTCTCAAAGGTTACAATAAGATCTTCAAAATATCTGCCAAATTCATCAGTTTTCTCACGAAAGATTATAAATTACCTCCCAAAAGTCTGTCATTCATATTTCACCTATTATTACTCATTAGACTTTTTTAAACCAGGTCTTCGTACTTTTTCAGAAAAACACCAATGTGCAAAAGGAGCTTCAGGCACTATTTCATAAATAGTTCATTTTCTATCAGAATCCATGACACACTTTCTACTTTAGAAACAATCCTAAGAAAATGGTAGCATCATGACTCACCCAGTTCTATATCCAATTTTCTCAAAAAAGAAATTCACATCAGAAGTTATACCATGTGAAATATGCAAAATTATGGTCTGGAATCTTAAATCCACTGTCACTACTTGATCCAAAACTATTTTGAAAGCAGCCAAAAAAGCAACTGTCATCCAAATGTATAGTCCCAAAAATGAAGACCAAATTCTTTCAAAATATTAATCTTCTCTGCTGTGAGTGAAACCAGAGTTGTACCATCCAGTGAACAGAACTCACTTTCTCACCAGTTATTAAGATAATCTCAAAAAAGCTATATGAAACAACAGGAATGAATCAATTTACCAATAAACCATTAAAATATGATCTATAAACTGACCTTCCCATTTCCTTCCCTACATTTTGAAGATAAACAAAATATACTTTGGAGTAATACCATTTGCATTTCCACACTGCAGAAAACCTCTCATACAGGAGCAGTCGCCATCCCTCCCATAACTCTAAAGGGAGAAGGTGGTCAATTTAATAGCTAGAATTTTTGCACCCGCCCCTCCTTTACTTAAATGAAGAAAACACCTCATTCTGGTGTCCAGAAGCGACAGTCTTAAGATGACACCACAAGTCTGCAGTGGTGGTGAAGAAAAATAAAAACACAAAATTATCAGTTTCTAAGAAAAGCTAAAAAATGATATGTCTGCATAAGTCCCTTTAGTGTGTGTGTGCGTGTAAATACCACACACACAATTTCTTTTGCCTGGTCTCTTCCTCCTCCACCACATGGAGCTAAGATCAGTGTACTTTTTCACCATTTGGGAAAATACAAATTATCACATTTTTAAACTATACGGCCAGATACTCTTTCTAGGCAATAAAGAGCATTAAACTGTTTCAGTCACTTCAATCCACAATTAGTATTTAAGGAATTCACATCAATTTCAACATCTGCCTAAGTAATAATATAACAGGCAGGTTTTAAAAATGTTTATTTATTGTTTCCTTAAGCTCAGTGGCAAGAATATCATTTTTTAAATCAAAAAGTATATCCCAAAGTCTAAAAAAAAAAGAATAATGACTGTTTGCATCTGTTCAATAATTCAGACACAACTTAACTGAATAGACTGACCAAAACTAAACATAAGTGTTTATTCTCAAATTAAACATAATAAAGAAGGCTCTCCAGAATTTTTCTCAGCACTTTTCAGTATTCTGAAAGGACTCAATACTGCTACTTATATTTCTCGAAGTACAGCAAATATTAGAATCCAATCTTCTTACACATCTTTCCATTGACCCAAGCTATTACAATACTTCCCCAACTGAACTCCATCTGAAAACCTATCCTGTTTCAAGGTAATGAATCACAATTATGCAAGGTGAGAGAAACTGCAGGGGGCAGTATAAGCATGATTTCCAACATAATTCTTCAGATTTAGGAAAATTCTTCCAGTTAGTGTAAGCTTAACCTTGAAGTATTAACATATATTTCAATCAAAGAGTCCATAGAAAACTTAATTGTTAAAGATAATTAATTGAAATTCTTCCACAAATTTAATAATTAAAAGTTGAGGCCAGGCAGGGTGGTTCACGCCTGTAACTGCAGCACTTTGGGAGGCCAAGGTGGGTAGATCACCTGAGCTCAGGAGTTCAAGACCACCCTGTTCAACATGGTGAAACCTTGTCTCTACTAAAAAAAAAAAAAAAACAAAAATTAGCCGGGTGTGGTGGTGCATGCCTGTAGTCCCTGATACTCGGGAGGCTGAGGCACAAGAATTGCTTAAGCGTGGGAGGCGGAGGTTGCAGTGAGCCAAGATCGCACCACTGCACTCCAGCTTGGGCTATAGAGTGAGAATTCATCTCAAAAATATATATATATATATATATATATAAAATAAAATAAAAGTTGAAGTGTGGGATGCACTAAAGTCACTTGGGGAAGAATTCTATGCTACCATTATCCTTATGACTTATTCCAATCAAAAATAATAGACCAAGAATTTTTTTTTCCTTTAAATTCATATCCACACTCTTAAAAAAAAAAACACACAGTTTATTCGAAACTATAAGTCCACTTACTCAGGAGAAATTCATTATTTCAAAATGTATTTTTATCATTTTTAAGTATAAATAAGTAAACCCCTTAAAAAGTAGGATTTAACACTAATGGAAAATAGAATGAAATATTAAACATGATATATAAGTATGACTTAAGAAAAGTAAAGTTATTCTAAGATGAAAAGAGAAACTTTATTTTATTCAGTTTTGCATTCATAATTGCCATTCTAGTATATTCTCCAGCTTTTCTCTCCCAGACCTACACTGACTCCATGCAAGTAATTTTCAACTAACAATTGAATTAGTTAAGTTAGATTAAGCCCTCTTTGTGTGTCTGTTTTGAATAAAGGTAACATTTGGTGGTAAATACATCTATCTTCTTTCTTATGTCATTTTTCTCCTCTTATCCTTAACATATAGTTAACCTCTCTTTGATGCTGTAGAAATTGTCATTAATAGTTACTATAAATATTCACCTCATACATACCATTTCCAAAGCATCTTGTAACTGTAATAATTGCTAACAGTTATGGGGTGCTTACTACGTACCACACACTGTTCTAAGAGATTGTCATATATCAGTCATATACTAACTCAGTTAACTTCACAACTCTATGAAGTGGGAATTATTATCCTTATATTATAAATAGGGAAACTGAGTCAAGGACAGACTGTGCCACACCCAGGGACACATGGCTAATGACTGGTAGAGCTGGTATGAAATGGTATCAGTCATATTAGGAGGGCATCACACATCCCCATGTCAGATTCAATAGAAGTAGGTGCCCACCATATACTTCCACCTTTCTTGACTACATTAGGACCAATTTGACACTACCAAGAGAAATTAAAATCTACAAAGCATGATCAAAAGCTCAGGTCCACAATTAAGCATGAGAATATACAGAAAACACGGCTAGAACTTTTGGTAAACACCTGGGCAATTTTCACAAGGAAAGGCACAAAAGGGTACATGCCTTGGCATGAGAGCCCAAATACAAGGGCCACAACCCAGTCAACCTGGAAATGTTAACTTTAACTATCATCTCCTCCCTCAAACTCATCATTGTTTTTGTCATCATGTCTTACTTGATTCCCTAAGTAGTATTCTCAACTGGAAAAATGTTTTTCACAATAATCCTCTCAACTGACTGACACAAATCTATCTTCTCCAAGTTTGAGCAGTAAGTGCTCAATATCCCCTCTGAAGCCCTCAATATGCCCTGCACAAATTCATCAAAGTTCCAAATCAAGAGAACTGAGAGAGCCTCTCTCTAGAGTATAAAAAATTATGGCAAAATGAGAGCCTGCCCACTCAATTCTTTGATGTTCATAGTAAACTGTGGACAAACCTAACCATAACACTGGGACAAGGTACACGTCACAGCACACAATTTCACAGTATGTATCTGTTAGGATAACGAAGAATCTTCCCCTTCTGCTTTAGGCACTTCTAGACAGTTGGAATTTTTTTTTATTTTAAACCAACAGAACATACATCACTTTTGGGGGGTTAACTTCAAGGATTTTCCTACTGAAAATGTGAAACTTAAGCATCCAATCATTAACTTTTGTATTCATGAGTCTCACAAAAAAAGAGAAAGGAATTTAACCAACTTTTATATTACTCAGAAAAGTCAGTAATGAAAAAAACAATATCATAGGCTTCTTCATAACTTTGCTAATATTGGTGGGAAACACTGGTCATATAATTTATGGTTGACTAACTCAACAGTTTCATGTCCTTTAAGAACAATAAAGATAAACTCACAAATATTTTAAATAAAACAGAGAAAAGAAATACCTCAAGTTCCACCAGTGCTGCAGTCACTGCGTCAGTTGCAAGAGCACCAGCCTGCAACTTTTCAATTGCCTATGAAACCAAGGGGAGAGATTACTCATTGCAAAATCACAGCTTCTCAAACTTTCCAAAAGCTTAAAGAAGTATGGGAGACACTCAGATTAATAAAAATTGACCACTAGTTCCATTCCATACTTTAAGGCATAAACTACTCCGATTTAAAACAAGCAAGTGTTTATATCTAGGTTAATTGGTAATATGGCTCACTTAATATTATTCAAATTAAAACAATAAAATCTAATTATTAAACAAAAAGTACAAGGAATTTAGTAAGCTTCATTCATTGTAAGGCAATTCAAAATAGCCACAGAAATTGTATGACCCAGTTTGGTTCACATATCCTGATGATTCATATTTTATATAGATAACTAAATCACAAACTAATCATTTCTCCTCCCACTGTTAATGCTCTCCATACCTAAAAAGAAGTGACTCTCAGTCACAGGGGCATGCCAGAATCTGAGGATAAAAGCATACATTTGACAAAAACATTTTGGATACTATAATGTAAATTCTAAATCAAGACATATCATATTATTCTGTAATATAAACTACACAGAATAAAGTTCTATAAAATCACCCGGTCTTGAGCATAAACTAGGAGAGTAAAAGAGAGAGAAGGGAAAGTCATTTATAAATGAATTATTAACATTCCAATTTAGTCAACAAAGAGAAAGCTCAAAAACTAAGAACTGTATTCCTAAACTTTTAAGAAGTTTATTCATTGTAAATATTAAAAAGGCTAAGTATACAATTCAAATGTATTAGATTTCTAGGACTATAGTTATATAAAACCCATTTATTTTCAGATGATAGAAAAATTTCACACTTTGAAAAATAAGAAAGAATATAAAACAGCTTAGAGAACTTTTAGCTTTATTATTATAAATTTCAAAAGAACAAAATCCTCGTAACAAAATATTCTTATTTATAGGACTTCATTCATAAGGAAAAGCTTGAATCTCTGACAAAGTGTAATCTTCTTTTTAATGTTATGTAAATATCAATGAAAAGAGCAGAGAGAGACCCATATTTACTTGATATACAATACTCAACTAGATTCTGTTTGCATAAAAAGTCATGGAAGGTTTGCCTACAAGACCAGTAAGAATCAAAATAAAAACAAACATTTCTTCTGAGTCCATTCCTGTCCCCACATTAAATATTCAACAATTTAGCAAAACCTCAAAAACCAATGGGAAAAAAGCACAACTGAGTACAAGGGCAAAGATGAACTCTGGAAAGACAATGAACTTGCTATGATACAAACTATGTCATGAAAAACAGAATAAAAAAGTATAGGATAATCTCTCTTAAAAAAGCACCCATTTTAATTTTTTTATTTATTTTTTTCCCTTCATGGAAAAACACATTGACTGCCTCTAAGCTGTTTTCTCTATCCTTCTGTCTACAGAAGTTCAACATCATTGCAACGATTAAAAGAGATATGATTGTGTGCCCACAATTACAAAAATACAGACTTTAATCTGGGAAAGAGGGGAAAGAGCTAAGCATCATGTGGAGAAAAACACAAAACACCACAAAATGATCCCCTACAAAAACGAGCAAAATAATTTCATAGTCCAAACCAGAAGACTGTCCTAGAAATGAAACTTTTCAATGTTGAATTTCAAGGTAAAATTGCTTTATATTCAAAACTGAAATGCTTAGATCATACACATCGTGTTCATACCTTCTGACAAGCTCGTTTGCATACATGTTTATATTCCTTGGCTTTGGATTCAGAATGATAACCTGCACCTATAGCAGAAAATAAAATCCAGTTGTTAATTATTAAAATATCAAGAGACCTTGCTTACATTATAAAAATACTCCATATAAATTGATGCTGTCCTAGTAAAAAACAAAACTATTGCCCTAACTGTATGGAGTTTTATAACTTTTTTCTCCAATGTAAGCCTTTTTAGTACCATGCCTTATCTCCATTTTCAAAAGCTCTTTTCCTGCCAAAAGCCCTAAAAATAGCTCATGTCCCCAAAGAGGCTTCACCAAGTTACCTCCCCTCTTCTTTTCAAGAACCTCTTTCTAAAACCAGGAATTCTTTCGATCTGGAGCTAATAACCCAGAAGGTGTCAGGGACAGGGTCCCTCCAGGTTCCTCTCTGCGAACCGTCAGAAAGCCCCTGCCATTTGGGAAGTCACTGTTTCAAATCCGGAATTCATAAGAATAACTCAGAAAGCTGGATTGCTTCTGAACAACATTTGAAGTTGAGGCGTCTTACATCTCACATGTCCACAACCACCACCAACTACACCTTTCCTAACCAAACACTTCACATCCTCTCACCCGCTAGAATGTAGCTCAGGGTGTCTCTGAAAGCTAAGTGACAGCACATTCATGACTCTCTATTAGAATTCCTGGTGGTCTCTGTCTTTTAATCAAATACCCAAGAACTTTCTCAAGAGAATGGCTCTGAATAAAATGGTTTCCCTACAAGGACACATAACTTGCTTAGTTAGGGACTTAAGAATAATCTAAACAAGAAGGAGACAAAGACAAGAGCCCTTAAACTCTCTTAATTAGGCCTCTCTCTAATCTAAGTTTGCTAACAGAGCACTGAACCATCTATCCCTACCCACCCCTAAAGCCCCATAGGGGTCCAACGTAAGGAAGGTTAAGAACTACATCTCTAGGCCAAATGCAGTGGTTCATGCCTATAATCCCATCACTTTGGGAGGCCAAGGCAGGAGGATCACTTGAGGCCAGAAGTTTGAGACCAGTCTGGCCAACATGGAGAAACCCCGTCTCTCCTAAAAATACAAAAAAATTAGCCAGCCATGGTGGCACATGACTGTAATCCCAGCTACTCAGGGGGCTGAGGCACAGGAATCGCTTGAACCTGGGAGGCAGAGGTTGCAGTGAACCAAGATCGTGACACTGCACTCCAGCCTGGGCAACAGAGTGAGACTCTGACTCAAAAAAAACAAAAAACAAAAACAAAAAAGCTACATCTCTAGGCCTTAGAATTCCTACAGGTCTGCAGACTCTGACACAAACCTAACCCACCTTTCCTCAAGCTAGAGAAAGCACTCACCCACGAAAATGTCATACAAGGAGTCAGGAAAGCAGAGATGCCCAAGCCACCAGAATCCACAATATACCCAAATCCTAAACCTGTTTTTCAAGAGAACTCTGAACATTCACAGAGCCTGTGCCAACATTTAACAGGCCTCCCTTCATTGTTCTGTAAGAATAGGTGATCTCAAGTTGGCTGTCTTAGATCTCAGAGGCCCCAGTCTTTCAGCAGCTTTTCCTAAAGCATGGGATACTATTCCAAAGAGATGACTTCAGTGTCATGGACAGGGGCATTTAATAGCCTTAACATGTAAATCCTTTTGAAATAATAAGAGAAAAGTCTCAGCAGAGCCCCCATATATCTTTAAGTCCTGGTTAACACTTGCTAATTTCCCTGTTTAGCAATGGAAAGGTAGGCTCAGGATCCAAGCCACTGACAAATAGGATCTAGTTAAAATTTAACTACAGTGTTTTGACTGCACTGTGTTTAAAGTTATTTTCTCTTTATGGCAAGTGATACTGCTATTTCATTTAAGTAACCACAAACTTCATCTTTCAAATGTTAAGATAAAAAAGTGTTTAGTTGTTTGAATATTAGATAAAACAGTATAGGCAGCGGGAAAATTCAAGAATCTACTACATGAATCACAAAAGTTTGGGCAAGTCTACTCTAGTGCTAAAAAAACTGCTCTACACTGGATGAGGACATGAATTTTTGACCCTTAAATGTGCAAGATACACACTTCTGCATAATCAATCACTCTGACTTTCTAATAATAGTGAGGGTCACTTAATTCACACAATATCCTACCAAACTCAAGAGTTCCTACTCTTCTTGCTGGCCCCCAGCACCAACTTTTACCTGAGAGTATGAAATTAAGTAATTCAAAGTTAAAACTGTTGAACTGGCTGGGAGCGTTGGCTCACGCCTGTAATCCCAACACTTTGGGAGGCCGAGGAGGGTGGATCACCTGAAGTCAGGAGTTTGAGACCAGCCCAGTCAACATGGTAAAACCCCATCTCTACTAAACATAAAAATTGGCCGGGCATGGTGGCACATGCCTGTAATCCCAGCTACTCAGGAGGCTGAGGCAGGAGAATTGTGAAGCTTGCAGTAAGCCAAGATCACACCACTGCAGCCTGGGCGACAAGAGCGAAACTTAGTCTCAAAAAAAAGAAGAAAAAAAAAACTGTTGAACCATTATATCATTCTGAGCCTTGAGAGGAAGGTGGCTATGCAGCCTGAGTCACACAACATGCAGCTGCAACTTTTGCCTCTTTCCTGTAAATAATTAGGAAGACCAAACACCAGAGATAAGATCCTCTCAAATCACTGCCCCTTCTCACAAAGTAAAAAGTAATCTTCCTTAGGATGTAGCAATCTGTAACCAATCAAATTGCTGTAACTTATGCACTGGTCTCCTATGGAAAATGTTATTATCCTGCTAAACTTTTTCTATCTCTACTTATATAAATGAAACTTTAACTTCTCCACTTTGGAACACTGACCCCGTTTGTTTGGAGTCAGTGTATCCCAGGTGGGCATGCTCAAGCTTTGTGCGGGAATAAGCTCTACATTGAATCACAGCTTCTGAATTCCATTATTTAAGGTTGGCAGGGCCATTATCATCTAGTCTTTGTCTAAGAGAGGAGGGACAGGGTCATGGTAGTTATAGAAAGTAAGGCTTTCCAACTAATTGAAGCTTTATGTTATTGCTTGTTAGAACGTTCAGACTTTTCTTTTACACTTTCCAAACCCTCACTCTGAATCCGGTAACTCACTGTTATCATGGAAGATCATGGAAGATGCACGATCAACATAGTGTAGTGGAGAGAACACAGACTAGGAGTCTGAAGGCAGAAGCTCTAGTCCCAGGTCTACTTTTAACTGGGTTATTTCTGTAAATATACCTCACCTCCTTGTAAAAGCACCTGTGAGAAAATGGAATTAAACCTCGTTTTTGTTTTTTTGGATTTTTTTAGATACTCTGGATTATATTCACATAAGGTTTCTCAGGTTGCCCAGTCTAAATATGGCCAAAGGTTAATGGCCAGCCAGGACACCAGTCTCACAAGAAGAAACAGTTCTACTCCTCATTCCATATCAAAGCTAATCCTGCTGTCATCTTGCTTGACTACCCAGAGAAAGTTAAAAGGAAACCCAGACATTCCTTCTCTCTTCACGGAGGTCATGGAAAGTAGACTCTGAATGCAAGAAAATAAAAATGGCCAAAGGAAAAAGAGCCTGCTGAGGAAACCTGGGCAGAGCAGCACTGCTCTGTAACCCAAGACCTTTCAAAGATGAGAGACCCAGGGGATGAACTTCACTCTGTCTGTCCTCATGGTCCTCTGAAGTAGAAAGATCACAGGCTGACATAGCGTCAAAAGCACTAGACTGAGACATAAGGGCCTATTTAGGTGTTTCTTATGCTGGCTCTAACACCAACCAGCAATGTGGCTGAAGTCACTTAAGTCACTTAATTTCTCTGGTCTTAAGGTTCCCCACTTAAAATATTAAGAAGGTAAGCCAGGTGCAGTGGCTCACGCCTGTAATCCCGGCACTTTGGGAGGCCGAGGCAGGTAGATGACCCGAGGTCAGGAGTTCGAGACCAGCCTGGCCAATATGGTGAAACCCTGTCTCTACTAAAAATACAAATATGTAGCAGATGTGATGGCAGACGTCTGTAATCCCAGCTACTCAAGTGGCTGAGGCAGGTAAATTGCTTGAACCTGGGAGGTGGAGGTTGCAGTGAGCTAAGATCGCACCACTGCACTCCAGCCTGGGCGACAAGAGTAAAACGCCATCTCAAAAAAAAAAAAAGAAGGTGAGCTAGCTCAAAAATTGTGTAATTATGCCCTAATATACCTACAGTCTAACACAAGAATCAATACAATTTTTTCAGCAATATTTTATTTTATTTTATTTTATTTTATTTTATTTTATTTTATTTTATTTTTTTGAGATGGAGTCTCGCTTTGTCACCCAAGCTGGAGTGCAGTGGCACAATCTCGGCTCACTGCAATTTCTGCCTCCTGGGTTCAAGCAATTCTTCTGCCTCAGCCTCCCGCAGCAACATTATTTTTAAAAAACATGAGAGTTTAAAAATTACTTTGTGTGGTTTTAATACTACCTAACCTAAATACATCTATTACACAGAGTTACAGTAGATAATGGGGTAGGGAAGTGAAGACCAAGGAAGAGCTGCCATTCTAAGATCTTCTAAATAGGGAGTAAAAAAGGTCTTCACTATATCAAAGTCAAACAATCGCTTTGGTTCCAATTCCTCTCTGGAAGTTTTGCCTCCTCCAAGTGTGAAATGTGATTCTCAGTGTACTTCAAGGCAGAAAAAGAAAAATCGACATTATTGGCATCTTCCAAGCTATCCACAAAGCTTACCTGCATGAACCAGCACAAAGCCGCCTCGTTTCTCTTTATAGGACTGCTTTGCTTCCAACTCTTTGGCTGTTATTTTACCAGCCGAAACCTGAGATGATCTGGAAGGCAGCCCTTCTCCAGAACTCATCCCCTTCTCCATGGTCATTCTCCAAGATTACCATCTTCTATTGAGAAAGGGGCATACTTCCATCCAAAAGTAACTGCAGGAGAGGAATTACCCTAGAAGAAAAGAGGCAAAGATGGTATACATTCTTTCCACCAATACACAAGTTACTTACACAAATTCACGCAAAGATAACATTCAAAAATCCTATTATTAAGTTATTTAATTGGGTAATACAAAAAAGGTATCAAAGTTATTTATTAAAATTATTTTTTCTTATTCCCATTGAAGTTGGATAAAATTATTTAATTGGGTAATATAAAAAGGTTAGAATTTAAATCTCTCTGACCACTGATAGTACCTGCTTGGGGCTGGGCGCAGTCGCTCACACCTGTAATCCCAGCACTTTGGGAGGCCAAGGCGGGTAGATCACCTGAGGTCAGGTGTTCAAGACCAGACTGACCAACATGGTGAAACGTCATCTCTACTAAAAATACAAAAAATTAGCTGGTGTGGTGGCACACGCCTGTAATCCCAGCTACACAGGAGGCTGAGGCAGGAGAATTGCTTGAAATCAGGAGGCAGGGATTGCAGTGAGCCAAGATCACGCCACTGCACTCCAGCCTGGGAGACAGCGTAAGCTCCATCTCAAAAAAAAAAAAAAAAGAAAGAAAAGAAACATAAAGAAGTTACTTAGCTGCCTATTCCAAAAAAAGAAAAAGAGCAGGTTACTCAGAACACAGTCTGCATCCCAGTGTTTATTACCAGCCCACGAGAGTATTATTTTATTCATGTTAGTTGCTTTATAAGCACATTTTCAATAACCAGTATGTGTAGTTTTCACAATTCTTTTCTAGTTCCTCATTTTTTTTTAATAATTTTATCTGCTAAATCAAGAAAAAATTTGAGTTTTTATTTTTAAGTTTCAAATTTGTTTGAATGTTTGGTTTTTGGTGGTATTTGGGGAGTTTTTGTTTGTATTTTATGTAAGTATTGGTCCACAATGGATTGAAAATTTTTAAAACCTGATCTTTTATGACAGAGATAGTCTGAGAAGCACTGCTATGTGGCATTTTTAAATTCCCTTAATTCTTGGTTTAAGAGTCTATTTAATTTTTATTATATAATATTTTATCTATAAGACAAATAGTTTAAAATCAATCATATATACACACCATTGCATACAAATATTTACATAGATTCATAAATGCAGGAAAACATTTTTATTACAAAAGTGCCGATTTTTATTAAGTAACAGTAAATTTAAATGCCTGGTTTTGTTTTTGTTTTGTGGTGGTGGTTGCCTTCCTAACCATGTTTTTCTTCCAAAAACTTCACAAGAATCTGCCTCAATTACTTTTATTTTCTTTTGGTTATTTCCCACAATATTTATCTGAAATAGGCTATCATTTAGCCATGTATGAGTTGACAAAGTGAATTTAGGGGTTCATCTGTCAGCCTATAATGCCATCATGTCTATATCATGCCATCATATTTGGCCCAGCCATGAAATGAGCTTGGGACCATTAGTCTAGAAGCACAAACACAGATTGAGTGAAAACTCAGGCTTTGGAAAATTAAGAACTTCAGCTAAAATGAAAACACATCTAAGCAGTATGGATTATGGAACCTCACACTACTTTGACTCACTGTCATCTGAGGTATTTTTTCATAAATAAGAAATTATAATAGTTATATTTTGTAAGAAAACACTGGCCAGGCACGATGGCTCATGCCTGTAATCCAGCACTTTGGGAAGCCAAAGTGGGTGAATCATGAGGTCAGGAGTTCGAGACCAGCCTGGCCAAGATAATGAAACACCATCACTACTAATTAGCCAGGCATGGTGGCGGGCACCTGTAATCCCAGCTACTCAGGAAGCTGAGGCAGAGAATTCCTCGAACCTGGGAGGCAGAGGATGCCTTGAGCTGAGATCATGCCACTGCACTCCAGCCTGGGCAACACAGCAAGACTTTGTCTCAAAAAAAAAAAAAGTACAGATTTCCCTATTTTTTTGGCCGGGCGCAGTGGCTCACGCCTGTAATCCCAGCACTTTGGGAGGCCAAGGCAGGCAAATCACAAAGTCAGGAGTTCAAGACCAGCCTGGCCAAGATGGTGAAACCCCATCTCCACTAAAAATGCAAAAATTAGCTGGGCATGGTGGCACGTTCCTGTAATCCCAGCTAGTCAGGAGGCTAAGGCAGGAGAATTGCTTGAACCGGGACCTGGGAGGCGGAGGTTGCAGTGAGCGGAGATCGCACTACTGCACTCCAGCCTGGATTCTACAGAGCAAGAATCCATCTCAAAAAAAAGAAAGAAAGAAAATACAAACACAATTGTAACATCAACATTTTATATGGTTGGATTTAACAGGGATTTTAATATATATGAGAGATTTGAAAACACTGCTTCGCGACATTGTCTAAAAAGAAAATGTGGAAGGTGATTAATATTCCATTTCTTGAGCAATCTACCCTCCCTCAGACACTATCTGAAATATATTTATTTAGCAAACATATAAGCTCAACAAACCCCTCCAAAAATGCTGGCCCTAAAGTTCCACTGGACTGGGAAAGGAGCTCAACTGAATTAACTATCAATATATGACTCTATCCTCCGACTTCCAATGGTTATTGAAATATTTTTTATTCAGTTAGAAATGAAGCAACTTCTACTCCAACATCAGTTTTTGTTTAACTCAGAACTCATTAAAGGTCTGACATCTAATAAATAAAGAGTGCCAACGAAAGACAAAAACAAAAAAAGGGCAAATGGACAAATCTCAGTTTGCAGAAAAATTACATAATAGCTTAACTGGACAAAAAATGCTAAATCTCACTCAAAAAAAAGATGCAAAATAAAACTACACTTAAGTACCATTTTTTAACTTAGATTGGCAAATATCAAAAAATAACATATTTTGAGAGTACAGAAAAACAGGAGCTCTCATAAGTTGCTAGTGGCAGTATAAATTGGTATGACTCAACAATAGCAATTTGGCAAAATCAATCAAAATTAAGATATAGACCCAAAAATGTCTTGATTGAAGTGGTTAAAAATAAAAGCAGCCATTGGAAACAATGAGAAAACTTGATAAAAATATATGCAACAGTCTCAAACATATTTGGTAAGTAAAAAAGGAATGGAAATAACTAATTTTTTAAGGTATGGTACAGAAGTATTTGCAGTACCATATGCTAAGTATAAATCTGGATGGATAAACAAAAAAGTCATACAATACTGATTACCAAAGGACATTTGGATAACTAATAGCAAAAGATGGGATAGAAATTTCACTGTTCACCCCTTTGAACCTTTCAAATTTGAGCCATCTGAATTACTTACAAAAAAGTTTTAATTCATGTATTCATTTACGGGAACACTAGGTAATGAGCTAAGCCAAAGAACCAAAATAGGGCAAGCATGTTTCTCTGAATATTCAATTTCTGGGATGCATAAACTACAGGAAATCCAAATGTGGCGGAGGGAAATCATAGTATTTGATCTTTACAGTTAAGATGAGGGAGAAAAATACATCATGACTGTAGATTATCATCAAATATCTCTGTGACGTTTTCATCGTATCTGTAATCATTGTAACAAATCATTATGCGAAACTGGTTAAGTGTACTTAAATCAATACATAGATCCACAAGAAAAATGTCTAATACTTCAGCTAACCTTTGAGGTAACACTCAACACAAAAGGTTTCCAACGAAAAGAGAAACATAGGCACATAATAGGTTTAGACCAAAAAAAAAAAAAAAAAATTCTATAGATCATTTTAATAATGGCTTTATTTCTGAAATGTTTGAAAACAGACATTTTGTAATTTCCTCCTAGTAATGATATTAAAATTCATCATGATTATTTCTAAATAACACTGGCAACCTGTCTATCCTCTGCAACTGTTGCTCAAAAAGTTAAACAGAGTTATGCTATGACCCAAGAACTCCACTTCTAGGTATATACCCAAGAGAACTCAAAACATATGCTACACAAAAACTTATACATGGATATTCATAGCAATATTATTCACAGCACCCAAAAACAACCCAAAGGTCCATCAACTGATGATGGATAAACAAAATGTGGTATAGTCACACAATGGAACATTATTCAACCACAAAAAGGAATACAGTGCTGACACACACTATGTCATTAAAGAATATTGAAACAATGAAAAAAAACAGACACAAATGGCCACATATTGTATGATCCCACTTATATGAAATGTCCAGAATAAGCAAATCTAAAGAGATACATGGTAGATTTGTGATTGCTTAGAGCTGGAGGGAAGGAGGGTAGGGTGATGGAGAGGGATTGCTAATGGGAGCACTTTCTTTTTGTGCTGATAAAAATGTTCTAGGACCAAGTGCGGTGGATCACGCCTGTAAGCCTAGCACTTCGGGAGGTCAAGGCGGGTGGATCACCTGAGGTCAGGAGTTTAAGACAAGCTTGGTCAACATGGCAAAATCCCATCTCTACTAAAAATACAAAAATTAGCCGGGTGCGGTGGCAGGCGCCTGTAATCCCAGCTACTTGGGAGGCTGAGGCAGGAGAATCACTTGAACCCAGGAGGCGGAAGTTGCAGCGAGCAGAGAACGCACCACTGCACTCCAGCCTGGGCAACAAGAGTGAAATTCCATCTCAAAAAAAAAAAAAAAAGTTCTAAAGTTGAATTTGGTAATGGTTGCACAACTCTGTGAATACACTAAATACCACTGAACTGTACACTTTGAATGGGCAAATTGATACACTGGGTAGACTTTAAATGGATAAACTGATCTTATAAACCTGTTTTTAAAAAAAGTCTTTTTTCCCATAAATTGTACCTTTCCCAAGTTACTTAACCCAGTGGCCTTTTCTTAATATTCTGCTTGCAACCTTTGATTCTCTTCATCACCTGCTTTCCTTGGCAACACACAAATCTACTATCTTAGTTCATAACCCACCTTGGACCCCAATCACAAATGTTTCCTTCAATTTTTCTTTATTTTTTTTTTGAGACGGAGTCTCGCACTGTCGCCTATGCTGGAGCGCAGCAGCGCAACCTCAGCTCACTGCAACCTCTGCCTCCCGGGTTCGAGCAATTCTCCTGCCTCAGCCTCCTGAGTGGCCAGGAGTAAAGGCACGTGCCACCACACCTGGCTAATTTCTGTATTTTTAGTAGAGATGGGAATCCCATATTGGCCAAGCTGGTCTCGATCTCCTGACTTCAGGTGGTCCACCCACCTCAGCCTCCCAGAGTGTTGAGATTACAGGCGTGAGCCACCACTCCCAGCTAACCTTCAGCAATTTCATCTACTGCCAACCTTTCAAAACTATCCTCTCAGGAAATCAGATGATTCCTAACTTTATCTTCTGTCTTAGCTACAGCCACAAGTTTTATGGATAGCTCAGTCTAGGTCCACCTCACTCTTGGCCTAACCAAAACACGCTCATCTTTCCCCAAAATCTAGTTATTTCCATATTACTTCTTTTTCTCAATAGCACTACCCACTTCTATCTCACCTTAAAGTCAGTTTGGGTTGCTCTCAACTTTCCAAATCCCACAGATCTCTCCCTAAAGCATTTAACTTCCTTTTGCTCAACTCTTGTTCAGCTCATATACCTCTCTTAGCATGCTACAAAAGGCACGTTAACTTTTCTTACCAAATCCAGGCTATCATAAAACAACCATCTAAAAAAGGCTGCCAAAAGAAAGCTCATAAAGGGTAACTCCAATCAAAACAAATACCAGGCCAAAAGACATGATCAGGCAATACATGAAAGAGGACATTTAAACTAGGTATCCAATATTAGAGAAATAATATTCAAAAACATACAAACCAAAATGAAATTTTCCTTACCAGCACTGTACTGGCACCATAAACTGATATAACCATTTTGAAAAAGAATTTGTATCAAGAGCCTCTAAATGTATAATTTTGTGTATATATACTATCTTTCCAGAGATACTCTATGTAGAAACAAGTCTATACAGACACAAATTACCACAGATGCCTTTAAGGAGAACTAGCCGACTGAGGGGCAAGGATGAAAGGGAAACTTAATCTTCTCCTAATAGCCTCTTACATTTGAAATTTTTTTTTTTACTTGGTACTATCTACCAAAAGAGACGATTTAAGGTGGCCGTTTCTGAGACCAAGATGAGTTAACATTAATTTGATTATCAAGGACAAGAGAGAAATGCAGACTATAACATTGTTCTTTCTGCAGGGACTTTCATGGCACTATTTTAAGGTCTAAATCTTGTCTCATCTCTCTAAAAGATTGTTTTATTTTCCTACTGTATGTGATGACACTATTTTTTTTTTCTTTACACCACTTTGAAAACTACCACGTGTCCTGTTGCTGTGGTGGTAAAGTTTTTCGCTGTAGGTTTGCTTACTCTTTAAGAAGCAGTTGAAAAAGGAAGTAAGTCATGGAATTCATCCATCTTACAGCAAAGGGCTTTGACAGAAATCCAGTTCTTAAGCTATTATAACTCATGAATAAATAACTGTGTTGCTGCTTTTTTTTTTTTTTTTTTTTTTGAGACAGAGTCTCACTCTGTCACCCAGGCTGAAGTGCAGTGGCGTGATCTCAGCGCACTGCAATCTCTGCCTCCCAGGTTCAAGCGATTCTTGTGTCTCAGCCTCCTGAGTAGCTGGAATTACAGGCGCACGCCACCATGCCGGGCTAATTTTATTTTTTATATTTTTAGTAGAGACAAAGTGCTGGGATTACAGGCGTGAGCCATCACGCCCGGCCTTGTGTTGTTGCTTTTAATATCATGACATTGAAGGTTTAATGCCCATTAAATGAACTCCAGGACATACTTAAATTCATCTTTGAACCAGTAATTCCACTTCTGAGAAAACTTTCTACCAAAATAACTAAATAGACAAAAGATTTTATGCCTTTTATACTGTGTTTAACAAAGGATAATTTAAAGTAACAAAAATCTGGAAGCAACCTAATGTCCAATACAGAAAAACGATTAAGAAAACAATACCCTACACTTTTATGATCAACTGATTTTCAACAAGGGTGTCAACACCATTCAATGGAGGAAAGGACAGTCCTTTCATCAAATGATGCTAAAACTGGATATCTACATGCAACAGAATGAAACTGAACTCCTACCTCACATCATACAGAAAAATTAACTCTAAATATCCTCCCTATTGCACTTGACAAGTCTTTGAAAAAAAAATTCTAAGTAGATCAAAGACCTAAATGTAAGAGCTAAAACTATAAAACTCTTAGAAGGAAACACAGGGGTAAATATTTATGACCTTGGGTCTGGCAATGGTTTCTTGGCTATGACATCGAAGCACAAGCAAGCAAAGAAAAAAATAGATAAATCAGCTTGCACCAAAATTTTAAACCATTTTTTTTTTTTTTTTTTGGAGACGGAGTCTCACTCTGTTGCTCAGGCTAGAGCGCAGCAGCCTGATCTCAGCTCACTGCAACCTAAACCTCCCAGATTTAAGGGATTCTCATGCCTCAGCCTCCTAAGTAGCTGGGATTAAAGGCGCCCGCCACCACACCTGGCTAATTTTTGTATTTTTAGTAGAGATGGGGGTTTCACCATGTTGGCCAGGCTGATCTCGAACTCCTGACCTCAAGTGATCTACCCGCCTTGGCCTCCCAAAGTGCTAGGATTACAGGTGCGAGCTGCCACACAAAAATTTTAAACTTTTGTTCCTCAAAGGACACCATTCAAGAAAGTAAAAGGACAACACATAAAATGGGAGAAAATGCAAGAAAATATTGTAAATCATGTATCTGGAAAGGGACTTACATTTAGAATATAGAAAGAACTCATACAACTTTAAAATAAGACAACTCAATTTAAAAATGGGTAAAGGAAGTAAATGGACATTTCTCCAAAGATATACAAAAGGTCAATAAGCACATTAAAAGATGTTCAACATTATTAGCCATCAGTGAAATGCAAATCAAAACTACAATGAGCTACCACTTTATAAGCACTAAGACTGCTATAACCAAAAAGAAAGATAAGTGCTCCCAAGGATATGATGAAATCAGAACCCTTATAACCTGTCGGTGGGAACGTAAAATGGTGCAACCAATTTGAAAAACATGTGGCACTTATTCAAAAAGTTAAACATAGAGTTACCATATGCCCACCAATTCCACTTCTAGGTATATACCCCAAACAACTGAAAACATATGTCCATACAAAAACTTGTAAACAGATGTTTATAGCAGAATTATTCAAAACAGCCAAAACCTGTAAACAACCTAAATGTCCATCCACTGATGATGGCTGAGCAAAATGTGGCATATTCACACAATGGAACATTACCCATCCATAAAAAAGAATGAAACACTGATACACAGACACTGATGAACCTTGAAAACATACTAACCGAAAGACACCAGACAACTTAGGCCATATATTCTATGATTCCATTTACATGAAATGCCAGTATAGGAAAATCCACAGACACAGAAAGTAGATTAGTGGTTGCAGGGCCTGGGAGAGAAAGGGGAGAATCTAATGGGGAGTGACTGTCATGAGTACAGGATTGCTTTTGGGGGTGATGAAAATGTTCTGAAAGTAGATAGTGGTGATGGGTGTATAACTTTGTGAATATGAGAAAAACCACTGAAATTTACAATTTAAAAGAATAAATTATATGGTGTATGAATACCTTAGTAAGACTTTCTCAAGAGGAAAAAAGACAATCTATCCGTGCAATGAATACAATGTATGTAACTGTGCCTCTTAGTTATAACCGCATTTTACATGCATACGTTATGATCACAAATAGGTTAATATGAATAAAATATTAGAAAAAGATCAAAATGCTGGGTTGGCAGAACTACAGGTGATCTCTTTATAACTATTTCTGCATTTTCCAGATATTCCTTAATAAGCACTGCTTTTTTTAAGTGGTGGGGAAAAGTTTTATTTACAACAAACAAAAAGATAAATTATTAAACTCCCAAGAATATAAGTACAAATTCCTTAGCTAATAAAGAATAATAATAATTCGGCAATCTAATGGTCCCTAAAATACCTTTCCTTCCCCTCCCCTACAGAAGCCAGGAAAGTTGAACTCCCTCCTCCCGGAAACATGATGCCCTCGATTTCCAGGACACCTCCAGCTCCTGCTTCTCCCCCTCCTCTCCAGCTGCTCCATCTTCTCGGTCCTTTCCTCCTCCTTCTCCTCCTCTTCCTCCTGAGTAGTAAATGCTAACGACCCGCAGGACTCTCATCAGGCCTCTATTAAGGGGCTGCCTTGGCCCCAACCCGCCACCCAGAACAAGGCGCACATTCTCGGCTCTCTGCGAACCTCGGACTCTTGAGACATCTCCAGACCGAGACTGCAAAGTGGGTGAAGGACTGCAAGAACTCCCCACGTACAGACAGTCCTTCCCCGATGGCCACGAGGACGTCAAGCCAGAGATGAGGCTGGGAAGGGGGACTACGGGGCCAAGAGTGACCAAGACTAGGGAACTAGGGATATCCTGGCCCCCTCCTCCAGCCCCGCCCCGGGCAAGGGGTGTCCTGCGCGCCGCCCCCTCTCGGACCCGGAGAGGACGTCCCAGCGAGCTTTCGGGGCCCACACACAGAGGCAGCAGCACGGAGGCGGCAGCCGCGCGGACAGCTTGGGAAAGAGGGACACTCACCCGCTTCAGCCCCGAGCCTTCACTGCACCGGAAGTAGTCACCCGCCCGTTGCCAGGGTGAGGAAGCGGGGGTGACATCAAGTCTTCCCATTGGTCATTCATGGTACCACGTGGCCGGAAGCAGGCGTCCACTAGCTGCTCTGACTCCGCCCTCCACTTCGGACAGGCTCACCTGGCCTCAGAGGTGCAGGACGAGCTCCACCTGGGGCTTCGGTCTGAGCTGCGCATGCGCTGTTGCCTATCTCTCTCTCTCTCTCCCCCCGCCCCTGAATAAGCCCCGCAGGATATGATTGTATGTGAGTGGTTGGCTAATACTGTGATAAGAAATGAAATTAAACTGACTATCATTTATCTAGGTGTCGCTTAAGAGCTTACTTTCTTTCAATCCTTACAGCACTCTTACATGGTAGGGAAAACTAAGGTCCTGCCTGGATTGCTTGTAGAGTTGGGGCACGACCCTTCCCCAGGACCCATGACTGATGGATTTTCCTTATACTTCAACCAAAACATCAGGTCGAACTGAATGAATGTAAAGGAAGAAATGAGAATCTACCTGGCTTCTTTAAGCCAGATGTAGAGGAATTTACACTAATGCAAAAGAGAACACTTTTCTTACCACATTTTTTTGTTTTTGGAAAATTTATTCTTCATTAAAATGTGTTAATTATATTAACATATAATGGTTTCTTATTGTTATTTTAAATAACTTTTTAATATTTCAGGTTTTGTTTTTGTTTTGTTTTGGTTTTTTGGATGGAGTTTCGCTTTGTCAACCAGGCTGGAGTGCAATGGCAAGATCTCAGCTCACTGCAACCTCCGCCCCACCACCCCCCCGCCCCCCTCCACTCAAGCGATTCTTCTGCATCAGACTCCTGAGTAGCTGGGATTACAGGCGCCCGCTACCACACCTGACTAATTTTTTGTATTTTTAGTAGAGACGAGTTTTCACCATGTTGGCCATGCTGGTCTCGAACTCCTGACCTCAGGTGATCCGCCTGCCTTGGCCTCCCAAAGTTCTGGGATTACACTGGCCTGAGCCACCGCACCCAGCCACATTTCAGTTTTGTATTCAATTTTTAATATAGCAAATATTAATAGATGTAACCCACAGAAACAAAAGCTTTGGAGTGTTCCCTACTATTTTGGGGAGTATAAAGGTATCCTGAGATCAAAAAGTTGGAGAACCACTGATACCATTATTATAAATATAGCCTATGTGGTTTTATTATGTAACTTGGGGCTGTTTTTTCTTTCTCTTCTACCACTGACTTCTTAGGGCGGGGCAAGGGGAAAAAGTTTATTACATAGTAAGAATAACAGTTTTTATATAGCAATAGTAACTGAAACCAATTTTGTTACATAGAAGTAGGATGGATATTATAACAAAACATAATAACATCATAAAAGTAAAACATGTGGCATTGGCTTTGGAACTAGGTGAAGCAGCAAGAGCCGGAAGGGAACCAAAGTATTAACAAGAGTCTAAAAGGACTTGAGGAAGCTGCCAATGAGGACTTAAAGGGAGCTAAGGAAGATGTTATTAGAAGCTGGAGAAAATGGGGCCCTTACTATTTAGTGCCAGAAAGTTTGGCGCAGGCATCAGGGAGCAGATACAAACCATCCGCATTGTGCCCTTTCTGAATACTTCACCCGCGGAATCCATCAGCATAATAAAATAGTTGTTCTTTTGCACCTTTAAATTTGAAATGGATTTTTACACAGTAATATTAACTGGAACCAGCAGGAATAAAAGAAAAGATGTTAAAGTTTTAAAAAGACATAGACATGCTCCCTTCCATTTCTTAGGCAACATTCTTACCTACTGTCCTGGAATTTAACTACATTATAATAATCATCTCCCAGTGCTGCTCTGTGTACTTTTATCTTGGGTATCACACCCAGATGCCACACAGGCCATCCTCTGGTAGGCTAATACTGCTCAAGTAAAAGTAACCAATTTCTTTGGACCCTTTTTTATTATTATTGAGACAGAGTCTCACTCTGTTGCCTAGGCTGGAATGCAGTGGTGCAATCTCGGCTCACTGCAACCTCCGCCTCCCCGGTTCAAGTGATTCTCCTGCCTCAGCCTCCCCAGTGACTGGGATTATAGGTGCCTGTGACCACGCCCAGCTAATTTTTGTCTTTTTAGTAAAGACGGGGTTTCGTCATGTTGACCAGGCTGGTCTCGAGCTCCTGACCTTAGGTAATCCACCCATCTAGGCCTCCCAAAGTGCTGGGATTACAGGCATGAGCCACCTCGCCTGGCCCAGACCCAATTTTTAACATTTTTAACCTGCATTGGGTACGGTAACAATGAGATCCTTTGAAATATTAACAATCAACAGTTGTATATCTATCTGATTCACTCAACATGTTAAATATGAAAGGAAAGTCTATACTAGTAAATCTCCTTCAGAAAAAAATCTAATGGCCTCCCTCTTCCTGTTCACACCTCTCCCAAACCCGGAAGAGCAGCCAGCTGAGGAATTACTTCCTTTATCTCAAATAATCATGTCTGCTGCATCTTGATCTTTGTACTCTAAGTAAGCTCCCTCTCTCCTAGTTCCCTGGGAGGTCTCCCTTTGTTTTGTATTCTTGGAAAACACTATTGCTTTAACACATGTGTCAGAAATGTAGCATAACAATAGTGATAGTTTTCAATTGTCTTTCGACAAGTTAACACCAATTCAGCTGCTTAAGACAACAAAAATGCAGTATTTCCGTTTCTGTGGATCAGGTGTCCAGGTCTCTGCTCAGATCTCAGAAGGCTGAAATCAAGATGTCAGCCAGAGCTGCCATCTTATGGGATGCCCAGAGCGATTCCCCGAGTTCATTCAGGTGATTGGCAGAATTCAAATCCTTGCAGATGTAGAGCTGGCCACTTTCGTCTTCTTCAAGGTCAAGAGGAGCAGTCCTCTCTCACTTTTCCACCTTGAAAGGACTCAACTGATTAGGTCCGGTCCCCCAGGATAACCTCTCCTTTGATGAACACAGAGTCAATGATTAGTGGTCAAGTTTCAGGAGGGATGGCCATCATATTCTCAGCTTCCATCCACACTCCAGGGGAGAGGATCATAAGTGTCTGTGCACCGGCGCAGAAATCTTGCAGGCCATCTTAGAATTTTGCCTACCACGTGGAAAAAAGAAAGTTTCACTTATAGATGGACTACAACAACCCTTCAAGCAGTCCTATGGTAGACAGCAGTTGTTTCGCCTGCCCAGCATAAATTTCCTTCTTATTCTCCTAACAGCACCCAACTGCACTTCCAGTGATTGTCCTTCACCACTTGCACCCAGTGTAAGTTGGACTGTCCATCAGGATGCTCCATGGGATGATCAACTGACCCATGCTAAGCTAAAGCTGCTTCTTGCCTAGAATTTGAAAACTGACAGCAATAATGCAAAGAGTAAAAGCAGTTGTTTATTCAACCAAGGTTACAGGGTTCCCTGTTACTGTTCCAGTGCTTGTATTTTTCCAAAACCTGCTTCCTTAGTTTTTCTTTCAGTTATCTTAGGTACTCCCTATCCTTCCAACAAATTCATTTTTTCTTCTTTAATTTATAAAATTTTGAGCAAGACAAATAATCCAGAGATTACTTGACTCACATGTCAAGCCCTGATGACAACACATTGTCTTCGGAGCCCTGACAAAGACTGGTAAGATGAAACGTGGCCTACCTGCCATCTCTGGTTTCATCCTTGTTGTCTGTCAATTATCTGGCCGGCTATGTTGTCATCCCCCATTCACAGGGCAATATAAATGTTCTTCCTGCACAACAAACTGTCTGACCAGTTTGTGATTTAACACCTTTCTCTGCAATCTCTTAGTTTTTTTATTGTAACATGTAGAGTGTCCCCCCATTCTTATAAGCTTGTTATAAACATTAAATACAATTTTCTGAACCAGAACCAGCGTCAGCTTCTCAATCACTTTTTCCTAACCACCTTGTTTTAAATTGCAATCACACTCCCCTATCTGTTCTCCTTCCTGTTTTATCTCTATCAGTAGCACACAGCCCCAACTAATCCTCTAAAATTTTCCCCATTCATTTAGTGTATTAATCATCTCTCCTGTAAAGTCAGTTCCATAAAGATGGGGCTATCTTTATTTATTATTATTTTTTTGAGACAGTGTCTTGTTATAGCAACCAGGCTGGAGTGTAGCGGTGCTACCATGGCTCACTGCAGCCTCAAACTCCTGGGATCAAGCCATCCTCCTGCCTAAGTCTCCCAAGTAGCTGGGACTAGAGGTGTGAGCAACTGCACCCAGCTAGGACAGACATTTTAAAAGAAAAAAACATTTTATTGATGTTAAATATAAATACAGAAAAGTACAGCTTGATGATTCTTCGTATAGTAAACACAGTGTATAACCATTCCTCAGACCAAGTGAAAAAAATCATGACCTGGCCCCAGGGTAATGCTGACATCTAACATCACACATCCATTTTCTCTATATTTAAACATTATATGAATGGAATTTTACAGTATGAAAACTCTTTTATGTTCATTAATGTCATACTTTGAGATGAATCCACGTTGGATGTTTATTCTCCTTGCCATGTGGTATTTCACTGTGATAATTTATCCATTATATTGTTTTTTCTTTCCAACTTTTATTTTAGTTTCAGGAGTACACGTACAGGTTTGTTACATGGGTAAACTGTGTGCTGCAGGAGTTTGGTGTACAGATTATTTTGTCACCCAGGTAATAAGCGTAGTACCTGATAGGTAGTTTTTTGATCCTCACCCTCCTCCCACTATGTACCTCCAAGTAAGTCCAGGTATCTGTTGTTCCCTGCATTGTGTCTATGTGTTAGCTCCCACTTACAAATGAGAAAATGTGATATTTGGTTTTCTCTTCCTGTGTTAGTTTGCTTGGGATAATGGCCTCCAGCGTCATCCATGTTGCTGTAAAGGACATGATCTCATTCTCTTTTATGGCTGCATAGTATTCCATAGTGTATACGTACCACATTTTCTTTGTCCAGTCCATCGTTGATGGGCATCTAGGTTGACTGCATGTCTTTGCCGTTGTGAATAGTGCTGCAATGAACATATGCATGTGTGTCTTTATGGTAGAACAATTTATATTCCTTTAGGCATATACCAGTAATGGGATTGCTGGGTTAAATGGTAGTTCTGTTTTAAGTTCTTTGAGAAATCTTCAGACTGCCTTCCACAGTGGCTGAACTAATTTACATTCCCACCAGCAGTGTATAAGGATTCCCTTTTCTCCACAACCTCGTCAGCATCAGTTGTCTTTTGACTTTTTAGTAATAGCCATTCTGACAGGTATGACATGATATCTCATTGTAGTTTTGATTTTCATTCCTCTAATGATTAATGATGTTGAGCATTTTTTCATAAGCTTGTTGGATACATTTGTCTTCTTTTGAGAAATGTCTGCTCATGTCCTTTACCCATTTTTTAATGGAGTTTTTTTGTTTTGGCTTGTTAATTTGTTTAATTTCCTTACAGATTCTGGATTAGACCTATGTCAGATGCATAGTTTGCAAATATTTTCTCCCATTCTGTAGGTTGTCAATTTACTATATTGATAGTTTCTTTTGCGTGCAGAGGTTCTTTAGCTTAATTAAGTCCCACTTGTCTATTTTTGTTTTTGTTGCAATTGCTTTCGAATACTTCACCATAAAATCTTTGCCAAAGCCTATGTCCAAAATCATATTTTCTAGGTTTTCCTCTAGGGTTTTTATAGTTTTGGGTTTTATATTAAAGTCTTTAATCCATCTTGAGTTGATTTTTGTATATGGTAAAAGGAAGGGGTCCAGTTACAATCTTCTGCATATGGCTAACCAGTTATCCCAGAACCATTTGTTGAATAGGAAGTCATTTCTTCATTGATTGTTTTTGTCAGCTTTGTTGAATATCAGATAGTTGCAGGTGTGAGGCATTATTTCTGGACTCTCTATTCTGTTTCATTGGTCTAGGTGTCTGTTTTGTATGAGTACCATGCTGTTTTGATTACTGTAGCCATGTAGTATAGTTTGAAGTCAGGTAGTGTCATGCCTTCAGCTTTGTTCTCTTTGCTTAGGATTGCTTTCACTATTTGGGTTCTTTTGGAATCCCATATGAATTTTAGAGTAGTTTTTTTCTAATTCCGTGAAAAAATGTCATGGTAGTTTGATAGGAGTAGCATTAGCATTAAATCTATAAATTGCCTTGGGCAGTATGGCCATTTTAACAATATTGATCCTTCCTATCCATAAGCATGGAATGTTTTGTTTGTGTTGTCTCTAATTTCTTTCAGCTGTGTTTTGTAATTCTCATTGTAGAGATCTTTCACCTCCCTGGTTAAGTGTATTCCTAGGTATTTCATTCTTCTGTGGCTATTGTGAATGGGATTGCCTTCTGCATTTGGCTCTCAGCTTGGACATTATTGGTATGTAGAAGTGCTACTAATTTTTGTGTGTTGATTTTTATAGCCTTAAACTTTGCAAGGTGGGGCACCATGGTTCACGCCTGTAATCCCAGCACGTTGGGAGGCAAAGACAGGTGGATCACTTGAGGTCAGGAGCTCAAGACCAGCCTGACCAACATGGTGAAGCCCTGTCTCTACTAAAAAAATACAAAATTAGCTGGGCGTGATGGCACACGCCTGTAATCCCAGCTACTTGGAAAGCTGAGGCAGGAGAATTGCTTGAACCAGGGAGGTGGAGGTTGCAGTGAGCCAAGATCATGCCATTGCACTCCAGCCTGGACAACAAGAGCAAAACTCTCTCTAAAAAAAGAAAAGAAAAGAAAGAAAAACAAACTATGCTGAAGTGGTTTATCATATCATATCTAGAAGCTTTTGGGTCAAGACTATGTAGTTTTCTAGGTACAGAATCATATCATCCACAAAGAGAGATAGTGCGACTTCCTCTCTTTCCATTTGAATGTCCTTTATTTCTTTCTGTTGCCTGGTTGTTCTGGCTAGGACTTCTAGCATAATACTATGTTGAATAGGAGGGGTGAGAGTGGGCATCCTTGTCTTGTTCTCATTCTTAAGGGGAGCTTTTATCCATTCAGTATGATGTTGGCTATGGGTTTGCTCTTATTGGGTTGTCTCTTAATATTATTATTATTATCATTATCATTATTATTATCATTGTTATTATTTTGAAATGGAGTCTTACCCTGTTGCCCAGGCTGGAGTGCAGTGCGATCTTGGCTCACCGCAACCCCCATCTCCTGGGTTTAAGCGATTCTCCTGCCTTAGCCTCCTGAGTAGCTGGGATTACGGGAGCACACCACCACACCCAGCTAATTTTTGTATCTTAGTAGAGATGGGGTTTCACCATTTTGGCCAGGTTGGTCTCGAACTCCTGACCTCAAATGATCCCCTGCCTTGGCCTACCAAAGTTCTGGGATACAAGTGTGAGCCACTGCACCTGGCTGAGACCACCTTTTGATGGACAGAGTAGCACGTGTCTGTAGGGAGGGAAGGAATTGATGGTGGCATTCTTGGAGACAAATTGCCACACTCAGTAAGGGTTCAATGGTGGCATGTTCCCAGCATCCCCTTTGGTTACTAAAGCAAGAAAAAGATTGAATTTATTAAAAGGATGAGAGTAGTCCACAAAATCAAAAAGAAGACTCTCAGAAAGGATAGGAACTAGAGGAGTTCTAGCTAGCAAGTTCTAATGGACATGTTTTTGAGGTATAGCCACAGGATTAATCAGCTTTGTGTATTTCTCTTACTTTTGTCTTCCTGCTCAAATTCCAAGCTAAAAAAAAATTTTATTGCATAATTGAATCATGTGTTTGCACCTTGTCCAAGAGAGGACAAGATCCTTGAACTCATACTCCCTCTAAAACTGCATAAAATGGGAGAAGGAAATCAAGAAACTTTCCAAGATAAGAAACATGGATGCCAGGCTGCAGAACAACAGATGCTTATTGTCCAGGATGCTTTGGGTATAACTTTACCTAAAATAGAGGATCAGCAAGGGTTTCCCCAACTCCATATGTATCCTTTAAAAAAAATCCGGGCTGGGCACGGTGGCTCACACCTATAATCCCAGCACTTTGGAAAGTCAAGGCGGGTGGATCACAAGGTCAGGAGATCAAGACCATCTTGGCTAACATGGTGAAACCCCGCCTCTATTAAAAAATACAACAACAAAAAACTAGCTGGGCGAGGTGGCGGGCGCCTGTAGTCCCAGCTAGTCAGGAGGCTGAGGCAGGAGAATGGCGTAAACCCGGGAGGCGGAGCTTGCAGTGAGCTGAGATCCGGCCACTGCACTCCAGCCTGGGCAACAGAGCGAGACTCTGTCTCAAAAAAAAAAAAAAAAATACAAAAAATTAGCTGGGCATGGTGGCCCATCCCAGCTACTCGGGAGGCTGAGGCAGGAGAATCGCTTCAACCTGAGAGGTGGAGGTTGCAGTGAGCCAAGATCACACCACTGCATTCCAGCCTGGGTCAGAGCAAGACTCTGTCTCAAAAAAAAAAAAAATGCCTATATACTATGTTATCTATGTCTGTGAATTCAGTAAAGTTTCACCAAACTTAAAAATATATTATTTGTTTGGAATTATTAATCATTGTTATTTTATATAGTTTAGAACTAACAACATTTCTCCATCCTTTATGATCTTGGTGAAGAAGAGTGTACCTGATAGTTCTTGGGGAAAAAATGTGTTTAGCTTCTATTTCAATGTTTCTCTTAAGTGTGAGGATAACATTGAAGGGATGTAATTTGTATTCTAAACTAACTTTTTTTAAATTGTATTTTATTTTTAGAGATGGAGTCTCACTATATTGCCCAGGCTGGTCTTAAACTCCTGGGCTCCAGTGGTACTCCCACCTTGCCCTCCCAAAGTGCTGAAATTATAGGCATGAGCCTGAAATTACACACGGCCCTAAACTAACTTTTGAAAAACATTTTATTATTTTTTCTTTTTGAGACAGAGTCTCGCTCTATCTCCTAGACTGGAGTGCAGTAGTGTGATCTTGGCTCACTGCAACCTTCGTCTCCCGGGTTCAAGCATCTGGGTAGCTGGGATTACAGGCATTTGCCACCATACCTGGCTAATTTTCATATTTTTAGTAGAGATGAGGTTTTGCTATATTGGCCAGTCTGGTCGCGAACTCCTGACCTCAGGTGATCCGCCCGAGATCACCTCAGATGATCACCTCAGGTGATCTCAGCCTCCCAAAGTGCTGGGATTACAGGTGTGAGCCACCGCACCTGGCCCATTATGGAAACATTTTTTAAATTTGTTAAGATAACAATGGGGTGGGTGCGGTGGCTCACGCCTATAATCCCAGCATTTTGGGAGACTGATGTGGGTGGATCACCTGAGGTCAGGAGTTTGAAACCAGCCTGGCCAACCTGGTGAAACCCCGTCTCTGCTAAAAATACAAAAATTAGCTGGGCCTGGTGGCGGGCACCTATAATCCCAGCTACCTGGGAGGCTGAGGCAGGAGAATCACTCAAACCCGGGAGGCGGAGGGTGCAGTGAGCCGAGATCATGCCATTGCACTCCAGCCTGGACATCAAGAGCGAAACTCCGTCTCAAAAAAAACTAAATAAATAAATAAGACAACAATGAAGTTTACAGCATTGATTCACTCTTCCTTCCTTTTGAATGAAATCCCATGTTCCAGTCGCCAATTAGTCTGTAGTTTATCTGAGTTTATTCTGGCTGCTCACACTTTGTTAGCAGATGCTTCTGGTGCCCAGATTGCAGCTACTTGGCTACCTCTAGTCTCAGCTCTGGCAGGCAGCTCCAGCCTGCACCGTCAGGTTTCCTGGCCTTCTGCTTTCTGTCCCAGAGCCGGCTCCAATGCCCAAGCATAAGCTTGGGGCACATGGAAGTGAGCGCCCACCAAGGGAGGTGTTCACCCTCAACCAAAGAGGGGATTTAAATGCTCCAGCCTTAAACCCTTCAGGCCAATTCTGAGAGGAAAACTGTAAACTTCTCAGAGTTCTTGGGATACTGAGTCTTGAAGCAAAGGATCAAGTGTCCTGACATTGGCTTTTCCTTCCTTTCTACCTTACTCTTCATAGCCTCTCACTTTGCTGTCTGCAATCACCTCCCAAAAAAATCCCTGCACCTACACTCCTGTCTAGGGGTTTGTATTCACGGGAACCCAAATTTAGACAGGCATCCTTTATCCAGGCATATCTTTTGGTTACTGGCAACGTCTAATATTGATTTATATAAAGCTCATTTTGCAGACATAACTCAAGATGTTTTTTCAAGATGTTGGCCGATGTAATTAACTGTTGTAGAGAACAGTATTATGTAGGAGCAGCACTATTTTGCTCTTTTTTTTTTTTTTTTTGGCGACGGAGTCTTGCTTTATTGCCCAGGCTGGAGTGCAGTGGCACAATCTCGGCTCACTGCAACCTCCACCTCGCTGGTTCTAGTGATCTTCCTGCCTCAGCCTCCCAAGTAGCTGGGACTATAGGCGTGCACCACCATGCCTGGATACTTTTTGTATTTTTCGTTGAGATGGGGTTTCGCCATGTTGGCCAAACTGGTCTCAAACTCCTAGCCTCAGGTGATCCGCCCTCCTTGGCCTCCCAATATTTTGCTTTTCTGCAGAAATTGAGTAGCACTCTCTTCAATATTCTTGCTTAGTTAAAAGGGAGGGAAGGAGGGAAGGAGAGAGGGAGGAAGGAAAGAAGAAAGGAAGGAGGAGAGGGAAATGAATAAGCTCTTCCTTCTCACAGTTTTTGCTACAGAATTTAAGTGTGCTTTTGGAGCTGAATATAAAAAACTTCACCCACCCAATCTGAATTCCAAGCTTTACCTCTAAATCTTGTACTAGAGCTGTCTAACCCATGGGTACTCTTAGGATGTGTTAGCAAGTGAATTGGCTGTCAGCACTTTGAGACCTGGGAACACACCCAGGCCCCCAGGGAAGCTGGACCCAAAGGTCAGAGGGCAGCACTATTGTAGCCCAGTGTCTCTAATGGGAAACAGATGCTCCCAGCTGTCGCCTGCCATCAGCCTGCTCACTAAATGTTTTCAGCCCTGGCTCCTTCTGCACCAATCCAGCTGTATAAACACATTTTATCCGCAAGCCTGGTTGTGGGGGCAGCCAACAGATCTGTCTTCTTTTCTATTAGGAGAGCCTGCCAATGTTTAACTCATTAGAATAACAATTAAACAAAGGTAGGATTTTTTTTTCCCCTTTTTCTTTGTAAAGCTTCTATTTTCTTTTTGCTAACAGGGGTGGTATTAGCTGATGGTTATCCCGGGGTAATATTAGCTGATAGTTAATCTATTGAGAGTTAGGAGCAAAGGAAATCTGTTTGAAATGAGAATCTTTTTTTATTTTTTGACGGAGTCTCACTCTGTTACCCAGGCTAGAGTGCAGTGGTGCGATCTCAGCTCACTGCAACCTCTGCCTCTCGGGTTCAAGCAATCATCTTGCCTTAGCCTCCACAATAGCTGGGTTTACAGGTGCGTGCCACCATGCCTAGCTGATTTTTGTATGTTTGGTAGAAATAGGATTTCACCATGTTGTCCAGGCTGATCTTGAATTCCTGACCTCAAGTGATCTGTCTGCCTCGGCCTCCAAAAGTGCTAGGATTACAGGTGTGAGCCACCACTCCTGGCCTGATATAAGATTGCTTTAAAGAGAGATGCAGATAGTAGTATGGGAGATCAGGATGCCTGCGCTGTAGAAGTAATCACATGTCCTTAGGAGTATCACTTAGCCTCTTTGGGCTTCATTTTCCTTTTTCAGTAAAATGATGGCATTAGACTTAGCTGATCACTAAAGGACTTTCTCATTATTAACATTTTAAATAATTTGTCATTTTATGGCTTCTATACATTCTTTCATTTAACAAATATTTTCTGAGCATCTGTTATGTACACAGCAGTCTTACTGGCACTTGTAAAACGTTAAAAATAGAAGATTCCTTACAGAGCCTAGGCCATAAGGCATCTGGTTTCCTTGTCTCTCTCCAGCAACTCTTCCCTTTTGTTCCCAATAACAACGGTCACTTGGACTATGGCAACTTATCTGCATCTCCATTTTATGTGGCTTTGCTGGGTCTGCCAGTCACAGTGACATTGCAGCCCAGCCCAGGTATGAGCATGTGATCCAGGCCTAGCTAATCACGTGCCATGCCCTGGGCCATGTAAGTCTGGGCTCATGACTTATGCCAGTCCAATCCAAGTTCTTCCCTGAAATTTTCAACAACAATTTTTGGAGAGAAGATGCTCTTTTACATGTGGGGTTACTAAATAGGAAAGAGTGACCATTCCCTTTTTCTTTTGCATGGAGAAAGTTCGTCTAAAGTTGTAAACAACTGAGGCCAATACATGAAGAGAAGCAGAGCCAGAGATGGGGAGAAATTTCAAATGGCCTTGTTTGAAGCCCCTTCCCCCCCAGCTATGTTCACTAATCTCTCATTCCCTTTTCCTCTCTTTATCTCTCTCTCTCTCTCTCTCTCTTAGACAGTTTTGATCTCAAAGTTTTGGCCTCAAGCGATCCTCTCATCGCGGCCTCTCAAAGTGCTGGGATTACAGGCGTCAGCCACTGTGCCTACAACACCTGGCCACTCTCAGATAGTTTGAGATGGCTTTCTGTCAGTTTCAACCAAAAGACTCCTGACAAATACATAGTCAAACCTTTTTTTTTTTTTTTTTTTTTTTGGATAAGGAAACTGATTCTCACAGTGTTTGGAATTTTTTCAAGCTTCCATGGTGGGTGAGTAGCAGAGGTGGTACACAATCATTGATCTCCTGACTTCCAAACTAGTTCTTTTATTTTTGTGTTTCTTCCACCTTTATATGATGAACATTTCAAACATGCTGAAAATTTGAAAATAAAGAAAAGCAGGCCGAGTGTGGTGGCTCACACCTGTAATCCCAGCACTTTCGGAGGCCGAGGTGGGTGGATCCCCTGAGGTCAGGAGTTTGAGACCAGCCTGGCCAACATGGCGAAACCCAGTCTCTATGAAAAATACAAAATTAGCCAGGCGTGGTGGCGGGGCCTATAATCCCAGCTACTTGGGAGGTTGAGGCAGGAGGATCACTGGAACCTGGGAGGCATAGGTTAAAGTAAACCAAGATTACGCCACTGTACTCCAACCTAGGCAACAGAGCAAGACTCCGTCTCAATAATAATAATAATAATATAATTGCAAGAACATGTGGCATATTTAACAACCGGTCACTGCGGTTTTTAGGTGAGTTGAATCCTTACATACATTATCAAACCAAAATGGGGTCCGCTTGCCCGGCACAGTAAGGCCAAACATCCACATTGAGGTTTGCAGTAGGAGAAAGGAGGGTGTTTATTTGCAGGGCACCAAGCAAGGAGAATCTAGGCAGCTCATGTTTAAGACCCAGTGTCTCCGATGCTTTGTAAGTAAGGGTTTTTAAACGCAGAGGTAAGTTTCAGGAAAGCTGAAATTACAGGCAAAATCATAAATCAATACATGGAGGTTGCATATTGGTTTGGCCTATAAAGGGCAGGATATCTTGAAGTGGGAGATTCTAGGTCACAGGTAGATTTGAAGATTTTCTGATTTGCAATTGATTAAGGAAGAGAAGCTTTGTTTAAAAATTTGGAGTCAGCAGGCCGGCGCGGTGGCTCATGCCTGTAATCCCAGCACTTTGGGAGGCTGAGGTGGGTGGATCACCTGAGGTCAGGAGTTCAAGACTAGCCTGACCAACATGGTGAAACCCCATCTCTACTAAAAATACAAAATGAGCCAGGCGTGGTGGCAGGTGCCTGTAATTCCAGCTACTCGGTAGGCTGAGGCAGGAGAATCATTTGAACCCGGGAGGTGGAGGTTGCAGTGAGCCGAGATCATACCATTGCACTCCAGCTTGGGCAACAAAAACAAAACTCCATCTCAAAAAAAAAAAGAAAAAAAATTGGAGTCAGCAGAAAAGCCAGCCCTGGCTTATGGATGTGACCTTCTCCAGGTACCTCAGGAATAAATTTAGAACAAAAAACAGCAGTTAGAGTTCAGCCCTCAGTTCTCCCTTTTCTGAGGTCTTCATTTTTGAGTCAGTGGGTCCAATTGATGGGGGGGTCTGGATTTCTAAAAAACAACTCAGGGACATAGTCGTTACCTTTAGGCCGGGTGTGGTGGCTCACGCCAATAATCCCAGCACTTTGGGAGGCTGAGCCTGGTGGATCACCTGAGGTCAGGAGTTTGTGACCAGCCTGGCCAAAATGGTGAAATCTCATCTCTACTAAAAATACAAGAAATTAATTTGATGTGGTAGCACGCGCCTGTAGTCCCAGCTACTCGGGAGGCTGAGGCAGGAGAACATGTTACCTTTAATTTATATAGGAAACCCAAATCCTGTGATTCTAGCTTCCTTGGCTATTGTTTTAAGCTACTGTTACTTCTTGCTTATCTATTTGCTTATTTACATCTCAGGGCTAGCCAGGTGCATGGAATTTTCCTTGAAGGAACTTAAGATTTTCCTTTATTTCCAAGCTGGAGGGGGATCCCACAGACTCCTAGGAGGGGTCTCTGCTCCATTTGTACCTCTCTTGGCCATGTGATAGCTCAGTAATCCTGCCAGCACTCTCTAGGCAAACAGCTCTAAGAGTAGTTTGGAGACACAGAAGCCGTGTAAGCCTACAGAAACAAGCTGGTCCTATACTGAAACAGGCTGGACTTGCACAAATTTTGTTGTCCAAAAAACAGGCTCAAATTACATCCCAAACAATTCATGGCTTTTTATGGGGCTCTTTTAACACTTTAGCCAAATAATTGTTAGTTTATTTTGTGTAAATGGTTTAAATATATGTTTTAGCATTAAAATGATCCAAAACCAACACTTTGCACTGCTTTCAAGTGCCTTTTTAACCTGCCCTCGGTGGAAACCAGATTAACCTAAAATTTTATAAGAGAAATGTCCTAATCTTCCCATTCTGCCCCCAGTGGTTCCAAAATCATGAGAAAATGGGCATCTTCAGTTTCTTCTATTTTATGTAACTTTTCTTTAATTATTGAGATATTTATTCAGAAATGAACCAGAGAACATATGCTTCAAATTTTATTTTTATGGTGTTTTTAACTATGCCATGAATAATGTCCAAAACATCAATATTAAACCAAATTAATACCATAACTGACAAGGGGACATTTGAAGCTAATAGAAGGTCAACTGCATTTTTCTGGTCCAATTCTACAAATGTAGTAGAATTTGGACTAGAAAAATCCAAAATATTCCTGGAAACAACAAAATGGAAATTTTTAAAAGGAGAAATTCTATATAACATGGTCATTTAAAGCCAGATTTACGGCTGGAAACATTTCCTGGGAGCAAAGCCATATTTATTAAAGACAAATGTATCTCAAGTACAGGAATATCTTTCAGGATTCTCAAAATGCAACTGTTTACACATGCAAAGAGTGACACATTGTACTTTACAGCAATATTTCTACAACTGTGGAGCTGGAAGAAACTATGATAAACTCTGTGGATCCCCTTGGGTGCCTTTTACCATTTCTGTGCCCTGCCCTTAGCTTCTGTTTTTGCTTTTAACAGCCAGCATCTGTGACTCTTCAAAGCCATCCGTTGGCCTGTTGGAGCCACTCTGCCCACTTTGTGGAGAGCTACAAGTGCCTGGGAGTTCACATCCACCCAGGATGGCCTTCGGCCAACAAGTGACGGGTGGTGAAATATAAATGCCCAGCCCCCTTCCCTCAAGAGGGTACCAACTCTGAAGTGTAATTTAGACTCTAGAGCATCCCTGTGGGATGAAGTAGAGACTGGGGCTCTGTCTGAAATTTCTGCCTTGCTTAGCTGCTTTCTATTCCCTGTCCTATCTCCTCCTTCATTCCCTTATCTGTTCCCCCTCAAAAGTCCTTCCTTAACATATTGCTTGCACACAACACCTCATCTCAGGGTCTGCTTCCAAAGAGCCCCACGTAAGACCTGAGATGAAGTTTACCTGCTCCAATCCTTTCATTCCACCAATGCTTAGCCCAATCTATCAGTCAAGAACATGTACCATGTTCTGGGCATGCTTTAGGCGTGGCGAAGTGCCAATCTCTAGGAAAGTGGAAATGACAGTCTTTTGACCCAGGCCCACATTATCTTCTGTCAGGGCCAGTTTGTGAGTTCAGGGGAAGGTGTTACCAGTCACAAGTACATGAATTACCTCATGCATTCAGCATTCATTCAGGCATTATCCACTAACAACTCTCATGGAAGCTGGGAAAGAGAGAAACCTAATAAAGATTAATTGGAAAATTACGTAAATCATCTACTCCAACCTGAAGTAGGCCAGTAGAAAAATATCCAAAGATTTACCTGAGTCTAACAGCATTCACCCAGAAACTATTAAACATTATTATTTGATTCTTAATATCACTTTCTCCTTTTTTCTATTTTTTATCTCTAAGGCTTACAAACATAAAACACGACAGGAAATTGCTGGTAGGAAGTGGTTTGTTTTTGGCCCCAAGAGATTCTAAACACTCATATGGGAGGTTTCCAGTAAAAGCACCTCTATTCCCACTCTACTTTTTTTTTTCCTTTTTTTTTTTTTTTTTTTTTTTTTGAGACATACTCTGTCACCCAGGCTGGAGTGCAGTGGTGTGATCTTGGCTCACTGCAACCTCTGCCTCCTGGGTTCAAGTGATTCTCATGCCTCAGCCCCCTGAGTAGCTGGGCTACAGGCATGTGCCAACACAGCCAGCTAATTTTTGTATTATTAGTAGAGGTGGGGTTTCACCATGTTGGCCAGGCTGGTCTCGAACACCTGACCTCAAGTGATCCACCCACCTTGGCCTCCCAAACTGCTGGGATTACAGGCATGAGCCAGGGTGCCTGGCCTCCTACTCTACTTTTTAATCATTCATCCAATAAATATTTACAGAGTATGAGCTTTGAATACTGCCTACCTCCTAATCAGCCATGTTATATTTTTTTGCACAGTCCCTGGGTACTCAGCACTTTGAATTTGCCAGTGAAAAACAGATATAAAAGGAGGCTATCTGGGCTGGTCTTCTTTTTCCTAGAACTCATTTCTAAACAAACAAATGAAAACAAACAAACAAAAAAAAACAAAATAAATAAGTAATGGTTACAATCCAGATACCATCTGTAGTAGGCAGCATAATAATCCCCCTGAAATATCTATGTCCTAATCC